>NC_140945.1:42440619-42760619 GCF_014529385.1 Adiantum capillus-veneris
GGATTTCTCCCTAGCTATTATTTCCAGAGTCCAAGAGGAGAGGAGTGGATTTGTTTCAGAGGATAGTAGTGATGATGAGGCAATGGAAACATCCAGCAATCCAATGGAATGCCTTCGAAGATGCTTTGAGAAAGCTGAAAAATACAAGGAGACACTACCTGATGAAGCCACCTTCCAAGCAATAAGACAAAGCCTAAGACCATCGAAAAGTAACAAAGAAGTGGAGGATTGGTTTAACCATTCAGGTCAGGGGTCAACTACATCTGTAGACCTGTGGCAAGAAAACCTCTTTCTGCAGGATGAGAGCTTCATGGTAAGTCTCTCTCTCTCTCTCTCTCTCTCTCTCTCTCTCTCTCTCTCTCTCTCTCTCTCTCTCTCTCTCTCTCTCTCTCTCTCTCTCTCTCTCTCTCTCTCTCTCTCTCTCTCTGTTTGTGTCATTTTCTGACATTGTATGTGCAGTCTTGGATTGCTGACGAGGATGACTTCCTTCGGCGCCGGACAAGAGAGTATCGAGGAAGGGATGCGGCCCTAGCACAGTACCTTTCAAAGCTTTGCGAGTCGCCGATAGTAGTTTTTCACAATTCCATGTCACAAGAGGGTTCAATAGCAACTTACACATTCAAGACACTATCACGCTTCTTGGGTGGACCGGTGCTGCCCAAAAGTGCAGATAAAGTCATTCTTGTGGACAAAGTGTTTGCTAGAGATTGTTTTGGTTACTGCCCAGGCTATACAGGTGGTCGGGCAGCGTATTACTACACCTACACAGCAATGGCACTAGCTCTTGGTAGACAAAACCCAGATGAACTTTTAGAGTATGGCAAACATCTCATGATTCGTTACAAGGGTGACGTGCCAAAAAACAAAATTGAACCTGCAAAATCTTGATACACTTCAAGTACCAATTGTATAAGATCATGTATTACATAAATTTTGTACAATGTCATCCACTCAGAGTATCTTTCTCCACTTGTGATTCACATACACCATTGTCTCTCTCCACCTTCGTTGACTTTCACGAGCTCCGGAGTTGTTGTATGCCATTGATCTTTTTGTTGTTATAAATGTCTGATGGCTTGTGCTGTTTCTGAATTTGTCGTGGTCTTTGACTGCAATATGTAGCTTTTTCCAGCTCTGATACTCTACCTTGCTAACATAAGATGTGTTATATATTTTTCCATGTTTTGTTAGCTTTGGATCTCTTGTACCTTGGGGCTTAGATAAAAACCTCCGTGCCTTCACCCCACCGATGGATGGTTTGCATGGGACATCCTTCTCAGCAGTTGATCTCTTTTCATCTCGTTGGATTTTCACATTGCCACCATGAAGCCCCATATCCGACAGTACCATTTCTAAGCATTGCAGGGCTACTTGTCGTTATGCGGAGTTCTTAATCTTCCAAGCAAACCCGATGTATAAATAGACCAATTTCTCCACAATTCTACAAAGGGCATGCATTGTACAAATGTGGACATTCACAAGTGGTATTTTCAAAACTGGTCGAAAAGCAGGATCCTCAATGTGACGTGTTGGAGCTTTTCTCCACCACTTTGGGTCCATGACCTTTGCAGGCTCCATGCAGAACAAACACGGTGACTTTGCCATTGCACCCATTCCACAATTATACATGCACTTTAATGTTTTAAGGTCACCTGCAAGATGCCACTGAACTTGAAAGTCTCCCCTTCCATCTAGACGTAGTACCTCTCCCTGGTTAGTCTGTCGATCAATCAGCTCCGGAATATTAGTTCGATGGAACACCCAATATAGAATCTCATGATCTTCTTTCTTTACCTGCAACACAAAATAAATGAGACTTAAGTAGATCTGAACATTTGAGCTTACTTGAGAATATCGCTTACCTCAAACGCACCAAGCCACCATATGTTAGATTCTGATTGAACACTAAAATATAAAGGATCATCACTGGGACACTTTGAGAGGGCTCTATTCATTAAAGTAATAGTAACACGCTCTAGCTTTTTCTCTTTAACAAGCTCACACTCATCCAGTTTTAACACAAAATGTAATAGCCCACGTGACTCTTCAAATGTGATGTTGTAAAACTCCACCATTCTCTTCTGTAGTATCCGCAGGTCCATAAAAATATTGTTGAACTCATCATATGCCATGTTCGCTCCATGGCCACTGTAAGTTGCTTTAATATGAAAGGGCTGTCCAAGATAGTCTCCCTGTGCCTCGTTAAGCTGAAGCCTCTCTTTCCAAACACTTGAGGCTGATGGTAGAAGTTTGGATTTTATACCCTTCCTAACAAAGATGGATGAGACAGACTTTTGGATAGCCGAATATCCTCTTTTGCTTACACCAAGTGAATCAAGTGTGCCTTGTATCTCTTTTGCAGACACTGAGTTCTCTGAAATAAAGCGGTCCACTACATTTCTTTGTAGAACCTTAAACTTCTTGTCATGTACTATATCTGCTGCCAGGCTTCTACTTATAAGTGGCTTCAATCTCTTTCCTATATTGGCTTTGGGGTCAATGTTTTCCTTGTCAGGATAGATTGAATCTCTACATGAAGACAATGCATAAGTAAATAACAGAAAATTTGCTTCACTAACACTATTTAGGCACATGAAAACAATGCATAGCAAGAAAAAACAAAGAGATTACTTAACTAAGACAATGTAGCCAACCAAGAAGCATCACCTTAATGCTCGGATTCTTTTCTTGAGACCTCCTGATGCAACCTGCAATGTTTCAAGATTGCGCAATTTCTTCTTTCGGATACGACCACCCAAGATGGTGTCCCTCATTTGACAACTTCGCACCTTTCCTTTCAGTTCTTGTACCTCTGTTTTATGTTGCAAAATGGTAACCTGATCTGTAGAATGTAAATGTGAAAGGCGAACAATCTCACATTGTTGAGCTTGGAGAATGCTCTTGTAAGTTTCAGCTTCTCTTGTAAGTGATTTACAATAACCCAGAAGGCCTTTTTCTCCATCACCAGCAAAGGTCAATAAGCTTGTAGGATTGACAAACGGTGGAGACGCATTAGTTATTGGATTCTTAGGGTAGAGAGAGCCTCTCGTCCAGATATCTATGTGTTTAGCTCCTTGAGCTCTGAGCGTGTCTATGGAGGCGGGAGGTATATGTGTGTTTGTTTTACTGCGCTTAATCAATGGTTGGTACTCATTGTCCAAATAAATGTGAAGGTGATATTTGGCTCGTTTCTGGGTAACACTTGTGCCATTTGAGGAGTGCGCCATTAGCCAAATGTGCAGGTTTAATGGAAAGTGAATAGCGGCTGCGGATTCGTCCCTCCATGTTAGCCTCATTCCCTCCGTATTGACGTTGTTCATTCAATGCAACTGAAAAGAGGATTATCCCTCAATCACTACGAACGAATGTTCAGAGGAGTAAGGAATCTACTTAAAGTACACTTTTTGAAGTTTTACTATGAAAGACCAAGCTCTTTTATATGCCATTTTTTCTAGAGAGAGAGTGCAAAAAATACATTTTCTTAGAAGGCCCTCCAAATGACCTCCGAAATTTCCTAATTCTACTAGTACACATGTTTCTCAAGGAAAACTTAATTATCTTGCAAGTAAATGTCATTTTTTTCTCACACTTAAAGTTTGGTAAGCTTGTTAGAAGCTGGACACACCCTATGGAAATTGACTGCTCGACAGATTATCATTTTTTTGTAATAATTCATTTATTGAGAAAACCTGACATTTGACCTCAATATTGGGGCTTACAGAAGTTTCCAGATTGTATCCCAGTTTTGACATTTAGATTGAGTAGATGGTAAATTTGGAACTTTAGGGTTTGAGAATTGTAAAGTATTTATACCACTTTTTGACCTTAATGAAAAACCTTTTGTCATTTAAAAAAGTTTTGAAGTCTGTTAGTGAGTGTACTGTGTACGAGAGAGAGTGAGAGATTCATCTTGACGCTACGGCACCGGTGTCGAAATCGAGTGCGAAGAAGTGCAGCGTGTTGCCCCCGACGAGAGCTACACGCCGATACCTACATTGCGCGCTTACGGTCCTGTTTTGCAAGCTCCATCTACGAGCTTCATCTGGTGATTCGGTGAGCATACGTTGTCCGATTTTGCATTGCAGCATATCCACGCGTTCGCATTGAGTAGACCTACACATTAGGCACTTTAGATTTCGGAAACGAAGGCCTGCAAATTTCGGCCAGACATCCTACGTGATTTTGCACCATGTGTTTTGGGTTGGGGTTTTGGTTCATAGACCTTAGGGAGAGTGACCTATTGGTGTTAGTAGGGTCTCCTTCAATTTCTGTGGTGTTTCGAGATTGTTTGATGGGTGATCGGCTCTAGAAAGCGTTGTAGGAAGTTTCCTCTTATGCACTATTGAAGACTGTGACTTAGACATTCGGTAGAGACCTCTGTAGGAATTAATTAGGAGTCGGTCGAGTGTAGGTTGACACCCTATGCTTGCTTCCACGTGCCTGCGGGTCGAGCTTCGTTCTTAGCTGACAAATCTTGTTAGGTGAGTTCTTGATGTGTTGACGTTGATGGAGCAAAAGATGTCGTGCACACACACACATACCTAGAAAACTCAACACAACACAAGGAATTTACTTGAATTCCTCACCTCACTCACTACCACTCAAAATCTCCCTAAAAACTCTACCCACAAGCTCAATTCAAACTCCAAACGCCTCGACCTACAAGCCCTTGCCTGCCCGCAGACACTACAAGGTGAGTCGAGGTGATCAACACTTGAAATCACGCTTGATGGTGATCAAAATATACAAGAAAAACCATCAAAAAACCAAAAACTCCAGCCACAAAAGGACACTCTCAAACCATTGCAAAAGTTTCACCAAACTCCACTCTGTTGGACTCTTTGGAGTAGCGCCAACCCTAATGGCACCGATACAGGGTCACATAGTCTTGCAGAAAGCCGCACCTTCTTCCCTCAATTCCTTGCACACACACATCCATGGAAACCTCAGAACTTCCATAGAATCTCCTAAGTGCAAAATTGAAGAGAGAAATCTCTCATTCACTCCTCCACACACTCGAAAATAGGACAGGAACGCAACGGGACTGCACTGGACCACCTGTAGGAACCCTGCTTCCTCCCACACACAGAGGGGTGAAAGTGTTGATATTGCTCTTCAAAAGTAATCCCTCAGCTGGAACCATCACAGCACCGTGAGTGATGTGGAAATTTGAAGCCATTTCACACCTTTTTTGACCATTTTTTGACCTTTTTTGGCCCAGTTTTGGCCCCCGGCGGGCATTTTTCGCAGGAAAACCCCCAAACGGACTCCAAAATTCACCAAATTTCTCACGCTTGATCCTCAATACCCAAAGCACATTTCCACATCCCCACATTACATTTTTGACCACTTCTAGGGTGATGCACGCATCACCGCAGATCAGGTGCCGCAAATAGACAGTTACCGCATGTGTCTAACTTCTCGAGCGGGATGAGAGTACCCACACCTATCACTTGCATTATTTACATTCTAGAAAGCTCAAACACATTATTTAGAACCAAAATAATCCACCTAAGACCATATCCAAGGCCCCGATACCCTATACGGGCATGTACATGTATTCGACTGCTAGCGCACGAACCTGACTATTCACAATGTGTACACGTTGCATCTTTTTTTGAACTTGAAACCACTTTGCAAAGCTCCCAAATGCATGTATTTACATCTTTTTGTACATATGAACATGCATATAAACGCTACTTTGTACACGCCAAAAGCGGTTTATCATCATTGCCCACCCTCTAGGTAGAGCATTTATGCTCAACCAAGAGACTATTTGCATCTGGAACCACATCTCTCGCAAAATATTTCTTCAATCGATACCCATTTATTCTGTAGCGCAAACGTTCACCAGAAAATTTTTCCAACTCATAGGTGCCATTAGGAAATATATGCTTCACTCTGTATGGACCCAACCATTTGTCCCTCAACTTCTTTTGAAAAGTAAAATCCAAGCAAGAATCATACTTCATCACCAGATCTCCTTCTTTGATCTCTTTCTCTGGCAGCCTCTTATTCATTTTCTCCATCCTTGTCTCTGCTTGTTGAAGATAATAATCACTGTCTTTCTCTCTATTCATTCGCAGCAACTCTAGAGAAAGAATTCTTTCTTGCAACTTGTCACTATGCTCACCTTGCATTCTGCACAACAACTTCAAGGCATCCAACTGCACTTGTATGGGCATAAGAGTTTCTTTTCCATAAACAAGTTCATATGGTGTAAACTGTGTTGACACTCTATACGCAGTTTTATAAGCCCACAAACACTTTTCCAAGTCCAAGTCCCTCTCTTTAGGATGCTCTCTAGCATACTTTGATAGCATCCTTACAATTTGACCATTGCAGTTCTCAACCAACCCATTGCATTGTGGGTAGTAAGGAGAAGAATGCCTATGCTGAATTTTCAATTTATCCATGAGAGGAGCAACAAGTTTTCCCCTAAACCCTGGTCCACGATCAGAAATAATAACCATAGGAGCTCCAAACCTGCAACACACCTGTTCATATAAAAAAGAGGCCACTCTTCCTGCTGTTACATCTTTTACTGCTCTTGCCTCCACCCATTTTGTCAAATAGTCCACAGCCACAAGGATATACCTTTTACCATTGTTGGTCCTTGGCATTGGACCTACAGCATCTACTCCCCATTTTGCAAATGCATTAAAAGACATTATATCTTTCTGAGGCTCAGCCAAAAGCTTCCGATTTGCAAACACTTGGCATTCATGGCATGACTTGCACCAAAAATAAACATCTCTCATCATAGAGGGCCAACAGTAACCTGCTCTCAAAACACGAAAGACAACCTGATCCTTGCCTTGATGGCCTGTTTCTTCATGGCAATGCTCCAAAATCAAGCCTATCTCTTCTTTGTACGTCACTTTTCTCAAAATGCTATGCTTGCCATAAAGCATGAGATCCTCACCTACCAATGTGTAGTTTCTTTCTTTTGCAACTATTCTCTTACGCCAAACCTTTGACATGCCCTCTCGACATTGCCCTTTACCAATAAATACTTCTACATCTTGCAATGATTCCCTTCCTGCATACAAGGCTTCCTTGACCTTTAAAGGAGCTACCAAGGCATCCAACTTGTCCCTAGCCAACTCATCAGCTTCTTTATTCTGCTCACGAGGAACATGCTTAAACTATATCTTCTCAAACTCATGCAAAAGCTTCTTGATGCCATAGAACCACTTCTTTAAATTGTCTTTCTTAACATTCCACAAACCAAGCAACTGATTCATGACTAGCAATGCATCCCCTTTTTCAATGAACCTCTTCAATCCAAACTCAACACACTGCTTCAACCCAAGGAAAAGCGTGAGGTACTCGGCCTCATTGTTACTTTTAGCTTCATCAAGATTGTAAGCTTTAGAAAAGATAACATCGCCTTTTGGGTTCTTAATGACTACCCCACCACTTGCCTTTTGAAGAACTTTCCTGTATGCGCCATCAAACATCAATGTATACGCACCTGTAATATCTACTTCCTCTTCATGATCATCCTTGTCAACCCTTGGGTAAGATGGAAGCTTGCCCCCCTTATGTACCACTATGTCTTCCAAGTGAGCTTTAACAGAATGATCCACTTTAAACTCAAACTCATACTCTTGAAGCTCCAAAGTCCACTTTAAGATGCGCTTGCTAGGCTTCAAATGTTGTACTACATCTGGCAAAAGATTCGATGTGGTGAGCACATAGAACTTTTGGGGAAACAAATAGGTTTTAAACCTTCGACATGCAAGAACCAAGGCAAACACCCACTGTTCCATTTCTATATAGGAGAACTCGCTTACATTCTTCATCTTGCTGTCAAAATAAACTGGCTTGAAGTTCCTTCCTTGCTTTTGTAAGAGAACTGACCCAAAAGCTACTGACCCCACACTAATAGATACATAGAAAATCGACTACAAGTCGGGAGGACTCACTGTTGGTAAAGCACACAATACCCCCTTGATGCCATCAAAAGCCTGTTGCATGTCTTCATTCCATTCAAACCCTTGAACTCTTTGACTCAATTTCTGGAGAGGATACACATACTGACATAGCATCCAGAAAAAACGTGACAAGTACCAGAGCTTATGCACAAATGATGCCAAATCCTTTGTGTTGCTGGGTGGATCCATAAGCAATAAAGCCTTAACTTTCCTGGTTCAGCTTCTATTCCATTTTGCAAAACCACATGTCCTAGAAAATGGACTCTGGCATGAGCAAATTTACACTTCTTTGGGTTGAGTTGCCCACCCTCTTGTTGAAGCCTTTCAAAACTCAACCTCAACTTCTCCAAATGTGTGACCCTTGAGCTATAACACCCAATGTCATCCATGAAAACACGAATGAACTTACCCAGGTAGGGACCAAACACTTTATTCATCCATCCTTGGAAGGTAGCATATGCATTAACCAGCCCAAAAGGCATTCTTTTGTAGGCAAAACAACCCCAAGGAGTAATGAAGGTCGTCTTCAATCGATCTTCAATTGCTATCAAGATCTGAAAGTAGCCAGAAAATCCATCCATGATTGAGTAACGTTCATGACTTGCAACCTGATTGAGGATTTCATCTAGAAAGGGTAGTGGGTAATGATTCCGTTTTGTGGCAGCATTCAAAGGTTTGAAATCAACACATATCCTAAATCTTCCGTTCTTGTTAGGCACAATAACAACTGGAGAGACCCATTCGGACTCCTCCACTCGAAAGATGAAATCTGCTTCCAAAAGCTTCGTCACCTCTTCATGAAGTGCCTTCTCATGAATGACCCCCAACCTCCTAATCTTTTGAACCTTTGGCTTGGCACCTTCTTTTAGATTGATCTTATGCTCGACTTCTTTAGCTCCTTGCAACTCTGTATATTCAGTGGCGAATAGCTTTGGAAACTCTGTAAACATGTCTTCATACTCCTTTTTTTTCTTTTTCTGTCAAGTCCTCTCCTAGCATGCTCCTTACATTCACTTTGGCAGGCTCTACAATTGCTTTTGGACTATCCTTCTCCTCCTTGACCTTCACATCATGCATCGATGCTTCCTTTTCAACACTTATCCCAAAAGAATCAGGACATAATTGCATCAAGCCTTCCTCTACACTTTCTTCTGATGATGTAGACGAAGCATCACTATTGTATGATGTGGTTTCCGTCGAATCTGTATCTTGCATCTCCACTAGGGGCTGTGTACGGCTGTTTCATGAGTTTGCTAATCAACACCCTAGACGCCAGGAACGCTATAGGAGAAAACGAGCAGGAAACAAAGCGAGAGAGAACTTGATGCCTAGGATGAGAGACAAAACTCACTATCTGATGCTTGTAAAAGCAAAGGATTGTGTAAAAGATCAAATATCAAGAAGATTCTCAAAAGTTCGAAGGGAAAGAACGCGAGAGGAAATAAGACAGGTACGAAAATCTAAAACAGAAACAAAATCTCAAAAATAAAAAAAAGAAACAACAAAAGACCAAGAGTGGACCAAACTGGAGCGTAAACAGAAATACCAAGAACTGAAACGGTCTTTATGAGAGGTATGGACTACTGAGGAAGATAGTGATGGTAAAGGGGAGAGAGAAAAGGGAAACATGAATGTACCAACACACTATCGAAAATTCACCATCCAGGACATAAAAATCATAATGACACCACCAGTCAGGGAAAGAAGCAACCAGGAATCTTATGATGGACTGAAAACTGCAAAAAGGATAGACCTTGCGAAACTAGGTGAGAAGCCTCAGCCGGTCTATATCGCAACCGATTTAGAGCCTGAAGAAGAAGAACGACTAACACAACTTCTCAAGAAGTATAAACATGTGTTTGCATGGTCCTACAAAGACCTCAAAGGAGTTGATCCATCGATATGCCAACATACAATTCCTTTGAAATCAGATGCAAAACCTAGCAAACAACATCTTTATACATATAATGACACATTTGCTAAATGAATCAAAGAGGAGATTGACAAGCTGATGGAAGCTGAATTCATTTAGGAAATCGAACATACAAATTTGGGTGTCACCCATTGTGGTAGTCCCCAAAAAGAACGAAAAATTGCGAGTGTGTGTAAACCTCAAAAAGGTAAATGCAGCCACCATAAGGGATAATTATCCCTTGCCAATCAGAGAACATGTACTTGAGAGGGTGGCCGGGAAAAGGGCTTATTCCTTTCTGGATGGGTTTACAGGATACAACCAATTGGCAATTGCAATGGAGGATCAACACAAAACAGCGTTTGCCACAGAATGGGGAATATATGCGTATCAAGTTATGCCTTTCGGCTTAACTAATGCCCCAGCTACCTTTCAAAGGTTAATGACACACGCGTTCAAAGAATACCTGAGAATATTCTTAGAAATATACATGGATGATCTTTGTGTACACTCTCTTCTACGAGAGGAACATATTGACCATTTGCAAAAGGTATTTGAAAAATGCAGGACATATCGAATCTGTCTTAACCCGGAAAAGTGTATTTTTATGGTTAGGCAAGGCCGCATCTTAGGACACATTGTCTCAAGAAATGGCATAACCACTGACCTAGACAAAGCCAAAGTCATAGTAGACCTACCCAGGCCTACTAATGCGAAACAAGTGCAATCCTTCATGGGACACTGTGGGTATTATCGAAGATATATATGTATGCAGTCATCGCACAACCTCTGTATCGTTTTCTAGTCAATTTTGACTGGACCGAGGAGTGTGAAACTTCATTCCAAAAGCTGAAGGAAAACCTTGTATTAGCACTTGTACTTAAAGCACCCGATTAGGAAAATATATTCTATGTTCACATTGATGCTTCTGCATATGCAATCGGGAGTATTCTGTCTCAACCTGGAGACGGAACAATGGGTTTTCCAGTTTGTTATGCAAGCCGACAGTTAAACCGTGCATAAAAGAACTACACAACCACCGAAAGAGAGGGGTTAGGAATGATTTATGCTGTAAAGAAATTTCGGCATTATTTGCTCGCAAACAAATTTGTGTTCTTCATAGATCATCAAGCTCTTTTGTATCTGGTGAATAAACCATGCAATACAGGGAGAATTGTATGTTGGTTTATCATATTGCTAGAGTTTGATTTCACAGTGGTGGTCAAAAAGGGTAAAACCCATCTACGGGCGGATCATCTTTCAAGGCTACACAACGGGGAAGCTCCTGAAGGAGTAGATGATGACATACCAGATGCTTATCTTTTCAATATTGAAATGATACCCAAATGGTCTTAGGAAATTGTTAGCATTCTTTCCTTTGGAGGTAGGTTTGATAACACGGAAGACAGATCCAAACAACAAACAATTCGACAAACAAAAAACTTCCAGTTGATTGGTAGGACGGCTGTATCATCTAGGATTGGACCAAATTCTACGATTATGTATAAATCCGAAAGAATTCGAGTGTTATCTTGAAGAAGCACATGTCTAGGATTGTGCTTTTCATTGTTCAACAATGAAAACACACTAGAGACTGAAACAGTTAGGGGTTTATTGGCCAACTATGTACGCAGACACACATGCTTATGTTACCAATTGTACTATATGTAGTGCCAAAAGACCAGTGGATCACGCGACATTGTTTCAGGTAAACATTGCACCTGCATGGAGTCAATATATCATTGATTTCTTAACCACAAGGATGTTTCCTGAAAACACAACAAGAGCACGGAAAAGGGCTATAGAGTTGGAAGCTCATGACTTTCAGTTAATTGGGAACCAACTCTATAAGCGAGGAAAGGACAATCAACTTAGAATCTGTGCAAGTGAAAGTGAATACCTGCTGATTTTAGAACACACACATGGAGGTATAAGTGGAGGCCATTTTTCAGGCGATAAGACGGCAAAAATTGTCTTAACTGCAAGAATATGGTGGCCTACATTGCATATGGATGCTGAAGAGTTTGTAAAGCGTTGTGACGCATGTCAGCGCACCAAGGTGCCAATAAAGAGAGATGAGATGCCACTACGGCCAATGATGGGGGCAAGGGCATTTGCAAAATGGGACATTGATTTTGTGGGGCCTATTTCACCCCCTGCATATCGCACCCATATCCAATATATCATTGTGGCTACGGACTATTTCACAAAATGGGTGGAAGCCAAGGCAACACAAAAAGCAGATGCACAGACCACTGCATAATTTTTGTATGAGAATGTTTTTGTACGATATGGTTTACCAATAGAAATTGTCAGTGATCGTGGAATAAATTTTCTTAATGAAGTCATTGAATATCTGCTGGAGGAATTCATGGTCATACATAGGGAATCTGCTCCATACCATCCACAGGCAAATGGACAAGCTGAGGCCACAAATAAAACACTATGCACGGTTCTCACTAAAATTGTGTCAGAGTCAAGAACAGATTGGGATCAACAGCTACACTCAACACTATGGGCATACAGGGTAGCTTACAAAACATCGATAGGAACGACACCGTACAACATGGTGTTTGGTCTAAATGCTATATTACCCATAGAGTTTTTAATCCCAACTCTACGAGTAGCGAAACGCCTAGAATGGACAGGGCATGACCTCTCTTCAAGAAAAGATGATCTTGAAAAGCTAGATGAACTTCGCTTGAGAGCTGTAGCTTCGATCTATGCTAAAAAGAGAAGACAAAAAGAGTTTTTTGACAAGCATGTGCGCACGAAAGAGTTCAAAACAGGTGATTATGTACTTGTTTATACTTTGAAGCAACATGCCAAGAAACTTAAAAAGCGAGAGATGGGACCCTTTGTGATTAGTGATCTATCACAAAGCGGAGTTGTCAAGATTGCTACATTAGAAGGTGAAGAAATGCCAAATTGGATTAGTGGGTGTCGACTGAAGAAATATCATTTACCACTAACACAGGATATGCTTCAACAAATCCATCAAGGAAAACAACAAATGACGGAGAAATAGAGGGTATGAGAAGAAGCTCAAGCAGAAGCAAAAGAACGCATTGCAAAAAGAAGACTTCTGCGACAACAACAACAACAATGTGGAGCACCATTGCGAATCAATGCCATTCGACTAACGAGGTTTGATGAAGACATAGTGGAGCCAATAATTGCAGTCAAAGTGGATAGCAATCAAGTTGAATCGACGGCATTGCTTGATTCTGGAGATCAAGCAAATTTGCTCTCTTACAGATTATACAAACAGCTCAAGTCCACAGGTCAACTTCATCCTACTCCACAAGTGCTGGCAAGTAGTACATCACATTCATTGAAAACATTGGGCGGGACTATATTGCATGTACAAGTACATCAATATATTTACCCACACAAGTTTTATGTGGTCAAGGATGCACCCCATGTTGTTGGAACAACCTTGGAAAAAAGAGTACAATGTGCAGATAGATTGGAATGCAAATGCAGTCAATATTCAGCATGCACAAGAACAATAGGTAATAGCCTTTGCTCAACAACCCCGAAATAATCAGCTACCAGCAATGCAATCACTGAAAAAAGAGCCAAAAGCAAGGGTGCCACCAAAGAACAACATGATACCCAAGGCTAACCACCAGATAACTATCAACATAGTTCACTACAAGTATGACAAGTCACTGACCGCAGTGAACAGATCAAAGTTACCAACAAGAGAAAAACAAATATGGGTGCGAAAGGATAGAAATGACATGGCAGACAAAAAACAATACAACGGAACAATTCAATCGAAGCAGATAATTCACCCAAAAACCAAGGGAATCAAACAGATATGGATCCCAAAGAAAATGCTCAACAATAACTCAAATGCGACTCGCATCTGGATCCCGAAGCCGAAGCAACAGGAACTACCTTCAGTACAAGCAACATCGGAAGGCAGCCAACTGCATATGAAACCAACGAACCAATTTATGTGGGTGCCAATCAGTAACAAAAAAGTGGCAACCAATGCAGTAGCAATAAACCCTAAACCAGCCAAGACAAGCTACCAATGGAAAGCAAAAGAGATACGGTCTACGGCCATTCCGGCCAAGCCAATTCTCTCCAAAGAGACAACTACGGCCATATCAACAGTAGCGACAAAGCAAGCGACTTTTGCAAGAAAGACAATTAAACAAAGAGCAGTAGAGTTACAACTGTTACTTGCAAAGAAAATAGGAAACCTCGACGGCGAATGCTAATAAGCATCTTGCTTATACCCTTCTCTTGCACAGCATTAATTTTTCCATGCATTGACCGATTATGAATAAAATAGGGCCACATTACACGGCTAAGCATTAGCACAATTTTTTCAACCTATGCACGGCACATACTCTGAGGCGATACCTTGTCGTTGGGGAGGACTCCGGCTAGGAGGGGGGGAGGCATTCTCAAATGTGGACCCAATAGCAGAAAGAGCAAAAAAGGGGCAAGTTTTTCGACTATTTTTAAGGGTTGTTGTTTGATTGCAAAATTTTATGGACTAACCCAAGTACATATGTCCTTATACAGCATGAATCTACAGGTATATGGGGCCAAACGCCAAATCAAGCCCCTAGGTGTGTGTATATAAGTAGAAATAACCATTTTTCAAGCAAAATATTGATAAAACGGAGAAATCCGGCCATAAAAATTACATGTGAGTGTATATAATGTTTTGCGGTGATGTTTTTGATTTATTATGATTTTTGGGGATTTTTTGGGTTTGATTTGCTATTTTCCTTTTAATTTTGCTAATTTTCAGCAGAAAAACTTCAAAAATACAGAAAGCAGGTGAAAAACGGTCGTAATGAAAAACAAAAAATATGGGGATGATCAGTGACTATAGGACAACCTATGGTACAGTGGGGGTGCAATTATGAGACTGGAGCGGAAAGCGTGTTTTGGCCAGATTTTCACCGAAATGTTAAATTTCTGGTAAACATGGCAAATGGAGTCCAAATCAAGAAATTTTTTAGCTTAAACCGTATCTCACAAGAAGTTGGGAGCACATGTCAAATTTCATGAAAAGTGGTTCGGGGACCTCCATTATAAGAAATTTTCACCTCATTTTTAGCTCATTTTCACTATTTACCTTTGACAAAGAGCTTCTGCTACCTAGAGCGAGCGGAACTTCCAGCAGCTTCTATGACACGCATGACTACCCGACGGGCTTCAGACATGAGAGATAGGCTCCCCACCTTGAGCTTTTCCCGCATGTTTGTCGTTTTGTCGCGAAAACTAGCATAGGGTTCACACAGAAAGTGGACAGGAGAGACCTACAACTAGAAGTGTCCACCTAACGGCTAACCCAAAAGCAATGAGACTTCATCGGCAGCTTACCCTAGCAGGAGACCAGTCTTGGATGTCCAAAGGCAGTAGAAAACCAACCGAAAAAACCCTAATTTCTAGAACCTCGCAAGAGGCCACCAAATGGGAAATCGGCGGAAAGGCGCCCAAATGCTACCAAAATTCATGGGTAGGAACATCTCGACATGCTCGACAAGTCTGTGTAGCCAACATGACCAAAAGGTGACCCGAAGCGGCACTAAACTTCAGAAACGGCATCAGACACACAAAGCGTCAAATAGCTCTCGCAGCCAAACCGCATGTCCGTTTGCCACCAAACTTCACGAGCGGCTTTCCTAGACCATCAACAACTAAGTCCTATGGTGATAGACCACCACAAGTCATAGAAGGCATGTAAACGCAACCATGGGTGCTTCTAGAGTGACAAATTTCCAAATGGAGCTCTGGTGAAGCCAAAGTCGACAAAAACCATACGGCAAGCATCCCCAAGGGATCGGGAAGCTAAGGAGACCAACATCAAGAAATTTCATCGCCGAAAAGCACTCCAAAAGTCAGAAAACGGCTCGAAGGCTCTGAAATCCACAGAGGGAGTTACTTTCTATCCATTTGACTTTTTTGTTGAAATTAGGCTTAAAAGGGACTCATGGGGACTAAAGGTAGGCACCAGTGACAGTTTCCTTGAAAAGATCATCAGGAGACATCCTACGCGTAGGATGTCTCAAGGCCATTTCTGGGCACAGAACCCAACATTTCTCATCACACACATTTTCTGAATAGCCTTTACATGCTAACCACCAAGTTTCATCACATTTGGACCAACATTGACCTCATATGCAGGAAAAAACGCAAAGTTAGGGCATAGAGGCAATAATGGGCCATAAACCTTCCAAAACTTGTCCAAATCACATGAAAGTTGCACAACACATTCATGAGCACATAGCCAACCAATCTGTGTGGTCACCTGCAAGAAATGATGAAGTAGACATCCTACGCGTAGGATGTCTATTGGACATTTTTGGCCTACAAACGGTGATTATCCATTCCAGATCTAATCACATCATCTTCAAGAGCTCATATACCAAGTTTGAAGCCATTCTAATCATTTTTGACCCCCAACACCTTCAAGATACACTTTTTGAGCCCAAAAACACTACACAGGGTCTCACCAACATCAAATCTTGTCCAAATCAAAATCCAAGAGCATGGCCATGTTCCACATGCCAAGGACTACCCACAGAACAAATCCCAAGCCATTTTGATGAAATAGACATCCTACGTGTAGGATGCCTCAAGCATGTTTTTGACCTTCTGTGCAAAGAATGACATCATGGGAGCCATTACCATGGTGCAAGGAGCCCATATATCAATTTTCAACCCATTTGGATATCATTTGCTACATGTTATGGACTTTCTACCCAATTTGTGACCTAAAGCCTGGATCAGCCCAAAAATCCACTTTTTTATGCCCAAATCCAAATCTAATCACATAGCCATGTTGTACAGGCCAAGGACCATCAACATGTCAAGTATCACCAAAATCTGATGAAAAAGACATCCTACGCGTAGGATGTCTAGATGATAAATTTTTTCCAGAATTGTACTGTGAGCACATGCACAGTTTCACAAGTTCCTTTTAAGTTTTATTTTCAATTTTCAAGTCATTTGGATAGTTAAAACTCAATTTCTCAGCTGATATGGAAAAAACGCTAACTTCGGACTACTAAGTGCAACAAGATCTATGGCAGCCGCAAAGTCACCGGCAAAGAAGAAAAGGATGACCACAAAGGATTATTTGGAAGAAGAAGAGCCCTTCGTCATACCAGAAGAAACTCTAAAGCCAACCAGCACGTGGATCCAAGAGGACTTGCTAGAGTCCAATGATCTAAAGATCTACCAGGGCGTGTTCAAAGACACAGAAGAAAATGTGATAGAGCTACCAATGCTACCGCAAGAGCTCAATGAGTTCGTCAGAAGCAAGATGGCAGAGTATCTGGAGAAGATTGATCTCCACAATTATTTTGAAGTTGTGCCGGCAGGTATTGACATAAAAAGAGTATGGGAATTTGTGACGACAATCAAGGAAGATGGAGTGGCCCGAGTTATGGATCTGCTGGGCAAGCCAGACACGGAGATTATAATCACAGAGAGAGTAGTGGAAATTGCACTAGACCTCTCCAAAAAAGGGGATAGTGTAACCAAAAGAAGAGACGAAGTAAAGGTTTACACAGAAAAGAAAGGCAACTACACTTTTAAAGACATTGCCAACCCCAAAGTGGCAATCATGAGTCAACTGTACAATCAGTATTTCCATATGTGTACCAAGCGGCCACAAAAGTACAGAATGCTGCCTGCAGCAATTGCCACAAAATTCACCAGGGCAATGCACAAAAGCAAGCCGAAGGTAATCAATTATGCAGCTTATATACATGATAATCTGGTGAAGATGGGCAACAAGAACCCCACATACATCATTCCGGGTGAGCTAATCACGAAGGTGATTTATGGAGTATTGCACGCCAAGGGAAGATGGCCTGACCCTCCATCACAGAACGACTGGCTGAGGCTCAAGGAAGATAAGGAAGAGGAACAGCCCAAAGCACCAAGGGTGGCAACCCGTTTGAAACGCCGGCTAGAAACCGTGCAAGAAGAGCAGCCAGAGCTGAAGAAGGGAAAGAAGGAATCTGTCCAAGTGCCAGTAAAAGAGACGAAACCACAGAAAGCGGCATGGCTAGAGCGGCTGATGGAAAGTTTCAGGGCCGAAAGAGCCCTCAAAGGAGATTTGAATGAGCTATGGAAGCCGTCTCTAGAAGCAATGTCGGGATCATCTCGAAGGGTGCACAGAGATAGATTCGACGACTATATTAAGAATTTTGAGATTCTGGATGCCACAGTGGAAAATATCCCACATGTACCATTTACAGAAGCAGAAGTGGAGCAAGTCCGACGGCAACTGCTACAGGAGTAGGACAGCCAAGAGAGAGAAAGGAAGACAAAGGCGGACAGGGATTTCAAGAAAAAGCCAACAACTCCACCGTCCAGCCCTGAGTCAAGCCCACCGCCCTCACCACCTCCTCGTAGCCCTCCACAGACTCAAGAGAAAGAGGAGCAAGACAAACCTGAAGATCAGGAAGAGTCAAAGCACGAACAAAGCCAAGAGCAAGAACCAAAAGTAGAGGCCAAGCCTAAAAGTGAGTAGCCAGAGCCAAATGAAGCAAGGTATAACACATTTCTAGACCTACTGGCTGCCGGATATTCACAGGAAGAGGTTGCCACAGTCGTATTTGACTTGGCAAGCATGGGGCCCAAAGAGCAAATGCAGAGCCTGCGGTTAGTGGAGCTAAAGGAGATGGCCACTGATACAGTGGACCTGCACCCACCCACCAATGATTGGGATGTGGTGATGACCAAGCTAACCGGGCTAAGAGCACAGTCAATGGCCTCAGAAAGTGAAATGGCAACTCTCAAAGCCACTGAAGTGCAAATAAAGCTTGAAGTCGACACGTTACAAAAACAAAGCCAAAGGCAGATAAAGAGAGAGATAGAGCTACAAGCCAGTCTGGCAAAGGCATTGCAAAGATGCTAGGAAATGGAAAGAGAAAGTCAGGAAGCAGCTCAAAGACTACAAGGAGCTGAAGAGGAATATAGACAACTCAACAAGTCATTGACAGATGCAGAAAGGGAAAGGGATAACCAAACCCTACAACTTGCTGAGGAGTCCAAGGAAGGTGAAGCAATGCGGAATGCCAAAGAGAAGGAAAAAATAGATCAAGAGGCTAGCCAGGATGAGGTCCTTGAGCTCAAGGACCAGCTTAAAGTTAAAGATCAAACCATCCAGCGGCTACGGGCATCTCCTGCCAGAGTCAGAGCTACTAGCTCGACTCACACGTCTTCAGAGAGCCAGATATATGAAGAACAAATGAAAGAGCTCCAGAAAGAGTTGACCTTAGAGAAGAAGCAAAGGTTGATGATGGCAGAAGGGTCGGTGGTGATGCAAATATGCATGGAAGAAGAGCAGAAGGCAATGCAAGATGAGCTAGAAAATATCAAGAGAAAGCTCGAGGAGGCGGAGAAAATAAACGCCGATTTGAATGACCTCCTTGTGAATATGGGGGAACAAGCTGAAGCAGAGAAACAGACATTCCTAAAGTAGATAGAAGAGTTGAGAGGCCAATAGGCAGAAGAGCAGGCAAGCACAGGACCAACAGCCATGGAAGGCATAGACCTAGAGAATGTGGCAGATCCTATGGACACACCCATGCAAGAGGAAATCCTAGTAGGACCCTCTCAAGAGCCACAAGATCTGACACAAGAAGAGGAAGAGAAGCTACGCAAGGCCATAGAGGCAGAAATTAGAAAAACGGCCAAGGAAGCCTTGGAATGGGAGCAGAGGGTTTTTAAATCCATGACCATTCAGAAGATAGATGCTAGCAACCTCCGGCGTGAATGGCTACAACCCTATCTCCCATATCCTTTGCTAAAGTACGAAGCCGCCACCATCAACAAGAGAATCAGAGAAGAGCCAATTGTGCCACTCTACACATCAGATATCTCCCAGCCTGAAGGGGTAAAGTTGATAGTCGACTCCCAGGCCAGGTGGAGAAAGGCATGGCTGACGAAGTATCCACAGTACCTAATCCATTTGGTAGAGGCACCCAAAATCATCAGAGATAACCTAAGCTTCTTCCCTCTACCAAGGATGCGAACGTGGAAGGCCGAGGAGCTAGGCCCAAGAGCTACTACAAAGAAGCCAACCCACTTGGCTAAACTATCCGAAGCTGCCAGGCTTGAAGGTAGGCGAGAGAATAAGTGTTCAATACATGGTGAAAACCCTAACGGGCGCCATCAAATTGTTCACTGGCTCGCCTGACCTTTCTTGCATTATGATGAGGAAGATTTGCAAAACCCTTTTGGCAGCCTTCGAGACGTTCAAACTGGGCCAGGCGACAGACAATATCTTCTTCTTTCAAGATACTTACAGATGTGCATATGATCTGTCTGGTCAGCCTTCCAAGGAGATGATACATGCATTGTATCAAAGGATCATGTTTTTGCCATCCTATCACCTCCAGGTCTTTGAAGAACCTTTCTACACCGGCTTCTTCACCATCAGCACCGACATATTCGGTCCAACACTACTGGATTTACATGCAAGATACAAGTCTCTGCTCAAGATGCGAGAAACCATAAGATGAAGAAGCAACTCAACAACCATTTCGGGGACGACATGAGTAAGGAGGGGGGGGGAGTGTTAGAAGTTGGACACACCCTACGGAAATTGACTGCTCTGCAGATTATCATTTTTTTAATTATTCATTTATTGAGAAAACCCGACATTTCACCTTGTAAATATTGGGGTTTACAGAAGTTTCCAGATTGTATCGCAGTTTTGACATTTAGATTGAGTAGATGGTTAATTTGGAACTTTAGGGTTTGAGAATTGTAAGGTATTTATACCACTTTTTGACCTTAATAAAAAACCTTTTGTCATTTTAAAAAGTTTTGAAGTCTGTGAGTGAGCGTACTGTGTACGAGAGAGAGAGAGAGAGAGAGAGAGAGAGAGAGAGAGAGAGAGAGAGAGAGAGAGAGAGAGAGAGAGAGAGAGAGAGAGAGAGAGAGAGCTTCATCTTGACGCTACGTGTGCAACGGTGGTTGGAATCGAGTGCGGAGAAGTGCAGCGTGTTGCCCCCGACAAGAGCTACGTGCCGATATCTACATTGCACCCGTACGATCCTGTTTTGCGAGCTCCATGTACGAGCTTCATCTGGTGATTCGGTGAGCATACGTTGTCCGATTTTGCATTGCAGCATATCCATGCGTTCGCATTGAGTAGAGCTACACATTAGGCACTTTAGATTTCGGAAATGAAGGCCTACAAATTTCGGCCAGACATCCTACGTGATTTTGCACCTGGTGTTGTGGGTTGGTATTTTGGTTCATAGACCTTAGGGAGAGCGACCTATTGGTGTTAGTAGGGTCTCCTTCAAGTTCTGTGGTGTTTCGAGATTGTTTGATGGGTGTTCGGCTCTAGAAAGCATTGTAGGAAGTTTCCTCTTATGCACTCTTGAAGGCTGTGACTTAGACATTGGGTAGAGACCTCTGTAGGAATTAGTTAGGAGTTGGTCGAGTGTAGGTTGACACCCTATTCTTGCTTCCACGCGCTTGTGGGTCCAGCTTCGTCCTTAGCTGACAAATGTTGTTAGGTGAGTTCTCATTGTGCTAACATCCGTCGCGGCGTATCCGTCCAACAAAGCCCCTTGAGTTTGAACCTAGTAATTTGAAAATTGAATTTTAACCTTAGAACTAATGCAAACAGTGGACGGTTACTTTTAACGTGCCACATGGCCAAAGATGAGCTATTGAATTTTTTTAACATTTATAAATGAAAAAAAGTCCCAACTTAGTAGAGATTGGGATTTCATTCTACTCTTGAAGCATTTTCCAATGATAGGTCACATAAAGGGGTTTTACTCCACAACAAGTTACCACATTATAGAATAGGAATGTACATTTCTTCACTATCTAATGTAAACTTCTCTAAGTCTGAACTAACAAAGTTTCACTCTACCACATGGCACGCCTTAAGTTTTTAGGATTTCTTTTTAATTTGTATAGTTCAAACTTGATAAAAATTATACATTGCATTCTACTTTCAAAGCATTGTCCATTGAGAGGTTACATAGGAGGGTTTAAAATCAACAATCATGACACCACATTATTATTTTGAGGCATTCCAAGAGAAAACTTCTAAGTAGTAATCCATCCTCTAGAGAGATAAAAAATTAAGAAATCACGATGCTTATCTAGATATGAGGTGCACATTACAAAGATGACACTTATTTATTAAATTAAAATTGTGTATTCACAATCCTACAAAAAAGTATGAATCACTATGCACACTAACAACGAAAGTACTTGCTGCTTAGTTTTAACTCCATCCATCCAAAATCCCACCAAAAACAATTTTGTATACTTTTTGATGTTTTAGAGTGCTCTATTTATTGCCAATGAGTCGCATCACAATACGACATATAGCTCAAAATGAAAGTAAGTGGGTGACTCAAGAAGCAATTGTCCCAAAATCTCCATCCATAAATTCTAATGGTCCTACAAATAAGAAGAAAATATTTTTTTTCAACTTTGGAACTTGCATATTTGTAAACACACACACACACACACACACACAAACAAACACACACACACATACTAGAAAAGAGAAAAAACAAACGTTGTATTATATCATAGCAATATAGCAAGTATGTTGGTGGTGTGCTAGGCATTAGGGAAAATTTGGACTCTCAAAGGGATCCTATAAGGAGGTTGACTTTGCCTCACTTGTCCAAAGTGGGCAACCCGGTGAAGTACATAAATGATTTTTCAAAACCCTATCAACCAACATATCATTGGAAAGATCTTAGAAAGTAGGTTCTAAATCCCCAAACCTCGACAAAATTGGAGTTGATTTGTAGAAGTTATGGCCTCCCCATTGTAGCTCAAATGTGGTGAGAGATTCCATTTATAAGACGGAGTTGTCACATCAAAAAGGTTCGACAAGTTTTAATTTCATTTGTAAAAAATTTACCATGTGTCCGTTTTGGGCAAGAGGAAGAAAGTCAAAGTCTTTATAGGGCCCATTTGACAGTTCAAAATTTCCCTAATGATGGGGCACATAAAGACTGTAATGATAAGTCAATCACTTATAGACACCATAACGTATCCAGTCCTTTGGCATTCTATATCCCAAAAAGGATACCTGTTAACCCATACATATGTGGTAGTGATGTGTGTGAACACACTTAGGACTATCGAGGCATTTTTTTCCTCACTAGGAGGTTTTTTTCCCCGTGCATTTATATATGCCCATCATTCTAGGACTAACTTATCTTTCATTTGTGCACTAAGAAATATAGTCTCTATTATGTTTCTTGAGCTTCTTCATCTTCGCCAAGCTGTGTATGTTTCCTTGCAACCCTATTTCCAATGATTGGTATCAGAGAAAGTTGTGTCCTCTCGAGCATAACTGTCAGTGTCTCTAGCACTTGCTTGCTCACTTTCTTTTATTTGGGTGAGTTGTAGTGAGTTTTATCAAGTCAAAAAAGACTTTGAGTAACCTTGTAGAGCTTGGTCTGCTCAAAATTTCCATTCGGGCTCATTCTGGCCTTTGTTTCCACTACAGGCAGTATTGTGCATGCAATTTTGTCCTTTTGTGCAAAATTTCTATCAGTGCAATTTTTCATAATAGATCCCTTATAGTCCTCTTTTGGATGCGCTATATAGCACGTAATACTCTCGCTTTGTTTCTCCTCTTTTTGAGCAGTTTTCATATCAGGTGCAGACAGTCCCCCCTGACTAATAACAACACAGGTGTATTCAAGATGTTTTCTATTGAGGATAAACTGGACATGGACGATTACCCAATGATGTGGGCTTACATGATGAAACACGTTCTTGTGTCAAAAGGAATTTGGAATGTTGTGAAGGGCATTGATTTACGTCCAGATTCTATGGATACAGGCTATGTTGAGGATGTTGCAGGTTTTGGTGGTAGGATTACTGCTAGAGCTATTTTGCCTACGATTGAGCAGTCTCGTTGGGATGTTAGAGATGCACAAGTTCATGCATTGATTGCATTATTTGTGATGCACATTATTAATCCTCACATTCACTCAACTATATCTACAAAATAGGCTTGGGATATTTTGGCTGGTCTTTATGCAAGTCGTAATGAGGCTAAAATTGCATTGTTGCGTAAATAGTTGGAGTCAAAGATTATGCATAAGGAAAACGACATAGCCGCTTTTCTTCCTAGTATCAAGGATATTAATGAGCCTCTCATTTCTGAAGGCGAAGTAATTTCTAATAGTTACCTTGTGCAGACTATTCTTGATGTATTGCCAGATTCTTACCAGAATTTTGCTACTACTTGGAGACTTATGACCCAAGGAAATCTTGATGTTGTCAAGATTGATGCATTATACACATTGCTATTTTGCAAGAGTCAGTTTCAATAAAGAATAGGGCTTGTGTTGTTGAACATGATTTTATTATTGCTCAAAGAAAAGTTGGTAACAACAATGTAGCGACTTCTCATTGTCTTTTAGCAAGTAGAAAATCACCTATTCCTAATGCTTCTGCTGGAAGCACCTCTTTTGGGAATTCTGGTAAAAAGGGAAAAAAGAAGATGTGTTGTCATTATTGCAAAGCTAATGATCACATGATTAAGCTTTGTCCTAAATTGAAAGAAAAAGAGGTAAAAAAGAAAGAGGCTAGTTCCACTACAAGTGCAACTATTGTAGAATCTTTCTGTGAAAGGAGATTGTGTTGTTGATGTAGATGCAGAGGGAATTTAGTTTAGAATGCGCTTATGATGCTTATATGCATGATGCATGTATGTCAGTTGCTATAGATTCACATGTGTGGTACTTTGATAATGGTGCTACAAAGCACATTACCTCTTTCATACTTGTTGATGCAGTCTATGTACCTGGGATCAAGAATACCCTTTTTTCTGTATCTACATTTGCTAGTCTTGGTATTGTTGTGAAATTTGTGGATGACAGATGTACAGCTCACGATCTCACTTTTGGTTATGAAATTGCTGCTCTGACATTTTGTGCCATGGGTTGTATAATCTCACTTTGTATAACAAGTGTGGGCAAAATTTTGCAAATGCAATTGTGGATTCAAAGGCTATTTTAGATGCAAAACTTTGGCATGCACGTTTGGGCATCTAATGTTGCCAGTTTGTTGTGTTTGCAAAGATCTAATATCATTGCTTCTTTGCTATCTCTTGAAGCACATGTGAAGCATGTTTGTGAAGGTTGTATTTGGGTAAGGTGCAGCGTTCAAAGTTTCCAAATGATGGTTCAGTTATGGCTACATGCAGATTGCAACTTGTGCATAGTGATGTTTGTAAGCCTATGCAAACTCAGTCCTTAGGCAATTATCTATATTTCGTGACTTTCATTGATGGTTACTTCAGGGATGCATGGGTGTATCCTTTTAAATCTAAGTCCGAAGTGTTTATGTGCTTCAAATAATTTTTGGCTATGGCTGAAAATATCTCTAAATGTACTATGGGCACCCTCCATTGAGATCGAGGGGGGAGTATATGTCTCATGAGTTTAGTGCATTTTTGGCTAGTCGCGAGATAAAACACCAATGTACAATGTTGTATACACCTTAGCAAAATGGTGTTGCTGGAAGGAAAAAGAGGTCGCTTATGGAGATGGCATGATGTATGGTCAAGAGCCAAGATTTGCCACATTCATTTTGTCTTGAGGCTATCATGTGTGCTACTTATGTACTTAGCAGGTATCCTACAGAAGCTTTGCAGTCTATGACTCCGGGGGGGGGGGGGGGGGGGGGGGGGGGGGGGGGTCACTTAATAATTATGTGATTATCACGTGAGTGAGCATGGCATGATAAGAAGCCATCTATTGATCACATGCACATTTTTGGTTGTTTAGCTTATGCTTTGGTGCCACAAATGAAGCGCAAAAACATGGATAATAAGGCTGTTAAATACAATTCTAATCATTTTTGACCCCCAACACTTCCAAGATACACTTTTTGAGCCCAAAAACACTACACATGGTCTTACCAACACCAAATATTGTCCAGATCAAAATCCAAGAGCATGGCCATGTTCCATAGGCCAAGAGCTACCCACAGAACAAATCCCAGGCAATTTTGATGAAATAGACATACTACGCGTAGGATGTCTCCAGCATGTTTTTGACCTTCTGTGCAAAAATGACATCATGGGATCCATTACCATGGTGCAAGGTGCCCATATATCAATTTTCAACCCATTTGGATATCATTTGTCACCTGTTGTAGACATCCTACCCAATTTGTGAGCCTAAAGCCTAAATCTGCCCAAAAATGCACATTTTGATGGCCAAACCCAATTCCAATCACATAGCCAGGTTGCACAGGCCAAGGACCACCAGCATGCCAAGTTTCACTACAAACTGATGAAAAAGACATCCTACGCGTAGGATGTCTAAATGATAAATTTTTGCCAGAATAACACTGTGAGCACATGCACAGTTTCCCAAGTTCCTTTTAAGTTTTATTTTCAATTTTTAAGTCATTTGGATAGTTAAAACTCAGTTTCTCAGCTGATATGGAAAAAACGCTAACTTCAGACTACTGAGTGCAACAGGATCTATGGCATCCGCCAAATCACCGCAAAGAAGAAGAGGATGAACATAAAAGATTATTTGGAAGAAGTAGAGCAGTTTGTCATCCCAGAAGGAACTCTAAAGCCAACCAGCACATGGATTCAAGAGGACTTGCTAGAGTCTAATGATCTGAAGATCTACCAAGGCGTGTTCAAAGACACTGAAGGAAATGTAATAGATCTACCCATGCTACCGCGGGAGCTCAATGAGTTTGTCAGAAGCAAGATGGCAGAGTACCTGGAGAAGATAGATCTCCATAATTATTTTGAAGCTGTGTCGGTAGGAATTGACATAAAGAGAGTATGGGAGTTTGTGACTGCAATCAAAGAAGATGGAGTGGCCAAAGTTACGGATCTGCAGGGCAAGCCGGACACTGTGATTGTAATCACAGAGAAAGCAGTGGCAGCTGCACTAGACCTCTCCAACAAAGGGGATAGTGTAACCAAAAGAAGAGATGAAGTCAAGGTGTACACAGAAAAGAAGAGCAACTACACCTTTGAAGACATTGCAAACCCTAAAGTGGCAATCATGAGCCAGCTTTACAACCAGTATTTCCACATGTGTACAAAGCGGCCACAAAAGTACAGAATGCCACCTGGAGCAATTGCCACAACCTTCACCTGGGCAATGCAGAAGAGCAATCCGAAGGTGATCAACTATGCTGCCTATATCCATGATAATCTGGTGAAGATGGGCAACAAGAACCCCACCTACATTGTGCCGGGTGAGTTGATCATGAAAGTGATTTATGGGGCATTGCACGCCAAGGGAAGATGGCCTGACCCTCCATCACAGAATGACTGGCTAAGGCTCAAGGAAGATAAGGAAGAGGAACAGCCCAAAGCACCAAAAGTTGCCACAAGGTTGAAAAGCCGGTTGGAGACCGTGCAAGAGGAGCAACCAGAGTTGAAGAAGGGAAAGAATGAATCTGTACAAGTGCCGGTCAAAGAGACGAAATCCTAGAAGGCGGCACGGCTAGAGCGGCTAATGGAAAGTTTCAGAGCCGAAAGAGCCCTCAAGGGAGATTTGAGCGAGCTATGGAAGCCGTCAATAAAGCAATGTCGGGATCATCCCGAAGGGTGCACAGAGACAGATTTGAAGATTATATTAAGAATTTTGAGATTTTGGATGCCACGGAAGAAAATATCTTGAATGAACCATTTACAGAAGCAGAAGTGGAGGAAGTCCGACGGCAACTGCTAGAAGAGCAGGAAGGCCAAGAGAGAGAGAGAGAGAGAGAGAGAGAGAGAGAGAGAGAGAGAGAGAGAGAGAGAGAGAGAGAGAGAGAGAGAGAGAGAGAGAGAGAGAGAGAGAGAGAGAGAGAGAAATACAAATGCGGACAGGGACTTCAAGAAAAAACCGGCAACTCCACCATCCAGCCCGGAATCCAGTCCACCGCCATCACCATCTCCTCGTAGCCCTCCACAAACTCAACAGAAGGAGGAGCTAGACAAATCTGAAGATCAAGAAGATTCAAAGCAAGAACAGAGCCAAGAGCAAGAGCAAAAAGAAGAAGCTAAGCCCAAAAGTGAGCAGCCAGAGCCAAATGAAGCGAGGTTTAACACATTTCTAGATCTACTAGCTGTTGGATATTCAAAAGAAGAGGTAGCCACAGTCGCATTTGACTTGGCAAGCACAGGGCCCAAAGAACAGATGCGGAGCCTGAGGTTAGTGGAGCTAAAAGAGATGGCCACTGATACAGTGGACCTGCAGCCACCCACCAATGATTGGTATGTGGTGATGACCAAGCTAACTTGGCTAAGGGAACAATCAATGGCCACACAAAGTGAGATGGCTAATCTCAAAGCCAATGAAATTCAGATCAAGTCTGAAGTTGACACTCTACAAAAACAAATCCAAAGGCATATAGAGAGAGAAGCAGAGCTGCAAGCTAGTCTGGCAAAGGCATTGCAAAGATGCCAAGAGATGGAAAGAGAAAATCAGGCAGCAGCTCAAAGACTACAAGGAGCCAAAGACGAATATAGAAAACTCATCAAGTCATTGACAGATGCAGAGAGGGAAAGGGACAACCTAACCCTACAACTTGCTGAAGAGTCCAAGGAAGTGGAAGCCATGCGGAATGCCAAAGAGAAGGCAGAGATAGAGCAAGAGGCTAGCCAGGATGAGGTCATCGAGCTCAAAGACCAGATTAAAGTTAAAGATCAAACCATCCAACGGCTACGGGCATCTCCTGCCAGAGTCAGAGCCACTAGCGACTCACACCACTTCAGACAGTCAGCTTTATGAAGAACAAATGAAAGAGCTCCAAAAGGAGTTAACTTTAGAGAAAAAGAAGAGACTGATGATGGCCGAGGGGTCAGTTGTCATGCAAACCTGCTTGGAAGATGAGCACAAGGCAATGCAGAATGAGCTGGAAACCATCAAGAGAAAGCTCGAGGAGGCAGAGAAGATAAATGCCGATTTGAATGACCTCCTTGTGAATATGGGAGAGGAAGCTGAAGCACAAAAGAAAAGATTCCAAAAACAATTAGAAGAGCTGAGAGGCCAGTAGACAGAAGAGCAGTTCAGCACAGGGCCAGTAGCCATGGAAGGAATAGATTTAGAGAATGTGGAAGATCCTGTGGACACACCCATGCAAGAGGAAATCCTTGTAGGACCCTCTCAAGAGCCACAAGATCTAACACAAGAAGAAGAAGAGAAGTTGCGAAAGGCCATAGAAGCGGAAATCAGAGACACGGCCAAAGAAGCCTTGGAATGGGAGCAGAGGGTCTTTAAAACAATGATGACTCAGAAGATAGACGCTGGAGAGGGGGAATGGGGGAACACACCCGACACAAACAAAAGGCCTCTCTATAGCTCAGGGTATTCACAGCACACCTATCCTCTCAGAAAACACCTTCAAAGAAACACTTAACACTAGCGAACCACCGCCTGCTCAATTGCCACTGATCACACTCTACAAACCACCACACAAGATACACCTACTACCACTGCCTGTCTCCACCCTTACACACGTACACAGCCACTCAATCTCACTCTCTCACTCAAAACACCGTCGGTCTGGGGGGGCACACACTTCCACACAGCCGGCACCGAGGAGGGACATGAAGGCAGGAGAAAGAGAAGGGGGGAAGGGGAAACAACGACACGAGAGGCAACTGTGGCTTGATTGCACTTCAGAAAACACATACACCGGATTGCAATGCCATCACCATGGCCATTTTCAAGCAAAAGTTACAAAGAGGCTAGCTTGCTAGAGAACTCCACTTTGAAGGCTTCAAATGGCGCCTCAAAAGGCAAAAAAAAAGCCCGTAATTTCATCATTTTTTTACTTTTATAGGGTGGGGGGTTCAATTTGGGAAACTGCCCTATGATTGGTCCATGGGGCACCCTTTTTTGGTATCTCTTTGGAGGGGGGGCACCGCCTTATCCCATCTACTCTCTTTCTCTCTTTGCACTTGGGAGGGGGGGGGGGGGCCATTAGCGATGTCGCTATTGCCCCCTAGGCTATTCATTTTTTATTTTTTATTTTTCACCTTTTACCCTCTTTTGGTTTAGCATTATACTGCTCAATTTTTGACTTTGACCTTCACCTCCTTATCCGGCTCCTCTTTGTCCTCTTTTGGCCTTGCACTTGGCTTGGCTTTGTACTTCTCTCTCTCTCTCTCTCTCTCTCTCTCTCTCTCTCTCTCTCTCTCTCTCCAATTCCTCCTTTGCCCTCTTTGGTTCCGACCTTTGCCTTGCCTGGTCTTGATTTGGCCGGCCTACCCTTTTGTACACATGAGAGCTCGTGCCGCAGCTCGCCTCGCGAGACTACTCTCTTACCTGAGGGGGGAGCCAATAGCGATATCGCTATTGCCCCCTCTCTCTTCTTTAAATCTTCAGCACCCATAGGGCCGCGGGAACTGCCCCTGCCACGTCATCCCCTCCAACTCGCCACGCGAGCACGCTATTACGCCGCCGCTATTTGGACAAAGCTGCCGTGGATCCGCCCAAGAGGTGCCTCGCGCAGCGCCACTGCCACCACAGCAGCGCCCACGGGCATCCGCCATAGCCACGAGCTCTTGGAGCTCCCTTGCTTCACATTCCTCAAAGGGGACGCACGCCCAACTCATGTAGTCCGCCACCTGACAACCGGACTGCACATATGGGATAATGGGCGCCACGTGGCACCTGCCCGTGAGCTGCCCCCAAAAACTTCCTTTGAGTACTCAAAAAAACCCTCTTAAGAACTTCCCAATGGTATCCTTTTTAACCTTCCACATTTACTTGCTCTCATGGTCAATGCATAGTTCATCAAGCCCAGTGCAAAGATCTTCTTATGTGTTCTGAACCTCCCCGGCCTTTGTCTCCGTTTAACCCTCCTCAAACTGCGAACTAGAGCCATCGAAAGACGGGAGAGAACATCTGTGATCGGCCCTCGGGTAACTGCTTCATATTTCATCGGACTATAACTCGGCACTCGGGGCTCAGGATCACAAGCCGTCAATTTTTGCTTGATCTGATGCATGCTACTCTCTAGAATCCTATAGAGGCTCAAGAAGTGCCAGATGGCACATTTCCCAATGTAGTCAAATGGGCTCAGACCTGGCCCTCGGAAAATCTTCAACTGACCATATCTTGCTAACTAGAGCTTCGATTCGCAATCCGAGAAGATAGGCATGCTCCATAACTCGAGCACTACAAACGTATACACTGGCATCAGCCTGGGCCACATGTCCCCAGCTGCCCTGTCCGTCGGGGATCTGCTACACACCCTTTCTTTAAACTGTAATATCTAGAGCACCGGGGCTCCATTTGATGAGCCATCTGGACTGGCTTCTAGAGAACGTTGAACTCTACATTCTAGAGCTTTGACTTGGCATTTGGGACATCTTCACATGCCATCCCATCGGGATTATCCTGCTACCCTTTTGGCCTAAAAAATCGCTTTAAGCATACATTCCCGCTATCCTTTGGCTGCTAAGGGACTTGGCACCTGCCCTAGCCTTGTGCACTGCACTCGACTACACCCTTTGGCTAGCATAGACCACCTGCTAGCTTCAACCAACTTTAGCTGCACCATCATTGCTCAGCCCCTTCGTCGAACATTTATGTTCGACCAAAAGCATATATATAAACTTTAAAACTGGAACACCAAACTGATGATTAAAAGCACTCACAAAACCACAACTGTATGTACAAGCTATGTACAAAGCTTCATCTCATTTCTCTCGCACACCACATACTCTAGGTGGGTTGCCCACCCCCCTTGAGTATGATTTGTTGCACTTTAGGCACTAGATTCCTCTCGAAATACAGTTTAAGTCGCACACCATTCACCCTGTTCCTAAGAAGCTTTCCATTTGCTCTTACCAGTTGATACGTCCCATTCGGAAAGGCCTTATTCACTTTATATGGACCTGTCCACTTCTTCTTGAACTTCTTCTGGAATGTGAAATCCAGGTAGCTTTCGTATTTCATGACCAGGTCTCCTTCCTCTATCTTCTTGTCCGAAAAGTTCTGATTGAATTTGGCAACCCGCTTCTCCCTCTGTTTCACATAGTAATCTGCCACTGCCTCTCTGTCCGTCTGCAAAACCTCCAAGCTAGCTATCCGATCCTGTAGAACTCCTTGTTGAGTGGCATTGACACGCCACATACCCTTTAAAGCACCTAGTTGTGCATGCACTGGCAACACTGCCTCCTTACCATAGACAAGCTCAAATGGAGTGAAGTTTGTAGCCACTTTATAAGAGGTTCTATATGCCCAGAGACACTTCTCTAGGTTTGCTTCCCACTCAGCTTCCTGTTTATACACATACTTTGTTAACATCTTGACAATTTGACCATTAGCACTCTCGACTAGACCATTGCATTGGGGGTGATAGGGTGAGGGAAACTGGGCTGAATCTTTAACTTTTCCACTAATGCACTCATGAGTTTTCTTCTAAACCCCTGACCCCTATTAGAAACTAACACCCATGGAACACCAAAACGGCAACATATGTTATCAAACACAAACTCAGCCACCACATTAGCATTTACTTCTTTCACTGCTTTGGCCTCGACCCACCTTGTAAGGTAGTCAATGGCTACCACCACGTATTTCTTACAACTTGTAGACTTTGGGAGAGGACCTATGGCATCCAGACCCCACTTCTCAAAAGCACTTTGTGCGATGATGGCGCCCTGTGACGCTGCTACCAGTCATCTTTCACCTATAGTTTGACACTCGTGGCACGTCTTGCACCAGTAATGCACGTCCCTCATAATGAAAGGCCACCAAAAGCCTACTCTAAGCACTCGAAATAGAACCTGATCTTTGCCCTGATGCCCGCTCTCTTCATGGCATTGCTCCAACACCATTCCTATCTCCTCTTTGTACAACACCCTTCTAAGCACTCCGTCACGCCCATAGTTCATGAGATCCTCACCTACCAGTGTGAATTTGCGGGCCTTTTGCACCACTCTTCTATTTTGCAGCTTGGACAAACCCTCTGAACATTGTCCTGTACCCAAAAAGACTTCAATCTCCTTTAGAGTCTCCCTACCTGCATAAGTGGTTGGGGCCACATATAGACCTGCAACATGCACCTGTACCTTGCTGCTAGCTAGTTGATCCGCCTCTTGATTCTTCTCTCTCCTCACATGCTTGAATTGGACTTCTTCAAAAGACTTCAACATCTTTTTGATGGAAAAGAACCAATGCTTCAAAGAATCGCGCTTTACCTGCCATTGTCCTAATAGTTGCTTGATGACTAGCAATGCATCTCCCTTCACCACCAACCTTGAAATACCAAAGTCTATGCACTGCTTAAGACCCAAATGCAGAGTGAGATACTCCGCCTCATTATTGGTGTGGACATCCTCTAGATCATATGCCTTTGAGAATATAGTTTTGCCATGTGGGTTGTGTATCACCACACCTCCTCCTGCTTTCTGCACTACCTTTCGATATGCTCCGTCGAACCACATAGTAAAAGCATCCTCCAAGTCGGGTTCCTCCTTAGCTTCGTCTTGTACCACTCTTGGATAGGCCGGTAAATCGATGGCCTTACTGATGAGAATGTCTGCCAAGTGAGATCGACTCGTGTGGTCTACCTTTAACTCGAACTCAAACTCCTGTAGCTCCAACACCCACTTCATAATCCTCCTTCCTGGCTTCAAACGTAGCACTACCTCTGGCAATAGATTATTATCCGTCAACACAAAAAACTTACGCACAATCAAATGGACTTTAAACTTCCTGCAAGCGAAGACCAGAGCCATCACCCACTGCTCTGCCTCGGTGTAGGTAGCCTCTCTTGGGCTAATCACCCTGCTCTCGAGGTATATCGGCTTGTAGCTTCTCCCTACCTTTTGCAACAAAACCGCTCCAATAGCAATTGTACCCACCTTCATAGGCACATAGAAGTTGTCCTCTCAATTGGGAGGACACACCGCTGGCAACTGACACAAAATCTTCTTGACTCTATCAAAAGCCTCCTGAGCTTCCTCATCCCACTCATAACCATGCACTTACTGAGCCCTCTTTTGAAGAGGATGCACATATTGCGATAGCATCCAAAAAAAACATGATAAGTACTTCAGCTTATGAGCAAATGAAGTCAAACCTTGAGCATCTGATGGTGGCTCCATCAACACCAACGCCTTCACCTTTTTGGGATCAGCCTCTATACCGTTTTGCAACACCACATGACCCAACAGTTGCGCTCGAGGCTGCGCTAGCTTGCACTTCTTGGGATTCAACTGACCTCCTTCTTCATCAAGCCTTTGAAAGCATAACTAGAGCTTTGATAGGTGCTCCGACCTTGAACTGTAGTAGTCGGTATCATCCATGAAGACCCTAATAAAACGGCCCAAGTATGGACCAAATACCCTGTTCATCCAACCTTGGAAGGTGGCATACGCATTGACTAAGCCGAATGGCATCCTGCGATAAGCGAAACAACCCCACGGAGATATGAATGTGGTCTTCAGCTGGTCTTCAAGTGAAATCCCTATTTGAAAATACCCCGAAAAGCCATCCATAATCGAGTATCTCTCATGCCCAGCCACCTGGTTTAGGATTTCGTCTTGAAATGGCAAGGGATAGTGATTCCTCTTGGTCGCGGCATTCAATGGCTTGTAGTTGACACACACTCTCCACTTCCCATTCTTCTTAGGGGTTATGACCACTGGCGAGACCCGCTTTGACTCCTTCACAGGATATATGACGTCTGCATCCAATAGCTTATTGATCTCCAGCCACAGGGCTTCTTTTTGGATTTCCCCTAGTCTTCTCAACTTCTGTGCTTTAGGCTTATGCCCCTCTTTAAGAACAATCATGTGCTCTACCCCTTTTGCACCTCGCAAATGCTTGTACTCCATCGCAAATAGGTTAGGATAGGACTCACACAGTTGAACATATCCTTCCTTTTCACCCTTGGTTAAGTCTTCACTCAACAAGCTTGAAACCTCCTCTATGCTTAAACCATGAGCTTGAGGCTTCATACCTTCTTCTTTAGGTGGAGAGTCGTCTATGGTGACACTAAACAAGTTTGAATCTATCTTCAACATGTCGTCCTCGCCCTCCTCTTCCTCTGTGCTAGTATAGCCTTCATCATAGCCCGTCTCGGTCTCGTACTCATAGCTCGTCGTGTCACGCTCATCCTTAACTGCCATAGGACGAGAACTGCTCTCCTTGGTCTTCAAATCAAGTACAATTTGTCTGCCTCTCTCTTTGTCATGCAAAGTGAACTCTTTGCTCTCCCAATCCTGCTTTGCACCTATCGCTAAAAGCCATGGCCTACCCAAAATGATAGAGTAAGCATTATCCCCTGCCTTCATCACAAAAAAATCGATCAGGCACTCTATGCCCATCACCTTGACCTTTACATCCTGTGCCACACCCAGACACCTGGCTTTAATATGGTTAGTCATCCTCATGCACACATTTGACCTGACTACTGCCTTGACTCCCGTCTCTTTCATGGCTGCTTCCGTCAAGACACAGACCTGTGCTCCACCGTCTATGTAAGCTTGTACCTGCATCCTCTTCTCTATAATTGCATCCACCAACGGAAGAACATCAGTGGGGCTACCTACCCTCAAAGCCATATTTTGCACTGCTTGCACATTTCCCTTAGCTCTTGGCAGCCTGGTGCTAACACTTGTGGACCACTGCCTTCATAATTTTGGATTTAAAGCTAACAACTGACCAAACGTAATATTTGCTTTTTGATTTTGAACATCACTCACCAAATTGTACTCGGGATAGCCTTGTCCTACCTGGAAATCCGCTTGCTTGATCTTGCGACGCCTCCTTCTTTTGCTAGGCTCAGGCTGCTCTCTACCTTCGTACACCTTCTCTTTGCCCTTGCGAGCTCTAGTTTCCCACTCTGTCTCTGTCTCCCTCTCATCTCTTGCCCTCTTATTGGCCAAAACTTCGACATCCTGCTTGTCCACCCCTATGTTGTTTACTCTTGAAACTTCACCTCCGTTTTGTGGAGCCGGCTGCACAGTATTCTCTACCGTTTTCTCTCTTGGACCATTGTACTACCCTTGACCTCAACCTCTACCAAAAAGCGGGTACATACCTCCTCTTTCTCTCTGTGGTTGAGGACAATCGGGTGCATAGTGTCCTTCTTCTCCACAATTATAACACCTACCTGGCAGTGGCCATGCCCTACCCCTTGCTCCTCTTGGCTGTCCTCTATCCATGAAACTGAGCCACAAATTCTGCATCTGCTCGGATAAATCTTGCACTGTGCACACCCAATTTTGTGGCACGATAGCTACACCTCGGTTTCCATGATTATCTTCGTGTACAACTTCTCTCGAACTTTGTGGTTGAACATGGGCCATCGTCTCATAGCCTAACATCTTTATCTTTGTGCTCTTCGACCGTGCAATGGATACCGCACCGTTATAATTCTCTGGGCTCTCGAAATCAACTTTGTCTCTCACCTTGGGATGCAGACACGCCATGAATTTGTCCATCTTGAAGTAGTCTCCATTAGCCAATTGCATGGCTGCCGCTAGCTCTGCCCAACACTCTTCAAAGTGACCCAAAAACAAATTGAACTCTTCACTTACATCTTGCTTAAGCGCCTTCAGCTTTGCATCCATCTCGACTGGGGAAGTCTCCTTGCCAAAGTCGTGAAGATACCTCGCCCGTAGAGCCGGCCATGCTTGATTCGGCTCACTTTCCAATGTGTTGTACCATGCTTTAGCTCTGCCACACATCACCAAAGGAAAAGTCTGCATTTTGCTATCCTCGTTTGGCATACGCAATGATAGCATGTACAGCTCGAAATCTGACATCCACTCGTCAGGGCTCTCTTCTCCTGTGAAAATCGATCCATAGCTTCTAGCTGCCATGACTTCCAACGCGAAAAATCGCTTCTTTTCGATTAACTAGGAGCAATCAGTGTGCTCCTCCGTAGGCGCACCAGAAGATGGAGAGGGGGAATTGGGGAACACACCCGACACAAACAAAAGGCCTCTCTATGGCTCAGGGTATTCACAACACCCCTATCCTCTCAGAAAACACCTTCAAAGAAACACTTAACACTAGCAGACCACCGCCTGCTCAATTGCCATTGATCACACACTCTACAAACCACCACACAAGATACACTTACTACCACTGCCTGTCTCCACCCTTACACACGCACACAGCCACTCAATCTCACTCTCTCACTCAAAACATCGTCGGTCCGGGGGGGCACACACTTCCACATAGTTGGCACCGAGGAGGGACATGAAAGCACGAGAAAGAGAAGGGGGGGAAGGGGAAACAACGACATGGGAGGCAACTGTGGCTTGATTGCACTTCAAAAAAAACATATACCGGCTTGCAATGCCATCACCATGGCCATTTTCAAGAAAAAGTTACAAAGAGGCTAGCTTGCTAGAGAACTCCACTTTGATGGCTTTAAACGGCACCTCAAAAGGCCAAAAAAAGCCCCTAATTTGATCATTTTTTGACTTTTATAGGGTGGGGGGTTCAATTTGGGAAACTGCCCTATGATTGGTCCATGGGGCACCCTTTTTTGGTATCTCTTCGAAGGGGGGGCACTGCCTTATCCCATCTGCTCTCTTTCTCTCTTTGCACTTGGGAGGGGGGGGGGGGGGGGCATTAGCGATGTCGCTATTGCCCCCTAGGCTCTTCATTTTTTATTTTTTATTTTTCACCTTTTACCCTCTTTTGGTTTAGCATTATACTGCTCAATTTTTGACTTTGACCTTCACCTCCTTATCCGGCTCCTCTTTGTCCTCTTTTGGCCTTGCACTTGGCTTGGCTTTGTACTTTTTTCTCTCTCTCTCCAATTCCTCCTTTTCCCTCTTTGGTTCCAACCTTTGCCTTTCCCGGTCTTGATTTGGCCGGCCTACCCTTTTGTACACATGAGAGCTCGTGCCTCAGCTCGCCTCACGAGACTACTCTCTTACCTGAGGGGGGGAGGCAATAGCGATATCGCTATTGCCCCCTATCTCTTATTTAAAACTTTGGCGCCCATAGGGCCGCAGAAGCTGCCCCTGCCACATCATCCCCTCCAACTCGCCACACGGGCGCGCTATTACGTCGTCGCTGTCCGGCCAAAACTGCCGCGGATCCGCCCAAGAGCCGCCTCGCGTAGCGCCACCGCCACCACAACAACGCCCACGGAAATCTGCCATAACCACGAGCTCTTGGAGCTCCCTTGCTTCACATTTCTCAAAGGGGGCGCATGCCCAGCTCATATAGTTCGCCACCAGACAACCGCATTGCACATATGGGATAATGGGACGCCACGTGGCAGCTGCCCGTGAGCTGCCCCCAAAAACTTCCTTTGAGTACTCAAAAAAACCCTCTTAAGAACTTCCCAATGGTTTCCTTTTTAACCTACCACATTTACCTGGTCTCATGCTCAACGCACAGTTCATCAAGCCCAGTGCGAAGATCTTCTCATGTGTTCTAAACCTCCCCGGCCTTTGTCTTCGTTTAACCCTTCTCAAACTGCGAACTAGAGCCATCGAAAGATGGGAGAGAATATCAGTGATCGGCCCTCGGGTAACTGCTTCATATTTCATCGGACTATAACTCGATGCTCGAGGCTCAGAATCACGAGCCGTCAATTTCTGCTTGATCCGCATGATGCATGCTACTCTCTAGAATCTTGTAGAGGCTCAAGAAGTGCCAGATGGCACATTTCCCAATGTAGTCAAATGGGCTCAGACCTGGCCCCCGGAAAATCTTCAACTGACCATATCTCGCTAACTAGAGCTCTGATTCGCAATCCAAGAAGACAAGAATGCTCCATAACTTGAGCACTACACATGTATACACTGGCATCAGCCCGGGCCACATGTCCCCAGCTGCCCTGTCCGTCGGGGATCTGCTACACACCCTTTCTTTAAACTGCAATATCTAGAGCACCGGGGCTCCGTTTGACGAGCCGTCTGGACCGGCTTCTAGAGCACCCTGAACTCTACATTCTAGAGCTTTGACTTGGCATTTCAGACATCATCACTTTCCATCCCATCGGGATTATCTTGCTGCCCTTTTGGCCTAAAAAATCGCTTTAAGCATACATTCTCGCTATCCTTTGGCTGCTAAGGGCCTTGGCACCCGCCTTAGCCTTCTACACTGCACTCGATTGCACCCTTTGCCTGGAATAGACCACCTGCTACCTTTGACCAACTTTAGCTGCACCAACGCCAACAACCTTCGGCGTGAATGGCTACAGCCCTCTCTCCCATATCCTCTGCTAAAGTACAAAGCCGCCACAATCAACAAAAGAATCAGAGAGGAGCCAAGAGTGCCACTGTACAAAGCAGACATCTCCATGCCTAAAGGGGTAAAGGTGATAGTCGACTCTCAACCCAGGTGGAGAAAGGCATGGCTAACAAAATATCCACAGTATCTAATCCATCTGGTAGAGGCACCAAAAGTCATCAGAGATAACTTAAGTTTCTGCCCTCTACCAAGGATGCGGATGTGGAAGGCCCATGAGCTATTGCAAAGAAGCCAACCTACTTGGCTAAACTACCCAAAGCTGCCAGGCTTGAAGGTAGGTGAGAGAATATGTGTTCAATACATGGTGAAAACCCTAACGGGCGCCATCAAATTGTTCACTGGCTCGCCTGAACTATCTTGCATTATGATGAGAAAGATTTGCAAAACCCTTTTGGCAGTCTTCGAGACGTTTAAACCAGGCCAAGCGACAGACAATATGTTCTTCTTTCAAGATACATACAGATGTGCATACGATCTATCTGGTCAGCCTTCCAAGGAGGTGATACATGCATTGTATCAAAGGATCATGTTTTTGCCATCCTATCACCTCCAGGACTTTGAAGAAGCTTTCTACACTGGCTTCTTCACAATCAGCACTGACATATTGGGCCCGACACTACTGGCTCAACATGCAAGATATGAGTCACTGCTCAAGATGAGAGAAAGCCTCAGATGAAGAAGCATCTCAACAGCCATGTTGTGGACGACATGAGCAAGGAAGGGGGGGGTGTTAGAAGCTGGACACACCCTACAGAAAATGACTGCTCGGTAGATTATTATTTTTTGTAATTATTCATTTATTGAGAAAACCCGAAATTTCACCTTTGTAAATATTGCGGCTTACAGAAGTTTCCAGATTGTATCCCAGTTTTGACATTTAGATTGAGTAGATGGTTAAATTGGAACATTAGGGTTTGAAAATTGTAAGGTATTTATACCACTTTTTTGACCTTAATGAAAAACCTTTTGTCATTTAAAAAAAAGTTTTGAAGTCTGTGAGTGAGCGTACTGTGTATGAGAGAGAGTGAGAGCTTCATCTTGACGCACAGGTGGTCGGAATCGAGTGCGGAGAAGTGCAGCGTGTTGCCCCCAACGAGAGCTACATGCCAATACCTACATTGTGTGCGTACAGTCTGGTTTTGCGAGCTCCATCTACGAGCTTCATCAGGTGATTCGGTGAGCATACGTTGTCCGATTTTGCAATGCAGCATATCCACGCGTTCGTATTGAGTAGAGCTACACATTAGGCACTTTAGTTTTTGAAAGCAAAGACCTGCAAATTTCGGCCAGACATCCTATGTGATTTTGCACCGGGTGTTTTGGGTTGGGATTTTGGTTCGTAGACCTTAGGGAGAGCAACCTATTGGTGTTAGTAGGGTCTCCTTCAAGTTCTGTGGCGTTTCGAGGATTTTTGATGGGTATTCGACTCTAGAAAGCGTTGTAGGAAGTTTCCTCTTATGCACTCTTGAAGGCTGTAGCTTAGACATTGGGTAGAGACCTCTGTAGGAATTAGTTAGGAGTCGGTCAAGTGTAGGTTGACACCCTATGCTTGCTTCCACGCGCCTGCGGGTCGAGCTTTGTCCTTAGCTGACAAATCTTGTTAGGTGAGCTCTCATTGTGCTGACGTCCGTCGTCGCGTATCCGTCCAATAGTCACTTTGTAGTCCACTACATAGATGCTCCAAAACTAGAAGTACCTAACCAAAAGGCACCAGAACCAATGCCAGCCAGGGTAGTCACCAAAAGCTATTGAGAATGAGGAAAATAAAACTATTGAAACTAGAAAGTGAAAGCAGTGGAGCATAGTATAGAAGGTAAAGGGAAAGGAGAAGATAGTGGATAAGTGGCAATAACAGTGTGAGCTTGTAGCAAAGATCACTAAAAATCTAGCCAAGAAACTGCAAGAATAGCTAGAATGTTCTAAGGCTCACACAATTCAAAATCTACTAGTCCAATCTTCATAGTTGCAAGAACACCAGAGTGTGAAGACAACATTTGGACCAAATGAGTCCATGATCGCTGCATTATAGAGTTCGATAAATGAGGTATAACAAGTCAGATCAAACTAATGAAGGACAAATCAAGGGATCCATCTCAAATTCAATCAGCAACTAGATAAGAGAAGACAATTGAATGGAACTGTGAAGATAGTCATGAAGAGAAATCTTCTAGTTGAGACCGTAGCTATGGGAATGAGCAAGATGAGATCTATGTGAAGGTATGTGAACGCATCCAAAAGTTGATGGTAGAGTTGGATGACATAAGAAATACTTTACAAGAGGCTACAAAGTTTATTACACAGAAGAGAAAAGCTGAGATTGAAGCCAAAGTAGTGGACCTGACAACCATTTGAGACAATGATATTCCAGTTATCCAAGTTGACTATAAACTGAGAAAGCAAGAGTCATACTAGATAGAGGAGTTGGTTAATATTCTGGGAGAACATCCAAGGCAAAAATTGGGAATCACTAAGTTAAAACCAACACCATTCAGAGTCAGGATGGCTAAACACAAGGTGTTTTTGGCTACTAGGCCAGCTGAAAACATGCAGATCATAATGGGTAAGGAAAAGTTCAAAACCAGCTTCTTAGTATTGGATGTTCAAGGAGAATATGAAATTCTTTTAGGTAAACCATGGATTAGAACAATCAAACACTAAAAATTGAAGGCACCAGTAGAAGAATTCGAATAAAAATTGACAACACCAAAATATGAAAGAAACCTTTGAGTCCCGAGGAGTTGTGCATGAAATATGGAGCAAAGAAGATTGGAAAGATGCTTGCCTCAATGAACATTTTTCCCCTAACAGACATAGACGTGAGTGTTGTTCTGATGGATAAGGAATAGGCTCAGATACAAAGAAAACAATACCCAAAACGATTCATTGGACTGAATTTTGAAGAAAGGTCAGTTTAGATAGATGGTTGACCACAAGAATAGCCAACGTCAAAAAATTTTGATTTCAGACCACTAGGAGAAACCAGTTAAGAAAATTTTGATGAGGGAAACCCAAAAGTTGAGGAACCAAATATTCAAAATGGATTATTGGAGTTGAATCAATGACTAAATAAAAGGTAGGATGGCCAAATTGGTTGCTTCCAAACGATCTAGAAGTGGAGGAGTGGAATCTTAGCTAAGAGGAAAACCCCAGAATGATCAAAGTCAACAAGCATCTAGAGACAAAAATCAAGGAGAATGCAAAGGCTATGTTCCAAAAATACAAGGATGTAATTGTATGGGAACATATTGATCTTCAAGGAATAGATCCAAAAGTGTGCCAGCTTCAAGTACCACTAAAACCAGATGCCAAAACACTCATATTATAGAGGTACATGATAAACCTCAATTATGCTAAGAAAGTCAAGGAGGAGATAGAAAACCTTCTCAAGGTAGGGTTCATAATAGAAGTAGCAAGTAGTGATTGGTTGTCTCCAATACTGGTAGTCCCCAAAAAGAATGGAAAATTAAGGGTATGTGTGGACTATAGGAAGATAAATTCTTAGACCATTAAAGACCCTTTTCCACTACCGTTTATAGACATGTTATTGGATGAGATTGTAGGCCACAAAATATACAGCTTCATGGATAGATACAGTGGCTACAATCAACTGAAGGTTGCACCTGAGGATTGGGAGAAAACTACATTCATCATTGAATGGGGAGCATTTATGTATCTGGTAATTCCATTTGGATTGTATAATGCTCTACCGACCTTTCAAAGCTGCATGATAAAAATCTTTAGTGAGTTTTTGCATAAGATTTTGACCATATTTGTGGATTATTTTACCATTTTCTCCACTAAAAAAATGCATTTATTATTTTTAAAGATGGTATTTGTGAGGTGCAGAGAGAAGAGGATCTATATGAATCCCTCCAAATTAGTGTTGGTGGTCTAGAAGAGACAACTTATGAGACACATTGGTTCCCAAAGTGGTATTGAAATGGCCAATGACAAAGTGAAGGGTATTCAACAAGCCAAACCACCAACAATTGTATCAAAATTGAGTTCCTCTCTCAAATATATCAACTTTTATAACAGGTTTATTCACATGTTTGCAGCTAAGGAATTGCCTCTCTATGAAGTAACCAAGAAAGGCTAAGGGAGGGGGGGGGGGGGGGGGGGGGGGGGGGTGTAAGGTTGAAGCTTTGGGATGTACCAAAATAGTTTCTCTCCATGTGGAGCTCATTAGTGGTAATTATGCCTTCCCTTTACAAGAGCATATAGTGATCACACCCATGATATCCACTTTTGAAGCTACTAACCTAGATGTCCATTTCTTCAAGGGACAATGTTTCAACCATTTTGGTATCCTCGATTCCAAGTATTACCAAAATCCTCTTAACTCATATCAATATATACCTTGGATCTCATGGCACCCTCTCCAGCAAAAAGTAGCCTTCATTAAAGCCAAACTTAGATGCTATATCATTAGAGAAAGCACTCCCATAGATTCTCACATCCAAAGGCTTCTTTGCAAAGGATATCCAAGAAATTTCCTCCTCAAAGTGTTTGGTTTGATCACTTATGTTAACCCTCACGCACATTCCTATCCCCTACGATGGACGCTGTATTATTTATATGGTAGAGTCAAGTACTGGGTTTGTCGGTCCAATAGGAAAATGGTAAGAGTGATCGCCGATGAGAGGCGCACTCTAACTGAACATTCAAGGGATTAGTTGGCTAAGCATGGGCGCCCAAGTGTGAATGGGGCGAGCTCATATAAAAGTCAACTAAACCTAAAATTCACTCATTCTCTCATTTGTACAATTGAAGAGTGCTCTTGCTCCATCTCCATCTTCTTCTTCTTCATCTCCTTGTGTGTGTGTGTGTGTGTGTATGTGTGTGTGTGTGAGAGAGAGAGAGAGAGAGTGTGCGATCGAGCATTGTGGCGGCACGACGACAACGAGGCAGTTGAGCACGGTGTAGCATCGCCTCGCTCTTCTTCGCGGCAAGGAATCATCCACGACAGGAAGCGTAAAGCGGTGAGTGACACACCATTTCCATCTTGAGCTTACTAGTTTAGTCTTGTTGTGTGCATGGAGCCATTTGTGGCTCGCACATAGTGTATCGGCAAGCTCCTTGCATTGACACGTGCGACATATGCAGACATTTTTCGCGCCGCTGCCAGGGAATGCCATACACTAATCTTGAATGGCACTATGTGCTTCTTTTGTGGTGCAATTTCAATTGTAGGAAAGGTAAGGAAGGATGGTGCGTGTGTTGAGAAGAAGGATTTTATGTTGCTACTGTGTATTTCTTTGTTAATGGAGTTTTCAAAGGTACTCTATTTTTTCTCTGTCATAAGGAGTTGATATTAAGGTTGTTAGTTCTGTGTAATGCAAAGTACAGTAAGTAGGAAGTAGATCTATGAGAGCTAATGAAGTGTGTTAGTGTGCAATAGTAGGTGTATTAGTTGTAAGTAGGTAGGTAGAGTGTGTGTGTGCTCTCGCGCAGGCCGCGGCGACCTTATCCTTTTAAAAAATATATATATAAATTAAAGGTAGGACCGGGATCAGGGATATCTCCCAGACCCAAGCCCAAGCTCACGCTCAGGCTTAGGCATCTATCACCCTTTAAAAATTACGAATTTTAGCTTCACACGTAGCTAAAAATCGACTTTTCTGAGGACCAACGGAGCTTCAGGTGACCGAACGTTGTGTTGTAAAGCACACCACAACCCTCTAAGTGATATGCTCGTTTTGAGCTATCACACACTTTAATCAAAAAATCGATCATTAAAAAACATAAAAAACGAGTGAAAAAGGACGCTTAAAAAGGTAAGCGGTTAACCTTCGAGGTTATTCCCCGACGCTTGTAGGTTGTCAAAGGCACATGCATCTACGCTCTGGTCGTGTGCTAGAGACGGAGCAACTAGAGAGAATTTTGACTTACGCGAGTTCTCAATATTCACCTACTTTAGGTTCCGGGCCCTCGACGGGGACCCAAGGTAGTACAAACCAAGACCCGAACATAGCGGCTAGTGACTCTTCCTCTCACTACGACGTCATGGAGGGTTTTCCAATGCCTAATCCCGATAGCTCAAGCCAATACATGCATGACATGGGTCCACAATCCGGGCCGAGCGTGCTTAGCCTCTTGAAGGAAACCTTTAGTAGAGCCACTCGCTTTGAACATGGAGCTAATGATGTAAATGAAGGGGGTGGGGAAGTAAATTCTCCATTTGTGACCAACATAGACCCTATGCCCTTAGAGAATGTGCACGTGAATACTTCATTCACTGCACCTCCTAACTCTTCAGACTTATTTCCCTCAGAGGTCATATTACCCGATGGTAGAAGCCTTGCCGAAGTGCAAGAGGTTGAGCGGTATATCCTTGCAGCGAGGGAAAAGGAAGTCGAGAGCTTACGCAAGGCAGAGCAATGAAGAGAGTTAAAAGCGAAAGCCCCTATGTCAATATCCTTGCTAAGAGAGCAATCGAGTGCTCCTAACTTAGCAACCGCTAAGGGCCAACCCCTAGAAAGGAACATTGCATCTAGCTCAAAGGACACCCCTAGCACCTCAATCCTAGATGGAGCTTTCTTAAATGAGAACTGGGAGTATGAACTACAAACGGAAACTCTAACTGACCTATACACAGGTCACACCTATCACATGGGTTGGTTAGATGTCCTACAATCCACAATGGGCGCTACTAGTGTGGAGGATCAACAACAAAGAGTTTGTGAGGTCATCCATAGGGTCATTGAGTTAGAGAGACAGAACAAGGGGATCAACATACCTTCAATGGGTCTCATGAGATTCTTGGATACAGGAAAGGCTAAACAACCAACCTTATCGCAAATGGAGACTCCCTCGGTAAGTCCGATGGATCCCCCATATGTTGTTTCGCCATGGGTCTCGGTGCAATCTAAGCCCACAAGTGATAGCTTTACCTTTCCAAGTCTAGCTCGTCTTTCCCTTGATGACACCACGGCTACCATGCCTACCCCAATGATGGGCATGCCGAGAAATACGCCATGGACCTCATTTGTTAGTAAAGCACCACTACATGGTAGCTCAATGCCTACAACAGTACCTACGAGTGTGTACCAATCGTATACACCCATGGATCCTCGTACTCATGTAGTGCCTACTCCTCCCATGGTTTCAACTACCTCTGCTCCACAAGCACAACACCCAAGTTCTTATTTCCATGGGACCATACCAGCTAGCATAAGCATGTCACATCCGATGTCTGCTATGCCTAGGGCCACACATATGAACTTTGGGCCACCACATGGCACACCATCATACCAAACGTGGAACCCAAGGGCTTCCTATGCGCCAAGCCCAATGCCAATACCTACTCCACATGTAGTCTCTGGAGAGCCTTCACCCACGGTGCCTGCCCACTTAGGTGACTTGGCAACATTTGCTCAAGCTATTGGTCCATCTATTGCTGAGAATATGCGTAACACGCCTGATAGAGAACCTAGAAGTAAGGCAGTACAAATAGCCAAGCTCACACAAAAATTTAGTGGAGATGGATATGTGAGAAAGCATATCGAAGTATTTGAACAAATATGCGATTCTCTAGGAGAACACAATCACCTACATAAGAGTAATGCTTTAAGCCTAACCTTAAGTGGGAAGGTAGGGGATTGGTATAGGACCCTAAGGGTGGAAGAAAAAATGATTTATCCTACTCTTAGGAGACTGTTCTTGAAAGAATACATACGAGAGGGAGTACTTTGGGGTGTAGTCTCTCAGCTGCAGAAAGCCCAACGAGAGGAAGGAGAGTCGGTGAGAGACTTTATTAGTCGCTTGAAGCATTTGAATTCTCATTGTAATCCAAATGAGCGCTTCAACAATAACCAATTGCTTGATAGATTCATTAGGCGGTTACGAGATGAGGATATCTACAATGGCCTAGTCATTAGAGGTATCACCACTTGGGAAGCAGTCACCACCAATGCGATCCAATTGGAGGATAATTTAATATTCAAGTAGAAAGAGTGTCTGTTGAGCCTAAATCTATTAGCTCGCAAGCATCAAGGCATCAACTAATGACCCTAAAGCCTATTGCTAAGGAGCCAAAGATATCTGAGATGACTTTAACAGATCTCACCAAGGCTATTCAAGAGAGTCTTAGAGACAATTGTGCTCCACAAAACAATCATATGTATCCAAGAAGGGAGCAACAATGGTGCTCAGTATGCTATGGACCTCATAGTACTAGTGAATGCCCTACTTTTAGAGTAAAATTCAATGGGAACTGCAATGCATGTGGGAGGTATGGTCATCAAGCTAAGGATTGCATAGTATTTAAGTGCGCGATGGCCAATAGACCAACCTTAGCATGGACAAACACACCTCGAGTGCTTGCATTGATGCCGGCCCCACCTCTTGAACAAACAGCACAACACATGGTGCCTAGGGCCCAAAATGTTGTTCAAACAACACCCTTACCACCTCCAGTGCTAGGACCGCAACCACCACATCCGAAAATCACTTCTGTAAATCAAGTGGGTTGTGAGTCATCTATTGCTTGTTTGGAAGGCTGTGAGGAAGATATAGATCCTAATATTGCCTATGGGATGGATGTGCTTGAAGAAAGTCCACAATATTACATGGAGGACTATTGGGGACAAGTCAAACCTGTATATCAAGTAGCTGCTCTTGCGGCAAGAGGCCAAAATATCAATTACACTGCTAAGAGACCACCTCTTCAATGCTATGAGTGTGGAGGTCCTATTAGGTTACAAAACAATGCCACACTAATGCAAACCAATCAAGCGAGCACGTCTACAATGCCGATACTCATGTGTAATCATGTGGCATAGATCATTTGATTGCCCAATTTCCAAATAATCCAAATGCATCGAAGATCATGCCATTAAACTTGATTGAAGTTACCGAGGAGCCATCACAAAGTACACATGTGATACCAGTAAACGTACTCACATGATTGATGCTCCAAAAACAAAATTTTATTCTCGAGGAAAGAGACATGGCATCAATTGCCCAATCTCCGAAGAAGAAGAAAACACGAAGGAAGAGATCGCAAAAAGCAACGAAGTCATACCCCAATTCAAAGACCAACATAGGACTGGTGACGACCTCGTATATATGAATGACGCTGAAGAAGATTTTGATTCAGGTGAAACCATGGAGACCAAAACAACCACTAAGATAGAAACGAACAAGGAAGATCTTCATAATCCCCAATGGCTAGGATTCAAGAAGAATATAGGAACTTATCCAAACCCTACACAGGAGATTGAGCGAGTCAAGCAATTAAGGAGTGTGGTAGAAGATACCCAAAGGGATCTAGAACCAACACCTAGGTAGATCCAAATTACAGACACAATGTTCCCTACACAACAACAACCTCACCAAGTCCATAGACCCTCAGCCATACCTAGTGTCATCCAAGAAGAAAGTGACTTAAAGTCATGGGAAAGCAGGCGTACTTACTTCTTGATGGAAAGAATGTTTACAGAGGGACTACTTGATCCTATCAAAGAAATGGAGATCCCATATTCCCCACGTCATGGGACTGAGGTCCAAAAGGTGTCGTTAAACATTGCCAAATTGATGGATTTCATGTCTTTAGAAGTTAGAACCACCATTATGTCCAAATTATATAAAGACTCTGAGCTAGTCTCAGCTCTTTGAGCCTTCCTCAATGGAGAACTAAAGTTTGGGCTTCCAGAATTTGCACAGATGGATGGAGCCGGGGAGATGCCAATAGAGGAGGAACACTTAGATCCACAACCCAACCTAGATGAGAACCTTGTTATAGAAATACCTATTAAAAATTTGGGACAATACTGTGAAGGGAATCCTTGATGGTGGCGCTGGGGTTAGCATTGTGACTAAAAATTGCTGGAAAACTGTGGGAAGACCTCACCTTGCGACAACAACCATAGTAGTGAATATGGCCAATGCGTCTATTGTTAAACCTATTGGGATGCTAGAAGATCTCAAGATCAAGGTCTTTGGACATAAAATAAGAGTTACCTTCATTGTTATGGATTTCTCCAAGCACACTATGGCATCGGAGATGATCTTAGGACGTCCTTTCATGAGGGAAGAAAAAATGGTGCATGACTGGTCTAAAAACCATGTCTACTTGCAGTTCCAAGATTCTGTCATTCGAGTGGATCTTGTGACTAGTCGAGCACATCCTCTAGGAAATAGGTTTATAATTGATCATAGATCTGACACTATAGTTCACTCGGCCCCATTGCAGTGTTGTTACACGTGTAAAGCGGACACTGATGTTGGGGAAGATTCTCCTTATATGGACGTACTACCTAGGATGACTGAGTTTGACAATGTGGATTGAGTCCACCTAGCAGCAACCATAGATACTTGGGGAAACAGGGGGACGACCTGGGTAACACCTGAGGGGGATGAAATACCATCACTTGTACCCTTAAATATGCTAGAAGCAATGCATATAGCTTCTAACAAGACTCATCCTAATATAACGAAGAAAACATACAAGTGGGTCCTAAATCTTCTTTAGCGACCATAGCTAGTGCTAAAAAACAGAAGCCTTGTAAGAAACGTCCCACTCGCTCCAAGAAATGTAAAGAAAGGTTGTGTTGGATTCCTAAACGACTATTGGAAGCCCGAGGCTACTATAAAGGAAATAATCAAATCTGGGTGCCAAAACATAGATTGTGCTCTTACTTGTCACCGGGCCCATGTGAGCTCAATCCTGTGGCTCCAAAACGAATCGACGATCATGGAAAGAAAAAAATCATCGAATGCTACACACCCTCTCCAGAGCTAGTTTGGGTGCCAAAAAGAGAACGATTTGTTCCACCTAGCTCAGGAAGGGGGGAGTCCCATGAAGCTTCTAGCTCCTCATGTAATGCATCCATAGAGGTAAAAGCTTCTCCACAGCCTCCACCTACAATAGTGGAGCTCCATAAAGCTACAAAGAAATCCACACCTCTCAGTGTTCAAGAATCACCTGATGTTAAGGCGGTTACGCCACTAGCGGAAGCTAAATAGCGAGAACTCAACCAACAACAGAATTTGTCAGACGAGGACGGAGCTTGACCCGCAGGCGCATGGAAACAACTAGGTGGGTGTCAAATCACCTACTCAACCTTCTAATGACAATCACTACTAAGGAAATCAAATCTAAGTTCTAAAATACGCAAGTGACTGAAATCCGTACTACGAATGAATGCTATACGAAACAGGATCTAGAATCATCGAATCGATCTCAAACTCAAGGGGAAGTCTATACACTAGGTAAGAACAACACCCTAAAGACTTGAACTGCAAAATCAACCTACAACCACTCCGTGCGGTAAACGCGTATGAAGACAGGCCAAAAAATACAGGTGACCGAAACTTGACCCCGATGGTACTAATGTGTAGCTCTACTCGTTGTGGTTCTATAGATATGCTGCACGCTCTATTCCGACACACGAGTTGGAAGAAAACTCACACCGAAGCTCGTAGGAACTTACCACACATAGAAGCCGATAGCGCGCACTCTTGGTATCTGTGCGTAGCTCTCACCGTTGCTAACACAATGGTGGTGTCGCTTCTCCAATGGCGGCCCCGTAGCTCGCGTAGCAAGGAGATAAGACTCTCTCTTTCTCTCTCTCTCTCTCTCTCTCTCTCTCTCTCTCTCTCAGACACAGTCACGGCGCTCAAAAACTCACTTTGATTAATAATTGAATCTCCTTTAGGTTTCTACACTCCCCCCCTCCGCGTTCATGTCGTCCCTGACATGACTTTGAGGCTTGATCAATAGAGTCCTGTCGTCTTGAGCATCTACAAATGTGATTCGTAGCGTAGGTTGCCGATGGTCAAGGTTGGGCCGAATATTTTGCTTTCGTGAGTGAAAAAGCCGGTGTAGAAAGCTTCTTCAAATGTTTGCATGTGGAAGCTAGGCAAAAACATAATTCTTTGGTATAAGAGATGTAACACCTTTGGTGATGGCTGCAAAGAAAGATCATACATCATATCTGTCACTGTGTCGGCCGTCGATAGTAGACTCGAGGTCGTGGCTTTATCTGGCGCGAACACTTCAATGCATGCTAAGAGAGTCCTGCAGATTTTCTTTAGCATCTGACACGAAAGGTCAGGAGAGCCAGTAAAGAGTTTGATGGTGCCCGTTAGGGTTTTCACCATGTAGGCTTTACCTATTCTCTCTCCTTCCTTTGGTCCTGGCATCCTTGGGTAATTAAGCCAATTTGGCTTCTTTTCTGCAATCCTGCCATGCTCTTTCTAGTTTCTGACTCTCGGCACCGGGCAGAAGGTTGCATCCTCCCGAATCTCCTTTGGAGCCTCTACCAAGTAGATGAGGTAGGCTGGGTATTTGTTCAGCCAACCTTTCCTCCATCTAGGTTGAGAATCTACAATCTTCTTTGATTGTTCATCCTTTGTGATGTCGCCTTCATAAAGAGCGACATACTGCTCCTCCTCTATTCTCTTTTTCGTCTTTATCACTTCAAATTTCATCAGAGGGAAAGGCAGGCTAGGTTGCATCCACTCTTCATGGAGCACTTTTGTGTCTAAACCTTGAAGTCTAATGGAGATGAGGAGTCTCCTTTCCCATTCTATTTCCGCCTTGGCACTTTCCTCTGTTGACTTTTCTATTTGGTCCTGGAGCCTTTGTTCTTCTCCTTCAGAGATTCCTGAAGTCGAGGACACTTCTTGAACGGGGGCTGGATCTTCGATTGTGGTTGCCTCTCCAGTTTCTGGTAGCTCTATGGCTGCTCCCCCTGCTTCTTCTTGTGGTGTCTCTGTTTCTCTTCTTTGTTGCTCTTGGAGGTCTTGGAGCTGTTTACGGAGGGCCTCATTTTCTGTCCTTAGTGTTTGGTTTTCTGATGTGAGCCTCTCCTCTGCAGCCAATGATCCCTCCGCCATGTGCAATCTTTGTACTTGCTCTAACCTCAGCTCTCTTTGCAAACTTCTGACCTGCTCTTCCAGAGCTGGTACGAGGGCTCCCTCTTGTTCTGTTCCTGCTCTGCTACCTCTAGGGGTGGTCCTGAGTCTCATGATTGTCCTTTCTTGAAGTTCGACTCTTTCCCTTAGCTCAATGAGCTCATCCTTGGCTGCCTCCAGCTCATCTTCTATTCGCTCCTTTGCTTCCTGTGAGCTTGTTACCTCTCTTGAAGCTTCGGCTAGTTGGAGTATCAAGCCGTCTCTCTCGTTTTCGGCGTCGTAGAGTGATGCTTTATGACTTTCAGATTCAGTCATAGCATTCTCTAACTTCTTCTGCAACTCTGCTTCCTTTTGTTTTGCTGTCTCAAGTGCTACTTCCTTTGCTCTGGATCTTTCTTTAATCTTGCTGAGTAGTTCATGCACCATGTGCATGTCTTTTTCATCTCCATCTGTCAGCTTGACAGCTCTTTCCGCCACCACCTCCAATGGCTTCGGCTCGTCCATTTTTTCTTCACTCTCCATTGTACCCTTTGTCTTTTCTTTCGTCCCTTTCCGATCATCTTGTTTCCGTAGGGATATCCCATAAACTGCCTCCAGGGCCTCTTCTTCACTGTATCCGATCGCTACCAGATCCTCATAATCATCTTTCTTTTGCTGAACTGGATCTATCTCCTTTTCCTTGGTCCCGGCCTCCGGCTTTTCCATAATTTCTGTTTCTATTTCTATTGTGGTTTCCTCCACAATAATTTCCATCTTCTTCGGGCTTGGTACAACAGTAAAAGAGGGCTGATTGTCTTCAGTCACCTTGGCTTTCCCTTTGTTTGTTTGCCTTACTGTCTCTTTAGGTTCAGTAGACTCATCTATTTTTTTCTTCCCCTTGTCGTCCTTTTGCAGCTCAGCTTTTAAAAGCTGTACTTCCTCTTCAGTATAAGGCTCGACAGGTTGCTGCTCTAGTATGGCCTCCGACTCCTCATAAGCTCTAATATATTGATCATATTGATCAACATGTGGCCTGGCTGAGCTGGTTCCGACTTTACTGGGGTCTGGCACCCACATTTCTTCGAAGTCCCCCTTTAGAGCTCTTTCCGCTCTAAACTGCTCCACCAGCCTTTCCATTCTTGCAGATTTTTGACTTTTGGTTTGCTTGGGATCGGCCTTCTTCTTCACTTTCTTCTTGAGCGGCTCGTCCACGGCCTCCTCAGGTTCTGAAACTATTTCTAGTTTTCGGCGTGCTCTTGTGGACGCCCTCTTGGATACTTCTTGCTGTTCTTCCTCCTCATCGGCTTCTCTAAGCCACTCATTCTGGGAGGGAATCTGTGGCCCTTGATCCCTAGCTCCAATAGCTTCATAAGCTATTCTTGTTAGGATTTCTCCTCCTCCTATGTACTTTGGCTTCTGGTTGTGCATGGCGATTACTTGCTCGTGGATGTATTGAGCATAGTTCACCTCTTTTGGCATGTTGCTCTTCAGTGCCCATGTGATGGTTGTCGCAATGGCATGGGGTGGTGTAGTATACTTCTGCGGTCTTTTACTGCACACATGGAAAAACTGGTTGTATAACCGGCAAAGGGTTGCCGCTCGTTGATCTGCCATATCTGCGTAGGTTGTATTTTGTTTCTTTGATCCATAGACCTCTATGGCCTCCCTTCTTTCTCTGACAGAACTCCCTTTGTTGTGCAGCTTCAATGCATCTGCAATGAGCTGTGGAGTGATCTGTACTTCAACTGTTTCTCCATCCATGGCTGTCAACGTGGCTTTCCCATCCTTCTGAATGGATGTTGCCAACTCATACACTCTTCTTGTGTCTACACCTGATGGTCTCGAGGTGAAGAACCTGTGTAAGTCAGCCTTTTCCAGGTATCTGCTTATGTTCTCTGATCTGCTATAATCCACTAATTCTCGTGGGATCATAGGTACATCGACCGATTGCCCTTGAGGATCTCTGAAAGTCCCCTGGTAGATCTTTATTCCCTCTTTTTCTAGTACTGCTTCCTCCACCCAAGTCTTGGTTGGCTTGAGGGTTTCTGTTGGAATATCAAAAGGTTCTGCCTCTGCAAGAGCATCCTTGATGGTTGGTCTTTTTCTCTTAGTTGCCGATGACTTAGCGGAATCCATGGATCCTGTAACTCCAATTTCAGAAGTTAGCGTCTTTTTAGTACTGAAAGCCGAAATGAAGCTTTTAACTATTCAAAGTTGAAACATGAGCTATTCAGGGCCTAAGGATGCAATGTTGGTGAAAAAATATGCAAACTGGGCTCAAAAACATGCTTGAGACATCATACGCGTATGATGTCTTTTGTGTCAGAATGACTTCATATTGGTTGTGCTTGTAGCTGATAGTGTATACATGAGTATCATATGCTTGGATTTGAGTTTGGATACCATTTGGTCAGGTTTTGGCCAGTTTACTCCAGTTCAGGCTCTTGGCAAAATTTTGAAAGGGAAATGGATTTTATGACCCAAATTGGATAAAACTTGGTGGATTACTTTCAAATGGCATGTAGAACACTTCTGTTTGGTGGGTGAAGCCCTGAGGTGCCAAAATCACATAGTGAGACATCATACGCGTATGATGTCTTTTAGTGCATTTTTGGACCAATTTTCTCTATAAGCTTGGTTTTGGCTTAGATAGGCTTATTCAGTGGATTTATCAAGTTTGGATAGATTTTGGGCTAAAAATGGCTCTGGAGACATCATACACGTATGATGTCTTTTTCATCAATTTTTCATGGGATTGGTTCTGTGGACTCTCCATGTGCTAGTGAAGGACTGTTTATACTCAAATCTTGGTTTGGACTTGAATATGTTGGATTTGGGACAAAAATAGGCTTTGTATGAAGGATTTTCTCTTAATTGGGCCAATGGGGTGATCCACTTGACCAAATGGTTCCAAACTTCATATGTAGCATGTATTAGATATATATAATGGATGTATGATGACAATTGAGCATTTTTGGCTCTGTAAGTGCAAATAGACATTATACGCGTATGATGTCTTTTGTGTCAAAATGGTGCTTTTTGGTTCCAGATAGCTTGTAGATGTGTTAATCAACAATCCTACAAAGTTTCGATGAGTTTGGAGTTATTTTGACAAAATTAGGACCAAAAATCAATTTTATGGCCTACTTTGCGTCTTTTTGGTTTTCCTTGGTTTTCTAACTCCAATTCTCATGATACTTGGTTCATAGGATGTGATTAACATGTGGAATGAGGCTATGCACTCAAATGTTGAAATGGATGTGAAAATCATGCTGTGAGACATCATACGCGTATGATGTCTTTTCTTGAAATGTTGGTCTTTTTGTGCAAAGAATGCTTTGTGCTAGTGCCCTAAGCCCTGCTAACTAGTTTTCAACTTAAAAAGTCATCAGTTTAGCTAAAAAGCCCCCTTATAGGCATTTCAGTCTCCGAAGTCGTCTTTTTGCCTTGGAGTTGAATTTCTTCAACTTTTCTTCTTGAGAGTTGCATTTCCAGCTCATTGGATATGTTGTGAAGCCACCTATTCGGTTGAACTTGACTTTGGCTCCCCGTTCTCCATCTTTCTCCATTTGGTTGCCCGAAAGCGTCTTTTTCACCATCGGTAAGTGAATCAGCTTTCTTTTGGGTTTTGCTTGCAAACATAAGTCATCCATGTATAGTTGAAGCTGCTTGTGAAGTTTCATGTCATTTGGTCGTCAATTTTAGCCGTTATGCCAAAATGACGCTTTGTGTGTCCGCAGCCGAATCGGTTGTTCCGACCTACTTTTGGTGGTACAAACCTGGAGATACTCCATGGTTGCATTGCCCTCGATGTTGTTAAGCTTCCTGAGAAGTTTTGTGTCGTTCCGACAACTTTTTTCTGTTTGCCTCTTGCAGGCTCTGTTGACCTAGGGTTTTTCCAGTCGTTCTTTCTCGAGCTTTGAGTGCTAGAAACTCATCTTCTATGTTAGGGTAACCCACCTCTAAGTTCTTGCAAAGTTTGGTTAGGCGGTTGTGCCCCTACCTAGCGTTCTTCCCCATTCCCCGTCTGCTCTTGTTTCTTGGTTTTGGTGAGTTTTCGCGACAAAAGTTAACGATAAGCATCAAAAGCTTATGGCAACGAGTCTACCTCTCATGTCTGGTGTCCTCTGAGCTCTCGTAGCAGTCGTAGAAGGCGATAGAAGGTCGGATGCTCCTTGGTGCTCTTTGCTCTCTCCAAGAAGGTAATAGTGGAAATGAGCTTGATAGTGAAGTGAAAAATACTTAACTTCGGGCTTCCCGGATCACTTGTTACCAAATTTGACATGTGCTCCTATCTCGTCGTGAAATGCACCTTAGGATTTGAAATTTCTCAATTTGGACTCCGTTTGACCTGTTTCTGAGAAATCTGTCCACTTTGCCAAAATTCAGTCATTTCGGGCTTTCCGCAACTTTTTCAGAATTGTACCCAATTTTTATCCTGGGTTGCCCTTGTCATTAGGATCATCACCGTCTATTCTTTTCTTTTTTTCGATCTCATTTCACCTGCTTTTTTATTTTTCTTTTACTTTTATTAAGAAAATCATAAAAAATAAAGGAAAATAGCAAATTGAAGCCAAAAAATTCCAAACATACATGATAAATAGCTGGTAACCCTGTGTATATGAATATACACTTCTTTGTGGTTTCTGGACTTGGATTACCACTTTTTTCCACTTTTTAGCTCCAAAAACACTCTTATTTAGTGATATTTACACATCTAGAGACCCAAATTCATCATTTGATCTCTTCTTTGTTGCAAAACAAGGTATATAAGGGCATAAATATTATCAATATCCGCAATCAAACATAAAAAATTGCAAAATCATGTAAGACATTGCCCTTGTAATATAATTTTTGTTTTTCTTTGTTTTTCCCGCTTGTAGCTGCTTTGTAGCTCCTGTATACCTCCCCCCCTCCTAGTCTGAGTCCTCCCGGACGACTATGAAGTGTCTGTGGGTGAAGCATTGTAGTTGTTTTGGTCATAAGTTCCCAATGCGATTGTAGAGCGACGATACAACATTCTTTCCAATAAAGCTGCTCTTTGTTTGATTGAAGGATTGGTGGTCGGGTTTTGGGTTGGTTTTGGCACTTCGGTAGTAGAATCAGTAGATGGATTCTTCATTACCTTGTTGTCCTTTTTCACAATCCAAATCTGCTTCCGCTTTGCTTGTGCTTGCCACAAACTCTTTGCGACCCAAACCTGCTTTGTTCTGTTTGTTGATTTCCTCGCCTTGAAATACCTAGGAGTTTCCGTTGATTGTATTGAAGGGAGTTCCTTTTTACAAATCTTTGGATCCAAATTTGCTTGCTATAGCTTTGTGCCGTCATGAACTTCTTTGGAATCCAGATCTGTTTCACTGTCCTTGATTGTCGGGGATCACTCTGTTGTCTGGTATTGAAGACTCTGTTTGTGTTTTCTGGCACCACCTTTTTTGGTCTCCATACCAACTTTGACTCCGTTTTTTTCCAAGGTTGAGCTGTTATATTATTGCTTGTCTTCCTTATCCACTGTTGAGAATTCCTCGTCGAAGAGTAATCCGGTTGTATAGAAACTTTTGGTTGCCATTGCTTCTTCTTTTCCTCTGTTTGTTGTTTGCCCTTGTCCGTGGATTCTTCCTTTGGAGTTGGCTCTGCTCCTTTGGTGAACTTAACTGATTGACTTTCACCTTCGTATTTGATAAGCACTGATTTAGAACTCCAGTCAATCATTGCATTGTATTGCTTCTGCCATGGTTGTCCTAGCAATAATGGATGTTGTGTAGCTTGGTCTTCAACCACGTAAAACATATGAGGATACACATATTGGTTAATCTGTATATGTAAAACTGTGCATCCGACAGTTTTGATTGAATTCTCAGAGTAACTTTTTAACTCTTGCTTGGCAGTTTGTAGTTTAGTGTCATTTGTCAATTGTCTATACAAACTGAGTGAAAGTAGGTTAGCTTGAGCTCCTGAATCCAATAGTGCTCTGGCTTTGATTTGGTTGGTTCCTACTTTGCATTCAATGATGGGTTCTTCTTTGTCATTCCCCATTTCTGTTATACTAACTGCGTTTATTCGTATTGCTCCTTCATTGCGCTGTTTTTGACGCAGTAGTTTTCTTTTCTCCATTCTTTCCTTCGCCTCGGCTTGCGCTTCCTCCTCAATCTTTTTCTTTTTCTGAACACGCAGCTTTTCTTGATGTATTTTGAGAAGCATGTCTTGGGTTAGCGGCAAAAGATACTTTTTCACTCTGCATCCACTAATCCAATTGGGCATTTCTTCTCCGTCTAATGTAGCAAGCTTGACGGCTCCACTTGGTGATAGATCTTTAATCACCAGAGGTCCCATCCCTCGCTTTTTAAGCTTTTTAGCATGCTGTTTCAGAGTGTAAACTAGGACATAGTCCCCAACCTTAAACTCTTTAGTCCGCACATGCTTATCAAAAAATTCCTTTTGTCGCCTTTTTTGAGCGTAGATGGAAGCTACTGCTTTTAGGCGAAGCTCATCTAGCTTTTCCAGGTCATCTATTCTATCAGAGAGCTCGTGCCCTGTCCACTCTAGATCCTTAGCCACCCTTAAGGTTGAAATCAAGAATTCTATTGGCAAGATAGCATTTAGCCCAAAAACCATGTTATATGGGGTCGTTCCTATGGATGTTTTATACGCCACCCTATATGCCCATAATGTTGAATGTAACTTTTGGTCCCAGTCAGTTCTCGACTCAGATACAATCTTCGTGAGGACCGTACATATGGTTTTGTTTGTTGCTTCAGCTTGTCCGTTTGCTTGTGGATGATACGGGGCTGATTTCCTATGGATTACCATGAATTCATCTAGAAGGATCTCTATCACTTCATTTATGAAATGTGTGCCTCGATCACTCACAATTTCTATTGGCAATCCATATCGTACAAAGACGTATTCATACAGAAATTGTGCCGTGGTCCTGGCATCTGCTTTTTGAGTTGCCTTTGCTTCGACCCACTTTGTTAGATAGTCTGTAGCCACAATGATGTATTGTGCATGAGTCTTATATGCAGGAGGTGAAATGGGTCCGACATAATCAATCCCCCATTTTGCAAAAGCTCTTGCCCCCATCATTGGTCTAAGCGGCATATCATCTCTTTTAAGTGGTACTTTGGTCCGCTGACAGTCATCACACCTTTTAACGTATTCCTCAGCGTCCATATGTAATGTTGGCCACCATATTCCTGCGGCTAAGACAAGTTTTGTTGTCTTATCACCTGAGAAATGGCCTCCACCCACTCCTCCATGAGCTTGCTCCAGGATTATCACATACTCAGACTCTGATGCGCAAATCCTAAGCTGGTTGTCTTTACCTCTCTTATAGAGTTGATCTCCTATCAAAGCGTAATCTCTAGCCTCTGTCTCTACAGATTTCTGACGAGCTTTTGACGTTCCTTCTGGGAAAGTTCTATTTGTGAGATATTCAACAATATACTGACTCCATTCTGGAGCGATCATTATCTGATATAATGTTGAATACTCGGCCGGCGGTTTTGATGAACATACAGTACATACAGTGACATATTCATGTACGCTTTCTTTCATTCCTGGCCAATAGACTCCCAATTGTAACAAATTCCTATATGTGTTCCTTCTTGAACAATGAAATGCACATTCCTGAACATGTGCTTCGCACATATATATATTATATTCCTCAGGATTGATGCATAGTCGTAAAACATGATCATTTCCCAATTGATACAACCTTCCTGCAATCAATTGAAGATTCTTGGATTGCTGAATAGCAATATGTTTCAGGTTGTATTCTCTTCTATCAAACTCTCCTCCATAGGTTAATAGGTCAACGACATTTTGAGACCACTTAGGTATCATTTCTATGTTGAACAAGTACGCGTCTGGCATGTCGTCATCTACTCCTATAGGGTCTTCTCCATTCGTTAATCGCGAAAGATGATCAGCTCTAAGATGTGTTTTTCCTTTCTTTACTACTACCGTGAAGTCGAATTCCAGTAAGATAATGAACCATCTCACTATTCTCCCGGTATTGCATGGTTTATTCACTAGGTAGAGCAAGCTTGGTGATCCGTAAAAAACACAAACTTGTTGGCTAGAAGATAATGCCGAAATTTCTTCACAGCATATATCATTCCTAATCCCTCTCGCTCTGTTGTGGTGTAATTCTTCTCTGCATGGTTGAGCTGTCGACTGGCGTAACAGATAGGAAAATCCATGTTTCCTTCTTCTGGCTGAGCCAGAATGCATCCTATTGCATATGCAGAAGCATCTATGTGCACATGGAATATCTTCTCCCAATCTGGTGATTTCAAGACTGGAGCAGTAATGAGTGCCTCTTTCAATTTCTTGAATGATTCCTCACATTCCTCTGTCCATTCAAAGTTCACTATTAGCCTGTAAAGTGGTTGGCCTATTATAGCGTACATGTAAATGAATCGTCTATAATATCCGCAATGTCCCATAAAGCTTGTACTTGTTTCGCATTGGTTGGTCTAGGCATATCCACTATAACTTTTATCTTCTCTAAATCCGTGGATATTCCGTTTTGTGAGACAATATGTCCCAGAATTCTGCCTTGTCGGACCATAAACACACATTTCTCAGGATTGAGACAAATGCGATATGTCCTACATTTCTCAAATACTTTTCTTAGGTGTTCTAGATGCTCATCTCTCAGTAGAGAATGTACACATAAGTCATCCATGTATATTTCGAGAAACAGCCTTAAGTATTCTTTGAAAGCATGCGTCATCAGCCTCTGGAAGGTTGCGGGAGCATTGGTTAGACCAAAAGGCATAACCCGATAAGCATAAATTCCCCACTCCGTTGCAAAAGCTGTTTTATGTTGATCTTCCAGTGCTATGGCTAGCTGGTTATATCCTGAAAAACCATCAAGAAAGGAGTATGCTGTTTTCCCTGATACACGCTCTAGAACATGATCAGTTATCGGCAGGGGATAATTGTCCCTGATTGTTGCAGCATTCACTTTCTTTAAGTTGACACACACTCGGAGTTTTCCGTTCTTCTTAGGTACTACCACAATCGGAGATACCCAATCAGTGTGTTCAATCTCGTATATGAATTCAGCTTCCATTAGCTTATCTATCTCCTCCTTGATTCGCTTAGCAAAAGTATCATTATATGTGTATGGTCTCTGTCTGCTAGGCTTTGCGTCTTGTTTCAGTGGGATTGAGTGTTGGCATATTGATGGGTCAACTCCCCTTAAGTCCTTATAAGACCATGCAAACACATCCCTATACTCTCTGAGAAGACTCAAAAGTCTCTCTTCCTCGCTTGGAGACAAATCTGTGGCTATGTACACCGGTCTGGGCGTCTCACCTGGAGCTGCTAAATCAACTTTTTTTGCATCCTCCGGTCCGTCATAAGATTCGTTCTCCTTCCTCTCTCGAATAGGTGGGGTTAATATCACCTTCCTATCCTCTATTGTGAATTTCCTATAGTGAGAGGGAACATCCATGTTTTCCTTGATTTTGACGTTTTCGTCCTCTCCACTCTCAATTTCAGTTGTCCAAACTTCCTTCAGAGTTTTCTTGAGCTCTCTGTACTTGTTTCTACGTTCTAACTTGGACTCCGTGTATTCTCTGTTGCGCTTGTTCTTTTCTGATTTTTCTGTTTCAGTTTTCGTTCCATTATTTTGAACTTGATTTCTTGAGCCTCTTTTGTCTTTTCGTAAGCTCTTTTGATCACTGCCTCTCATTCTTCCAGAAATCTTATCCTTAACACAATCTCCAGCCTTTACTAGCATTAGGAATTGATTTTTTCCTCTTATTCTAGGCATCGGATTGGTTCTAACCCCTTTTGTTTTTTTCTTTGCTCTATAGTGTTTCTGGCGTTGTTTAGTTTGGTTCGGAAAATCATAAAATCGGACATCCGTTATAGTTTCTTCGTTTCCGCTTGAATTTCCGTTGACTCGTTGTCTGCTTCATTTCCCCACTCTGGATGATTGGGAATGTCGTGAAACACTTCTTCTTCATCTTCTTTTTCCAGTGTATCATTTTTTTCAGTTTCTTTTTTAGCACAGTTCTCAACATGAAATACGGAACCACGTCGTACCCGTCCTTGTCGCAAAATTTCGTTGTGGGACCATCCGGAATTGCACAAACATCTAGGGTTGCTAGAATGTGTGTCCATTCTAATGGTTCAAACGTGTCCTCTGGAAAGGGTTCTCCTACATAAGTTTCGTCTTCGATAGCCCTTTCTAAAACACATTCTTCTCGTTTCAGACTTCCACATTTCGAAGCTCCACACATCCATAACTCCTTGGGTTTACCTAACCAAGCTGGAAATTCGGATCCCGCCAAAGTAGCTGAATCAAACTCCTCTACCGGTGTTCGGTTCACATCTTTGTAGCTATGGTCTTTCAGGTTCACACGTGTAGTGGTTTCCATATTTCTCAAGTATATGTGATCGTAGCCCCAATCTTGGACCATTTTCAACTGTCTCATGAATGGTCTTCCCAGTATGATATCATAGTTATTCTCCTTGCCAAAATCGACAATAGCAAAAGTATGTTCGTATTCAATGCCGCAAGAAGTCACTACAACTTTCTCTAATAACCCCATAGGTTTCTCCATGTGTCCATCTGCTAATTGGAGTTTCAACCTAGTCTTCCTTATTGCTGGTTTCCCCCATTTTTTCCAGATTTCTTTTGTAGCTATGGCTACCCCAGCTCCGCTGTCTAGTATTGCCATTGTGTTCACTCCTTGGAATTCAACTGGTAAGGTTGTATTCCCTTCTTCACCTTCGCAATACTCTCCGACCTTGTTTAAGGGTACAGGCTTAGCGTTCTTTTGTGGCTTGCTCAGCTCCTCAATGCTCTCTTGCAATCTCGATGTTGGATCTTTTATCCCGAATTTCTCCAAGCATTTTCCTACAGTGGTCCACATATGTGGTCTTAGCCTCAAAAGCTCAGCTAGAGTGATAGTGCATGTCACTGGTGTTGACAAAATCTCTATCAATCCTTGCGAGTCCATGACTTTTTCTGATGAGATTCTTCGTGAGGGAAGTGCTCTAATCTCGGATTTTGCTTCATACTCTCCTAAGTATGAAGGTAAGGTTTTCAGTGAATGAGGTTTGCTCTCCATTGTTCTAACAGAGCCCCCATCTCCCCAGTAAGATTGCAGATCCAAGTCCACTTGAGATCCTGCCTCAAATTCCACTATGGGAGGATTTCTGATGTCCTTTTCCCAATTTGTCTGATTAGCTTGGCAACTTAGCTCGTTTGCAAAGTTTGCCTCTCTCACTTGTTTCCAAAATTCATTGTAATCATCATCTCTTTCGTAGCTCCTCTGTATGACTGGATGAAAACTCTCTATCTCCTGATCGGTTGTGTTCAATACTATGCGGTCATCCCTTTGTGTATTTTCAGGCTTTTGTGCACTGGGAGTCTTTTCAGCTACCCGTGAAACAATAGTCTCTTGCTGAATTGGGTTTTCCTTCCCACAATTCATTGTTTCTTTTGGTGGTTCTAATAAGGCTTGTGCAGTCTCGATCATTCTCTGGCACATTTCAAGTCTCTGCTTTTCCAATTCCGCGTTTGGGTATGTCATCCACCTCTGTTCTTGTGTTTGGTTGTTCTTTAACCTAGCTTCGTAAGCTCTCATCAGTGCGTCCAATGGTTCGTGTACTGTGTCGACTAGCACTGATCCCCCGGAGCTTAAGCTTGTTGTTTCTTTGATACTCTTTTGTTTCGTTCTTTCCGGGCTCATCTCTCGTTTCCCGTTTTGACTCTCAAGTTTTTCTAATCTAGCTTTAGTTTGCTTTAGTTCCTCAGCTAGAATAGCGTCTTCACGTTCTTTTCTCAACTTCATGCGTGCTTTTCTAGCTTTCCATGTGTTTTTCTGACTCCGCGATCCTTGACTAACCACTTCAGTCGCTAACTTTCCATTCTCAGGTTCTCTATTGGTTTTCTTAGCTTGAGCTCTAGTAACAACTTGCGTTGGTATCAGAGTTTCATTTTCAGACCCACTGCTGGTAGGAATAGTTTCTAGCATATTCAATGTCGTCTTTTGCACTTTGTTTGGATTCTTTGCACAATCCTCAATGAAGTGAGTAACCCCACACTCAGTGCAGTAAGCGTTAATTCTAATGATTTCCGTATGTGGGCAAACATTCATCAGATGGTCACCTCCACACTTGTAACAAGGTCCTAATGCTGGTCTTGGTCCCATTTGATTCGTCCTTTGTGGATAGGATGGTCTCTATCCTGTTAACCCTCCATGAGCTATGAACATCAATGTTCTTGCGTCCAAATTGTATCTCTCTTCATCAGAAGCACTTGTAATTGTTGGTATTCCAACATTCCCCATCATGCCCCATGGTTCTGGTTGTTTTGGTTCTTCTGGTGGGTAATACACTGTCGGAGACATGTGTGCACCCGATTCTTCGTAATAAGCTTGAACAGGCACTAAGGCTTGTTCTTCCTGATTCTCTAAGGTTGGTGCATATCTAATGCCCAATGGTCTTGCTCCTGGTAAAGGTGGTTGTTGTCCCAATACCGGTTGAGGTCTTTCTATCCCCATAGGTCCTGGTACATTTCTCGTTGGGTATCGAGGTACTGGATGTATCTGAGGTGGTGCTAATTGAGCAGGAGGTGCATACTGGCGCTCCCTTACATACCCTTTGTTGTAATAGCACTCCTCTGTTGGATGATTTGTCCATTTTTGTTCAATAGCACACCATTTCAGTGTTTTTGGCAATGGTTTTTGGTATGGTGCCATCCTTTTTAGAGCATCTTCTATCATTTGCTCTACATTTGGCATGGTTGTTGTTTGAACATTCTTTTTAGTGGTAGTCTCGCTCGCTACGGAGGAGGAGCTACTGGATGCAAAATCTGTATCCGCTGACACCTCTCCATAAACCGTACAGTTATCCACTAAGTACAATGCCTCTCTCGTTACTTGCTCGAAACTTGTACAAGCTTTCAAGTGCAAGTCCTTCTTGAGAGTGTCGTTCCTCAGTCCCTCAATAAAGAGAACAGATAGTCTGTCATCTTGTGGTCGTTCACGTACTGGACATCTCTCAATGTATTGTTTGAAGCGAAGTGAAGCTTCCTTCACTTTTTCGTGTTCTCTCTGTTTAAAAGCATATATTTGTGAGACCGTATTGTGCTTAATCCCTCGTTTTGAGAATTCCTCAGCAAACTCTCTTAGCAAATGGTCAATGTCATGGAATCCCCCAATGTTCATTGGTTGAAACCATGTCAATGCAGTACCTTCTAGGTAAGACCAAATCCCTCGTATTGTGTATGGAAATCTGTTATCTGCTCAGCTCTTAAGACTTGCTTAAAGAGTGACACATGTGCATACGGATCTCCTGAACCACCATACTTCTTTGGCATACACTTGGCTACTTGAGATGGTCTCATACGTCTATGATCTGCTACCAATCTCATTGCTCCTGTGTCTCGGCTAAAGCTTTCTCTAGCATCATGGACTTCATGGGTTACCCTTGTCGGTTCCCCTGCCCTGAATCTACTACTGGGAGGTAAATGTGATGGTTCCGCTTCAAACCTTGGACCTGGAGTGGTATAGGTGGGGATTGGAACTGCACTACCTCGATTCGTCTCCATTGACTCTCTGGAATGTAATGATCCCATTGGTCCGAGCTTCGAGTCCCAAGGTTGACTGAAAGAGTCAGCAACCTGAGTTCTTTGTCCTCCTGTTGTCATTGAGTTTCGCAGTCCATTTGTTGGTGCTGGTCTATGTGAGCTAGAAGTAACATAATACTGATGTAGTGGTCCCCCAAAGTATGTATATCCTTCTAATTCTTTCTTGCCCATTGTTGAGTATTGCCTGCCATACTTATCGTAAGTGGCAATTTTCACTTCCGATCCCTCTGTGTAGGTAAAGACATAGAGTCTTTTTTGGTCTGTCAACTCTCCGGTGTAGGGTTCTTCACATCTATAATAGAGATCTTGCTCCCCATTATTATATTTGTACAGCCCCACATAGATGTTATCAGTGTTGATCCTTGTAGTTTCATTCTCTCTTCTTAACCTCGCATTAGGGAAGTTCATTATTGGTGCTTTCTCCTCGAGTTCTTCATCTATTTTGGCTTTGGTGCCCATCAATCCCCACTTGTCCACAATGTTAGGATTTAGGACTACCAAGTACATGGTACCCTCGTCATCTAGATATCTATCTCCGCTATAGCTCACAGGCACTAAGTCCTTGAACTCACTAGGTCTATCTTCTATCTTTACACAATAGCGGTCCATTCCATCTTTGTAGATCTTGGCACCTTGCTCATTGTCGTACTGGTATTTTATGAACAATAGCTTCATGGTGGCGGAAGGGTTTGATGATCCTGCTGCCATATTTTCTCTGTTGTTCAGGTTCAAGTGTTCCAAGTTTTCGGCGAAAATCTCGTAAGATCTCTCCGAAGAAGTATCAGAAACACTTCCTTCAAAGATCGGCTCTAATGGTTGCACCCAACTTTGGTTTACACTTCCCTCGGTTGATATGACACTTGTTGGTTCCCCTTGTTTTGGTTGATTATTCCGGAGATTCCTGCCCGATCTCAAATTCATCAATTCCCCTAAAGGACTGTAGCTTTTCCGTCTCGGCAATTTGTTTTCCCCAAGTTTTTGTGGTCAGAATTGGTCCAAACTGATTGATTCTTTGTCAATTGTTTAATCTTGTCAGTGGGACAACTTCTGTTTCATCAGGTGAGAATTTTGTTACTGTTATGCTGAAAAAGACATTATACACGTATGATGTCTTTTTTCACAGATTTTGACTATTTTGGTTATGCTCACTCTCAGTGGCCTCTTTATGCTCTGTTCACTCACAAAATTCAGTTTGAACTCTGTTTGAGCAAGTTATGGCTAGTTCAGGCTTTTCTTGGCAATTTTCTGCTTTTGACTTGTTTTTTGGGTCAATTGTGATCCAAATGGGATGAAACTTGAAATATAACCTCTAGACAGCTATTACAATGGATCTGTGTTAGCAAAGTATCAAAATATGTCCAAAATTAGGTCAAAGACATCATACGCGTATGATGTCTTTTTCATCAATTTGGGTCCAAACTTGATATTTATGCTTTCAACAGTGTTTGTAACAATCTTGTCAGGTCAGATTTCAAAAATAAGTAGTGGATGTGCCAAAAGACATGATACGCGTATGATGTCTTTTGTCCCAGATTTTGACTATTTTTGGTTTTAAGCCTTCTCCAATGTTTATAATTGAGTTTCAAGTGTTTTTGTCAGGTTTGAATGTAAAAACAAGATCTGAATCCAAAATTTCCTCTTCTTTGCGTTTCTTGGACTCCGACTTGTCTTTTTGGGTTTCTTTGAGTGTTAATGCTCTTGTTTTAAGTTGATCTTAGGGTAAAACCCCCCTTCTAAACACTCTGGCAATGTCAAATTTTCAATTTTAGTCTCTGTTTAGGTCCTAAGACATCATACGCGTATGATGTCTAAAGTTGCAGATTTCCAGTTTTTCAGCACAGAACTCTTCCAATAGCTCTTTTAAGTGCTCAGCAACAATCAGTTACACAGAATTTTTTTTTGAACTTTGTTTATTGCATATTTCACTACCAAAGCGACTTTTTCAGTGATCTAACATGCAATCAAACACATCAAGCGAATAGAACACCAATTGATAGCTCTAGATTAGGATCAAATCAGGCCCTACCTAAGCTACTTCTAATCATAAAATGGATTTTTCGCAATTGAAAATATAAAGAGATTTACTACCACACAAGGAGTAGCAAATGCTTTTTATGTCAACAACCACTTAAACACCATAAAAAACAATCTAATCTAAGCTAAACTAAAAATACTGAGAACGCGGAAGACCCAGGAATACCCCACTTCCTAGTATCTCTCGAGACCTTCGGAGTCCACCACTCCTAGATCTTTTCTAACTAAAGTATACAAAGTAGTTTATACGACTCACCTCGTAGGATTAGTCTAAGGTCACCTACTTAGGGCTCTCGTCCCCGGCAGCGGCGCCAAATGTTAAGGCGGTTACGCCGCTAGCGGAAGCTAAATAGCGAGAACTCAACCAACAACAGAATTTGTCAGACGAGGACGGAGCTTGACCCGCAGGCGCATGGAAACAACTAGGTGGGTGTCAAATCACCTACTCGACCTTCTAATGACAATCACTACTAAGGAAATCAAATCTAAGTTCTAAAATACGCAAGTGACTGAAATCCGTACTACGAATGAATGCTATACGAAACAGGATCTAGAATCATCGAATCGATCTCAAACTCAAGGGGAAGTCTATACACTAGGTAAGAACAACACCCTAAAGACTTGAACTGCAAAATCAACCTACAACCACTCCGTGCGGTAAACGCGTATGAAGATAGGCCGAAAAATACAGGTGACCGAAACTTGACCCCGATGGTACTAATGTGTAGCTGTACTCGTTGTGGTTCTATAGATATGCTGCACGCTCTATTCCGACACACGAGTTGGAAGAAAACTCACACCGAAGCTCGTAGGAACTTACCACACATAGAAGCCGATAGCGCGCACTCTTGGTATCTGTGCGTAGCTCTCACCGTTGCTAACACAATGGTGGTGTCGCTTCTCCAATGGCGGCCCCGTAGCTCGCGTAGCAAGGAGATAAGACTCTCTCTCTCTCTCTCTCTCAGACACAATCACGGCGCTCAAAAACTCACTTTGATTAATAATTGAATCTCCTTTAGGTTACAAAACTTTGGCTTATATACCTCAGCCTTGGAGGTGAGAACATCTCTAATTATGTACATCAGCAGGTGAAATTACGTCGGGATTACAGACTGGAAACTCAATTGAGTCCCATTACTTAGTGAATGGCTCAAATCAAAATTAATGTCGGAAAGACATTTATTACAATCAATGGTTACAAAATGATGGGTGTGAGCAAAAATGCGGGTGTGATCCTCTGCTGGCTCAACACCTGATAAACCACTTCAAGTTCGATCCTGGGAGAGTACCTTACCACCCTTGCAGCTCAATGAGGCACCTAAGGTAATAGAAAACTACTGGAAAAAATCATCACCTATTACCAACTAGAACAATTGGTTTCAAAGGGTGAGAAGCACATTTCAAACGGTATGATCTACCCAAGGAAGGGGGGAGTGTTTGCTGACATCCATCATTCACTTGCTTCCCTCTCAACCTTCCTCCCTGACCTCTCAATCTCCCAATCTTAGGGAATGTACATATAAAGCCTTATACTCACAAAAAACAAAAAAAATAAAGAGCAAGAGAAATTAGCAAATGAGTATGCACAATAAAAGTCAAAACATTGACTCAGACCTACACATTCGTATCCAATACACTGAAACAGAAACCTATGCCATAAAACACCTTTGATCCTCATCACTCGAGTGATGGAGGGTAGGTAGGATTAGTACAATAGGAGTGTTTTTGTTTTAAATTTTAGTGATTAGCAAAGTTATTTTTTCCCACTGATGTGCCTCCTAGAGGTATCCTTTGTGTTTCCTAGTGTGTACAGGAACGTGTTGCTGTTGTTAGGATTTGGACCTTCATGGAATCTTTCTCTCGTTCACACTTCAAATCAAGCACGACCATCAACACAAACAGGTGTTTCTTGTCCATTAGCATTGCCCCTTATCTTTTTTGTATCCATAATTGTGATTGGTAGCATAATATTCAGTGCCTTTGTTTAGTATCAAACATTAAATTCAATGTAATTTTTTGTCATAATCACTTGTTTAGATTTAAAAATCAAGCAGTCTGACTAAGCTAGTTTGACCAAGTTAGGTGTTACAGATCTTCTCTTAATACCATGGGGAATGCCTTCCTAATAATCAATGGTTACTTAGGTTCTTAATCCGATTTAGGCAGCATTGTGTGAAATGTACTAGGGCTTTCTAGTGGGCTTAGTCCCAATTGACCTTTAGCTTAAGTATTATAAAGGGAGCTTACTAGTGTGATGAGCCTGGGGAGGGTAACAATGTTATATGACCCCACAAAGTTACAAAATTAAAATGCTGAAAACGAACAAACAAAAAATCAAAGTGCCACAATGTAAAATCTTAAGCTAAAAAAGAAATCTCAGCTTGATTTGGTACTTCACTCACATGTATTGCCTATGGTACTAGAGCCCTACAGGTTCCCAGTGTGGGCTCTTTTCCTTGAAAAGCAAAAAACCCAAGGCATACAAAATAAGCACACACATCAAAATTGAATCACTGTGCAAAGACTTTGGGGGGTCAAAGAAAAAGTAATCAGTCAGGCGATGATTTCATGAGAAATTCCTTATATCGTAGCTTAACTACAAGGTCTTCTAGGTATAGCCTCTAGTCAGCCCTCGAACATGAAATACTTGGCTCTCGCAATTAAACAACTTAATTGAACAGAGAAAATTAAGAAGCTTACCTATGGTATTAATAGTCGATCTTTAGTTCTTTTCGACCGTTAAATTAGCGACCCCAGACTTGTTTAATTTTTTACCTTTACAACTGTTTATACATTTGATTATATTGCAATTTAATGTTTATTGCTGACAAATGGTTTAAAATTCTGTTACCAATCAAATTGTCTGCCTACAACTACATATGCTTTTTAATTGCTTATGAGAATGAAATTACTGTGCCAATGTTGTTTGACTTTGCAGTGACTGAAGGAGGCTAAGTACATTCATCTCAAAAGCTCTTCCACCTCGACGAACGAGCTTCAACTAAATAGCTTCTGGGCATGTTAATCCTCACGCACATTCCTATCACCTACGACGGATGTTGTATTATTTATATGGTAGAGTCAGGTACCGCGCTTGTCAGTCTAATAGGAAAAGGGTAAGAGTGATCGTCGATGAGAGGCGCACTCTAGCTGAACATTCAAGGGATTAGTTGGCCAAGCATGGGCGCCCAAGTGTGAATGGGATGAGCTCATATAAAAGTCAACTAAACCTAAAATTCACTCATTCTCTCATTTGTGCAATTGAAGAGTGCTCTTGCTCCATCTCCATCTTCTTCTTCTTCATCTCCTTGTGTATGTGTGTATGTGACAAAGAGAGAGAGAGAGAGAGAGAGAGAGAGAGAGAGAGAGAGAGAGCGATCGAGCATTGCGGTAGCACGACGGCGGCAAGGCGGTTGAGCGCCGCAAAGCATCATCTCCCTCTTCTTCGCAGCGAGGAATCCTCCATGACAGGAAGCGTAGAGCGGTGAGTGACACACCATCATCATCTTTGAGCTTAGTAGTTTAGGCTTGTTGTGTGCTTGGACCCATTTGTGGATCGCACACAGTGTATCGACAAGTTCCTTGCATTGACACGTGCGACATACGTTCACAACTTACAAGGAACAATCCACTCCTTTAACTAAAACCCCTGCTTCCAAAAATCCTCTGCCAAACATCCTAAAACTCCCTTTCACACCAGAAACTTGGAGATTGAATCCTACCCTAGCAATAGCCAAACCTCTCCATCTCTCCTTCAACATCTCCCCTACCCTTCTACATCTTGATAAACCCATCTTATGTTGGACCAATGGACCAAAATTAGCATCTCTTCTAACCAAAACCAAAGATGCAAAGTAATTTTCAAAGAATTGTCACAAACTTGCCAAAGCCCAACTCACCAGGGGCAAAAGGAAATTTTATGATATTGATACAAAAACCTACAGTCCACTAACACCATATGAATTTGAAATGAAGACAGTAAAAATGGATTAGCTGGAACAAGATGCCCTGAACTGGCTTATTCAAAAAGAGAATGCTAGTCAAAGTGATCAAGAGCCATTCAAAGTCTTGCACAAAACTCCCAAGAAGAAGGCGCTCGATAAGAAGGGGGTCAGATGGACCAACAATGGATGGTTGATGAATATTTCTAAACATTTTGGTATACACCAAGATTCAAGAAAGGGGGAAAGGAATGTAGATGGCAAGAACAACCAGTTAGCAAGCAATTGGACTGGAAGCTTTCAAAGACAATAACTACAGACAGTTACCATAGTAATTGTTACGGTGCAAAATCGACCAAAGTCCAATTGGGAGCCTATAAATACGGGCCACTACATCATTTTGAGACACCTGAATGCTTTTGACCAGACCTGTGAGTATTGCTAGATCCTAATTCTTTATATCTTGTATGATGGAGCTGTTACGCTCTTGTAACCTCAATCACACTAAGTACACTTGACTCATTTTTGGGAATTTTATTTTTGCGAGCTTTTGTTTTGAGCTTTTATAATTGTATCTTTTTTTGAGCTTTTTAACGTTCACATTACACTATGATCTCTTTAAATATAATTGTGACATGAAAAAGTCAAGAGTGCATAGTGCATTCCTTCAATTACCAGACATTTATAAGTGATACAAATGCATGTCAGGCTTAAGCAAATTGCAACTTTAAAAAAAGAACCATTTATATTAAAGTTTAAGCTTTCAATATTGAACGTTACATATCATATTACCCTTTAGTTTCACAAAAGCTCAATTACCCCAAGGAATGGAACAAAGAGAGTTGACCAACAAGCTCATAGATATCAATCGAGCTACCTCTTGACATGGCACACCATCTTTTCTATAAAGATGCGTCTTTTTGAGTAGAAAAAAACGTGCCGATGCTAACACATAAACAATTCATGATCATATATTGAAAACCAAAATAAATTTAATGTGTCATGACTTTTGTGGTTACCTGTGAAGAGTAAATCCATCAATTTGGGTCACATCAACAAGTAGAGCATCGAAAAATTATGATACTAAAATCTTGCAACCATGATTTACAGTGGTAGTTTTTTAGCAATCTTTATATACAATCAACTAGAAATTCAAATTCATTAAAGACAACTCATCAACAGAAAAATTCATAGGTCGTCTTTCCCAACTCTCTCGGCCTAGAGACGACTCTACAACAAAGGAGGTAGTGGGTGCTATAGAGGCTTTGGATTGCTTGAGGTGATTGGAGGTTCCATAAGCTCTTTACCTTTCTTATCAACAATGCTAACAAAAGGGGTAGAAGTAGCTGGCACATTTGATTGTGTACCTTGGGCGAACATTGTGTTATCCTTGATAGCTTTAGTATTCTCACCTTCACTCCCTTGGGTGGCTTGATGCTCCATAGCAGAGGCATAGTAAATGCGTCCAAATCTCTACTGTTATGGGTCTCCTGCTTGAACCATACAAGCATCATTGTTTCCATCATGACATGGATGGATTCAAAATTGTCTTATAAGTATGTAAATATTTCTCTTGCTTTGGGAGTATACCAACCAAATAATCAAGCCACCAAGGACAGAATCGTGCCTCCCATGGCGTTTTATTATTCTATTTGTATTCTTCCTCTTGGGCACCATTAAATACACTATAAAAATCATATAATCAAAATAATCAAGACTCCACCTTTATCATAAATGCCTACACAAGATATTAAGGGCATTTTTCAAAAGAATGATAATACTAGCATCAATCTTAATAAAAACATATTCTTTTACTAATATCATTAAAAAAGTTGTAAAAAAGCTCTCCTATCATCCGAATGCATGCAGATGATAAAGGAGCTTTGATGCTTGTCCTCAATGTTGACATTAATTTACTTCATGTTTATGCTTAATAAAAAAACAAGTATAAAAGTTTTTTTTAAAAAAAGCCAAAGTCTCCTTTTTTTAAACCTAAAATTTTCAAAAAAGGTAATAATTTTACCAAAAAAATTATATAGTCATATTTCTAGATCAATATCTTTAAAAAGGTGATAAAAAAGCTCTTCGAACATCCGAGTGCATGCGGATGATGAAGGAGCTTTGATACTTGTTCACAGTGTTCACATTTAACCACTTTTTTCAGCACCAATTCTTATTTCTACATAGTATCTACTAGGTGTTTGAGCTCTTTGATCATCTGCGTGCATGCAGATGATCGGAGAGCTCAACAACTCTTTAAAAAAAACAAGTATAGAAGTTTAAGAAAAAACCAAATTCTCCTTTCTTTTAATATAAAATTTTCAAAAAAGGTTAAAATTTTATCTTTTTTTAAAATATCTTTTAAAAAGTGATGCAAAAGCTCTCCAAACATCCGATGCATGCGGATGATCAAGGAGCTTTGATACTTGTCCCCAACTCTTATTGTTACATAATATCTACTAAGTGTTGGAGCTCTTTGATCCTCCGCGTGCACGCGGATGATCAGAGAGCTCAACAACTCTAATAATATGTCATTTTAACAAAACAGATTGAAGTAAACAACAAAATTAATTTATTTTATGTTTATGCTCAATTAATTTCAAAATAATGGTTCTACTTCTACATTTGGTTCACCTACAAAGCTCATCCAAAACCCTCAACACCTACAATATTGGCTTTGTGATTCACTATAAAAATTACCTTACCTCTATTAAAGCTAGCTTGTTATTCACTTTTCATGAGCTATATCATGACAAAAACAAAAGTGTACTCTCTTCTCCTCCCTTAGACGAGCTCTTTGTTTGTCTGCGCATGCGCGGACAAGAAGGGAGCTCTTCTGTGGGAGCAGAAGGGAAGGAATGTTGCAAATGATTAGAAGCTAATCCTAATGCTTATGCAAAACAATCTAGCATCTTTTTGAAAGAAGGAAAGTCCATATGATGTTCTACTTGCATCCTCTAGGGGTACAAGTTCTATTGAGAATCTAACTCAAAGTTGTCTGTACAAGAGATGCACTAGAGTGACACTGGTAGCATAGAAGTCATCTTAAGTGACCAAGTGCATATCTTTAGAAGGGAATCTCAAGCATGACAAAACCTCATTGACAAAGAAATGCATCCATTTGGTTTGTGAGAAACTACAAGTAGAGAACCAAGGAGTAACAAGCTCTACAGTCATAAACTTGCATATTGCAAAGCTCCTAGCCATATTAGTGCTCCTAAGATTGCATTGAGACAAGATCCTGAAGCTTTTAAACAAACTTCTCATAGCAAAGTATCTACAATGGCTTTGGGAACATGCCAGGAATGGAAAGCTCATGCATCGGGATGTGACACAATCCTCTGGTACTGTATGATCGTATGATTGTGTCTCATTCACATCCAAATGGCCTAAGATCCTAATGGGTAATACTTATGATATATCAGTTCCACGTCAGCAAATTCCACACATAGGCCCTTCATTTCTGGAGGCTGCCCCCGTGACCCCTCCTTAGGGATATTGCCCCACTTGATGTACATTCGCGATGATTGATGTACAGTTATTTCGACAGGTTATATCCGGCATCGAATGCCCTTCAAGAACCTACATTTGGATCTCGGATGAGCGCACATCCAACATAGCACTAGTGGATAGGGTCTCTTGCAGAAAGCTTGTAAGCAATCATCTGTAGACTTTTCTAAGCCAGAGGGAGAAGATGCGCTTGTGATGTAGCTTATCATTTTGCTTTGTGATGTAGGAAGGACGACGACATTGGCAAATGATAGCGTGGAGAGCAGATCAATTCTGTACCCAGCTATAAATAAAATGAATGCGTACCCCAGACACGCACGGACGAGTAGCGAGCTCGTCTGAGAGAGGAAAAGAGAGAGCAAGGAGCAAACGTGCGAGAGGGGGAGCGCAGGACGTTCGCAACTTCAAAAAGCAGGAGCCAAACTCTACAAGCAAACGACGACCACCATTTGTGGAAAATTCATTTTCACAAACATACAAAAACTCTATTTTCTTAAATGTTCCAAACTGATTTTCTCTTTCTCTTCACCTTTGGAGGTAGGCTTGAGGCATATTTTTCCCGAACACTAACGACCATACCTTTTTGGATTAGAAAATTGCTTAGAGAATTTAAGAAAATAGAGTTAAATCGCAAAATATTATCGATTATTTTACAAAATTTCCTCTTTGCATCTACTCCAAAGGGAATTTTGTATGTTTGTGAAATTGATCTTTCCTGAACTCTGCTTGGGTGCTATAGCTTGCCTTCGAGGTGTGAGAATTCTATGTTAAAGTGCTCACCTAGAGAGTGCACATTTCTAAGGGGCACATGTAGTGTTTTGTAAAAGTGTGCCTCAGCTTAGCCTCCCCCATAAGTCGGCTCAAGGCCATAGATTAAGAAAATAAAATAATATAAAGTTATGGAGAAATATATATTTTTAAACATATATATATATATACATATACAAAAAATGTGTGTATATACATTCATATGTGTGTGTGTGTGTGTGTGTGTGTGTATATATATATATATGCATAAACATACAAAAGATTATTACATTTATTCTATGTGCATGTGCGTGTGTATTTTAATGTATAGATTAAAAAATGTACTTAATTGTATCCCACTTATTTTAATTGTACATGTGTGTGTGTATTCTAATGTGTGGGTATATATCTATATATCTATATACATATATATATATATATTTATTTATTTATTTATTTATTTACACTAGTGTATATGTGTATGTGTGTGTGTGTGTGTGGGTGTGTGTGTAGACATGCTTACTCAATCAATTTCTGAAATAAAGAAGAAAAATAGATGTAGTGACTCATTCTCTCTCTATGTGTGTGGGGGCTGAGAATTCATTTTTCATTCTTTTGAGGGGTATATAGTTTATGCCCATTAATTTTGAATCCTTCCACACAATCACTCATTTTATTATGTGAGATCTTCCCTCTCATTTGATTATGTGAGATCTTCCGAACAGATGAAAATTGATTAGCAAGAGTAGATTGTTGTCCTTTTCTTTGTTTCTTGGAAACGCGAGCATCAGTAGAAGGAGAAGCCATTACGAAGAAGAATCTGCAAACATCGACAAAAGAACCATAAATTCTTATAATCAAGCATACAAAAACCAAAATATTTACTTAAAAACAATAAGAAACATATTAAATTTACAAAAAATTAAAAAAATAAGATTAAAAAATCTCTAATATTTCAATGCTTTCTTAAGAAGAAAATCAAGAATTTATGTGTATTTAAACAAAAAACAACCAAAGCATGTCTTTATGTCTTTATTTATGGCACATTAGATCTTTTATATATTAAAAAATGATACCAAAAGCAAGTGCATCATGCTAATCCCATCTCCTTTGCTCTAGTGTCCCAACAACAACAAGTACTACAACAATACTTACACTATCTCTTTGCAGAGTGGCTAGAGCAAAACTCGACACTTGAATTTCCAAGCCAGCCACATAATCTCACAATTTCTTGCAACAAGTGCTTGCTTAACCAAGGAAGACCAAAGAGAGTAGTTAATACTATCCAACCTATCCTCATTTGGAAGTACATCAAGAATAGAGGAAGCATTGTTTCTTCGTTGATGTGTCCTTATGCATATAACAACAAATCCACACCATGTGTACAAAGATCTACACAACAAAAAGTAATTTTCTTTGCACAAGATTGCCAAAACATAGCACTCTTTGTACCCACAATCCATCATACATGTGTACATTTAACCTCCACACTAATACATGTTTTCTGTAAGATACATACAAGAAGATCTTTTGTATGGCTGAAACTATCTTTTGTTGTGATACTCAGAACAAAATTCTGAGGGCATAAATAGCTCCGAAAGGGGGGTAAAACCTTAGGACACCTATGTGAAATCTCTTCGAATAATGATGGATATGCAAATCCAAGCTCCGGACCCGAAAACTGCCTTTAAGTTCCGCATGCGCGCGAAATCGCAAAAACAATTTGCACACAGTCATGCAAAGTACACACATGAAGATAAAGAAAACTCACATAGAGAACAAGGACATGGAGAACACGACTATGGAGATGAAGATAAAAAAAGACATACCTTGATACGATCTCTGGAGAGAGAAAATCCTTCTCGTTGTGTTTTGGATTAGAAGAGCATAACAAAGTTGTATTCTAGAATACACTTGTGCTACAAACTTGTATTCTAGAATACACCTGTGCTGCAAAGTTGTATTCTAGAATACACTTGTGCTACAAACTTGTATTCCAGAATACACATGTGCTACAAACTTGTATTCCAGAATACACCTACGTTGCAAACTTGTATTCCAGAATACACTTGCATTCTACGTTTGTATTCTAGAATACAAGTTTGTAGCACAAGTGTGTTCTAGAATAGAAAGTGCTAAAACTTGTCTTCTAGAATACAAGAGTGAAGTACTCTTGTTTTCTAGAATGAAAAAAAATTGAATCCTAGAATAATTATACATAATAAATGAATGCAAATCTTAACACTCGTGTATTCTAGAATACAAGTGTATTGTAGAGTTGTATTTTGGAAAAGAAATCCCAGTGCAAGCTTTTATTCAAGAATACAAGAAGCTTGCACACATGTATTCTAGAATACAAGGAACTTGCACACAAAGTTGTATTTTAGAATACAAGGAGCTTGCACACATGTATTCTGGAATATGTTTGTGCTACAAATTTATTTTCCAAACAAAAAATTGACACACAGGTCGTCAATTTTTTTAAAATCAAATGAGTTTTATTTAAAAAATAAAAATTTTATTTTTTTGAATACACTAAATAAACATGCTGTGAAAATTGCTTCAAAATTGTTTTCATTGTTTTTTTTTGTCAAACAACACTTTCGAAAAACAAATTTGCATTCCAATATACAAGTTAGTGACATGTCAGTATAAAAAACTCAAAATTAATGCTTTATTGCACTAGATTTAACAATTTGGTTGAAGTTTTTTTATTTGAAATGGTCTAAAACATTCCAAATAAATATAAGGCTCTAAAACTAACAAATTTTATACTTTAAATTTTTTTGAGACAATATTGAACCATATTACGGGTTGAAAAAAGTCTTAGATACAAATTCAACAATTTTTTTGCAAAAAATAAGAATTTTTTTGCTTAAAAATAATCAAATTCATAAAGTTTGTTTTTTCTATAAACAAATTGTGCAACAATAAAAAGCAAATTTATTTAAACATGAAATAAAAAATCATACCTTAAAATAAACGATGGAGCAAAACGTGTTGTTTTGCAAAAACGTGCTCTAGAGATAAAATGCACAAAACTCTAAGGAAGAGTGACAAAAAATGAGACTTTCATATCTTTTTCAAGGCATAAATAATTTGTTTTTTTCTTTTTTTTTCTTTTTTTTTCTTTTTTAAAAAAACTACATTTAAATAGGGTAAGAAGTCCCTAGGACTGCTCAAACTCATTCTAAAGCTAAAGATTTCCTTTGTGGAATCAAATTTTTTATCATTTTCAATTTGTTGCCTCAAACATGTCATTTTCAAGCACTTCTGAATCTTTTCACTTACCTTCTTCCTTAATTACATCACCAACGGAGAATAATAGTTCTAGCGGTGAAGAGGCAATTAACCAAAGGTTTCAAGAAACATCGGACATGGAGTTGAATAGCGCTTTTGGTTCTCAAGGCAATGCTGAAAGTGCTGACGATTCAAACTCTACTCTGAGCAGAACAAAACGATTACTCAAAGGAGCAGCTATGAAAGAAACTTGTCGAGATTATTGAAGTGCAAACAATTGTCTAAGAAGTTTAGACTTCAACAAAATCAAGCAAGAAAGAGAGATATTCTTTGGGATGAAGCGATCTAACCAAAATAGTTTCTTACGTGTATCAATTGGGATAACGAATGAGCACACAAGATATACAGTTTTGAATGAAATTTGTATGTAGAAGATGTTTTGTTAAAGTTTTTTGCTTGAGCTATCATATTTAAAGAATTGGTTGGATGTATTTGTGGGTTACAATGGCGAAAATCTTCCGAATTGTAAGTTTACACACTTACCGGATAACTTTACAAAGGCAGAAAATTAAAAACTTTCTGATGATGAAACTCTCAAGGCTTGGAACATGCCAATTCTTTCTCTTTGCTCATTTCTAAGAGTTTGGAGAAAACACTTCTCCCATGTAAAGATTCCAAAAAAAACAAGAATTGGTGTGTGTCAAATTTGTGTTGAATTAAAAGCAAAGCAAGACGCAGCCAAAACATCATAACAAAAAGGTACGTTTGATCTGGATTTTGAAGTTTAAATATAATTTTTTGGATCATTCTATTCAATAACTAATAATGTTCTTTTGTTTTGAAGCTCCTATTCAACTTGTACTCAAAATCCACCAAGAACAACAAAGCGTAGAGCGACAAAAGCTAGCAAAGCATAGGAAAAAGTGTCTAGAGCACAAAGATCAATACTTGGGATTGGTCATTGCTAGATGAATCAGAAGACGACTTTACTGCCTCATTTTTTATGTGCTCCAAAAAATCTCAAAGAAGAAAATTTTGTGTAGCTACATGTGGTTGGAGCACTTATCTTCAATGGTGTCATGACATCCAAAGTTTTCATCAACTTACCTAATCTACATAACGATCCAAACCTCACTGTCACTGTGATCCAAAAGATTTTGAATGAGTGGGAAGGAGAATTACCAGGAACATTGTACGTGCAGCTTGACAACATAGCTCGAGAAAACAAGAATCAAGTGTTGATAGCTTACTTAAGCATGCTAGTGGAAAAAGAGGTTTTTAAGAATATCAAACTTGGTTTTTTATTAGTGGGGTATACTCACAATCAAATTGAAATGTTCAGTAGATTTTCAGTGAAGCTGGCAAGGAAAAGTGCATTTGACCTTCCTGAAATTTGTGAAGTCCTTAGAGAATCTTACGAGCCTCAACCAGAAGTACATGTTCTTAAAGGAGCATATGTTTTCTGTGAGTTTTCCATTGGTGGAGATTTAGGCACATCATCCTTTGTACAACTAAATGATCATAGTTTTCAACATTGATTCAAGATGAAGAAGAAAGATGGTGAAACTCGACTTTGGTGCAAGAAGTATTCTAACACAGAATCATCGCATCATGCTGACGGTTTGAAATTCATATCATTTGTTCTAGAACATCAGATTGTGCCATCTAGGTACATGCTATTAGGATCAACAAATGAATCGGCAAAAGCTCTAAAGGAGAATCGAAGCATCAATAATCTGCAGTGCTTAGCTGAAATCAAAGACACAGTGCAAGAATCACATGTACACTTTCCAGCATGCTCGATGGAGTGGTGGTTTATTTTTTTTGAAGAGCAAAAACAATTAATTGAGGGCCTCAAAAGTGATGCAGCCGAAGTCATAAACTTGGATCCATTTTTTTGGCGTGTGAGTCAATCAAACATTATTCCTAACGATAATGTTACAGAACGTGGAAATCAAGGGACTCAATGAAGAGAGGAGTTGGAGCGATTGGTGCACGGAGAGACTTGAGAATCTTATGTCGGTGCAAGAAAAGCAACATAAACACGACGACAAGAGAAAGAGATGTGGGAGGGGAATGTCAATGAGTTGAATGTGGGTGTCATGATTGCTGTGTTAGCATCAAATGATGAGAGTGGATGTCCATTTTGGATAGCCAAATTCATCAAGATCTATGAAGAAAATCAATGTATTTAATCGACTAATGTTCACTGGTACAAAGCGGTTGGAGAATATGCAATTACCAATAGGTACTATCCTGAAGTGATCAAGGTGAATAAGAAGAAGAAAAAGGAAAGTAGCGAACGATGTATCGATAATCTAAACTTGGAGGATGTGGAAATTCTTGTTTATGGTTTCACCTTGAAGAAGTCTGGTCATTTTCGTCAATAAACCATAAAAATTTTGATGGAAAAAGTTCAAGGATTGTAATTGAAATCATTGAGTCTTCAATTGTAAGCTTTTAAGGATGTAATTGTTTTTCTAATGGAATTTTGTGTAATTTTTTCAAAAATATTTGCACCTTTTTTGTCTCCAAAAACTTTCTTTATTCACTTTAGTACAAAAAATTAAAGTTTTTTTGGTAGTGTTCAATGTCATTTTTTGAAGAAGCTCCAAGAATTGATGTTTTTTTTAGTTTTTTGACAACTTTTGGCCAAATTAAAGATGAGGTGTAGTTTTTGCGATTTAGCTGTACTTTTTGATGACCAAGTGTTTGTAACATTTAAATAAGACACATCAAACATTCTGTAGTCATAGTCGTCCAAGGAATTTTGTAGTCAAAGTTGTTGAAGGGATTGAATATGTGTAGATCAGTCAATCCAAAGTAATGGTCATTACATGAATTAGAGAGAGAGAGAGAGAGAGAGAGAGAGAGAGAGAGAGTCGGCATGGTGGTGGAATCAAACCACCAACTACTTTTAGCTTTTGGAGGACTCTTTGAGGGTTATTTTTTTAGTTTTGGAGGTTTGGTGCCACCACCATGGTGACTCTCTCTCTCTCTCTCTCTCTCTCTCTCTCTCTCTCTCTCTCTCTCTCTCTCTCTCTCTCTCTCTCTGGAATTTTGATGTTGCTACCACGTCGACCACTCTTTGAGAAAAGTGTCTCTCAACTTAGCCATGAGCCAATTTATACACTCACGAATGTTTTGGGTGAGCACTAGATGTTAAAAAATAAAAATAACCAATCAAAGGGAGGGGAGAAGGAGAAAATCCACTTGGAAAATTCATGAAAATAGAGACCTATTTGAATCTACCATAAAGGGAATTTAGTATGTTTGCAAAATTGATTTTCCCCGTCTCTCTCTCTCTCTCTCTCTCACACACACACACACACACACACACACACACACACACACACACACACACACACACAAACTCTCTATATGCATTGAGAAAACTCTCTCTCTCTCTCTCTCTCTCTCTCTCTCTCTCTCTCTCTCTCTCTCTCACACACACACACACACACACACACACACAATCTCTAGATGCATTGAGAAAAAACTCTCTCTCTCTCTCTCTCTCTCTCTCTCTCTCTCTCTCTCTCTCTCTCTCTCTCTCTCTCTCTCTCTCTCTCTCTCTCTCTCTCTCTCTCTCTCTCTCTCTCTCTCTCTCTAAACTGATCGAAAGACATACTGGTCGGAAGTTTTAAAAAATCAATACTTTGTGGGATTCCCCCATCCCCCCCTCGTTCCCCCCCTCACCCGCACCAACAAGAAAATAAAAAATAAGAACACACACACACACCACACAAAACCTGCATGTGCGCTTTCGTCTCCTTTCTACAACAACCCTCGACTCCCCCGACCTCGCTCCCCATTGAGACCTATCTGCATTGTCCTCTAGGATCTTGCCACATCTCCAACAACCATCTGCTTCTCTCTCTCTCTCTCTCTCTCTCTCTCTCTCTCTGTCTCTTTGTCGTGGAAACCCTATCTGATTTTACCGACTTGCTTCTTAACAAAGAGGATTGCCTGAAGGAGTACAAGCGGAAGTGCGACACGAGAGAGAGTGCGAGAAGAAGAGCACGACGATATGGTGAACTCGCTCTACTGTAATGTGTAGAGCATAGTGAGTTCTTATTAGGTTTTTACAAAAGAATATGTGTACATACCTGGCGGCCCGCCCACTTACCTGGGCGACCACATTGGGCTTTATACCCCAACAACCTCCCACTTAAAGTCCAATGTGGTACTTTAAGTGTGAGAGAAGCTACTATACAAGCTAATATACAAGAAATGTAGAGAAGTGATGTACTACCCTACACCTAACTGCTTGCGAAAATGCGCAAAGCTCTCTGAGGGAAGTCCTTTTGTAAGTAGATCAGCAGGATTTTTTGTGGTGTGAACTTTGACAAGCTGAAGTTGCTTATCCTCGAGCATTTCCCTGATGAAATGATACTTCACATCCACATGCTTTGTCTTTGAGTGATAAACTGGATTGCGAGCCAATTGTATAGCACTTTGACTATCACAATATAACACAGGCATCTCTTCTTTGATTCCCAAATCTGTTACTAGTCGATTAATCCAAATTGATTATTTGCATGCCTCTGATGCTGCAACATATTCAGCCTCTGTAGTAGACTGAGTAACACAATCTTTTAATCTAGAACGCCATGATAGTGCTCCACCAGCCAATGTAAAGACATACCTTGACGTAGACCTTCGGTTGTCTAAGTCACTGCATAATCTGAGTCTGTAAAACCCTTTACACTTAGCTCCTGACTCCCATAGCATATACGCATACTCTTTGTAGCTTTCAGGTATCTCAATATTCCTTTCACTGCCTCCCAATGTTTCTTGCCTGGGTTTGACATGTATCGACTTACTACTCCCACTGCAAATGCAATGTCTGGGCGAGTAGCAATCATTGCATACATCAAACTACCCACTGCAGACGCATATGGAATCTTATCCATTTCAGCCTATTCTTCCTCAAACACAGGACAATCTTGTTTGCTAAGTTTCACATATGGTGGCAATGGAACACTCAATGCCTTTCCCTTCTCCATATTGAAATGTTGCAAAACCTTGTCAATATACTCTGTTTGAGATAACCAAATCAACTTCTTTGATCTGTCTCTCTCAATGCGCATACCAAGTATATGACTTGCCTCACCCATGTCTTTCATGTCAAACAATTTTGCCATCTTTGACTTCAAAGCTGAAATTTCTTCCAAGTGCTTGACAGCAATCAACATGTCATCCACATACAAAATAAGGATCAGCCAACTACCATCCTTAGCTTTCTTTGTATATAGACAGTGATCGAACTCACTACGTTTGTAGCCTTGAGAAAGCATAAACTTGTGGAATTTATGGTACCATGCCCTCGGTGATTGTTTTAAGCCATAAAGACTCTTTAACAACTGGCATACCCAATCTTCCTTGCCTTTCTCAACAAACCCTTCTGGCTGCTGCATGTAAATTTCCACATCTAAATCACCATGCAAGAACGCTGTCTTGACATCCATTTGGTGCAACACCAAATCTAATATGGCAACCAATGCAAGAAAGCATCTCAATGTAGTCATCTTGACCACCGGAGAGAAGACTTCATCAAAGTCAATGCCTTGTTCTTGCTTAAAGCCCTTGGCAACAAGCCTTGCTTTGTACTTTGGCTGACTATCATGACGAGTGATCTTATACCTGTAAACCCATTTACAAGGTAGAGCCTTTTTGCCATGTGGTAATTTAACTAGCTTCCATGTCTTGTATTTATGCAGAGCTGTCATCTCTGACTGCATGGCCAATTTCCAATTCCCGGAGTCCTTCATTTGCACTGCTTCCTTGTAACATGAAGGCTCATTGCAATCAGTCAACATGACATAGTTCATCGATGGAACAAACCTATCAGGAGGTCTCGTGACACGTCCAGATCTACGCACAATAGGTGGCTCAGGCTCAGCCACAACCTGTGGTTCCACTCTATCCTGTCCTTGCTCCTCTTGAGCCCTGACATTTTGTCTTGCACGTGCAGGTCCATCTTCTTGGAAGACAACTCTTCTAATCTCCTCAACCCTCTCTGGTTTAGAATAATATTTGGATTCATTAAAGTGAACATCATTGCTGTGGAAAAACTTTTTGGATTCGGGATCCCAAAGTTTGTACCCCATCTCACCAGAATTACCATAGCCTAGAAAGATGCACTTTCTACTTTTTGGCTCAAGTTTGTTCCTAAATTCCTTTGGAACGTGAGTATATGCCTCACAGCCAAAGACTCTGAGATGCTTGTATGAGGGCATTTTGCCTGACCATACCATCTCTGGCACTGAATCCTTCTGCAAAACCTTGCTAGGAGATCTATTTACAAGATGAACAGCTGTTGATACAGCTTCAGCCCAAAACCCATTTGGAAGCTGTGCATTAGACAACATACTTCTGACCTTCTCTTGTATGGTCCTATTCATCCCCTCAGCAACACCATTTTGAGGAGGATTGTAAGGAGCAGTAAGTTCACGTTTTATAACTTTTGACTCACAAAAGTCCTGAAAGGCCTTTGAAACATACTCTCCACCATTGTCAGTGCGTAATCATTTAAGCTTCTTGCCACTCTGATTCTCCACAAGTGTCACAAACGTTTTGAAAACACTAAACTCTTCATCCTTGTGCTTGAGAAAGTAAACCCATACTTTCCTCGAGTAATCATCTATAAATGTCATAAAGTAAGAAGCTCCCCCTAGAGATAGGTTAGGCATAGGTCCACACAAATCACTATGAACAAGTGCCAACTGTGTATCTCTTCTACTGCTTCTATGCTTATGTGGCTGCTATGTTTGCTTACCATACAGACAATGTTCATAGAATTCAAAATCATTAAATGAAAAGCCAGGCAAATAACCAGAACGAGACAAGATTTCCATTCCCTTCTTGGACATATGTCCTAACCGGCTATGCCACAAAGAAACGTTCGGTTGCTCGGTTACATTGATTACATTTTTAGAGACATTTGATACATAAATCATGTAAAGTCCTCCAGACTTTACTCCATGTGCTACTGCCATAGAACCCTTGGATATCTTCCACATGTTCTGTCCAAAAGTGGTGACGTAGCCAACATCATCAAGTAAACGTGTGCTGATCAAGCTCTTTGTAATTACGGGAACATGTCTCACATTCTTCAGCGTGAAAGAAGAGCCATTTTGAAACTTCAATTGAACATCTCCAACCCCTAAGATCTCACATGTCTGCCCATTGCCTAGCCGAACATGATCTTTAGTGGTCACATAAGAGGTAAACCACTCCTTGTTTGGAGACACATGAAGTGATGCCCCTGAGTCTATAATCCAGTCACTCAGTGCATTTCCATCAGATGCTGTAAGAAGAGCTGAGTCCATTGTATTCTTCAAGAAGTAGATGTCTCCTAACACTAGACTGTCATCCTCTGCAACAGTGTTTGTCCCATTTATTTCTTGAATCTTCACTGAGGACTTGTTCTTCTCACCATGGTCTTCAGCTTTCTCTTTGCCTTTTTCTGCTTTCCATTCTCCGCAGTCTCTTTTCATGTGACCCTTCTTGCCACAATGGTAGCATTCTATGTCACTCTTGCCTTTAGCACTGCGGGACTTGCTACGAGACTGATTCCTCTTTCCACCTTTGTACTTTTCTTTGGTCCTTCCCCTGACAACTAAGGTTGTTCCTTTGCCTTTGTCCATTGTCTTTCTATTGGTTTCTTCTGTAAGCAGACTTCCTTCTACACCTGCTATGTTCAAACCATCTGGAGGTGCAGAATTACTCAAAGCTGTGCAAAAAGTGTCCCAACTTTCCGGCAATGTGATCAACAAGAACATAGCTCTAACAGGTTCATCAAACTTGACACCTTGAGCTGACAACTGGCTATATATTGTGTTGAATTCATTCAGATGATTGGACATAGGTGTCCCTTCTTTCATCTTCAAGTCAACAAGCTTCTTAAGCCAGTATACCTGTGAAGCTGCACTCTGCTTCTCATAAAGATCACTCAGCTTTAACCATGCTTGATAAGCCGACATCTCGTCTGCTACATTGAAGTAAACGCTTTTTGCCAAAGTCAGCACAATGGTAGAAAGTGCCAATTCATCCATTTCGCTCCATTCATCTTCGTCCATATCTTCTGGTTTTATCCCCTTGAGCTTTATAGGTTTTATCTGCTTCTTTTGTACGAACACGTGCCAAATCTGCTGCTTCCACAATGGGAAATTGGTTCCATCCAGCTTCTTGATATTGTAAAGAGTTGTGTCTTGTGATCCATCCATAGCTACGCTTCACAGTAGTTTACTTTCCTGGGAAAAATTCGGCAGAGTTTCACCTGTAAACTGACCTCTGAACCAATATCAACCTGTCAAATGAACCAAGAAAGCTTCAGATTCTGCGTAAATTTTGGCAGAGTCTCCTTTGTAAAATAGCTCTGGTGTACTCAAAAAACAGACCAAAAAACAGCTCAAAAAAAAACATTGTCTCTCTGACAGTGTAAGCTGCGGGTAAACCTGTCCTGCACCTGTACTGTCTCTCACTGTCCTGTCACTGTCCTGTAAGCATAGACTGCGACAATGCCTCAACGGCAGTAAAGAAAAGATGCAATCCCAACTGTCTAACTCACAGTCAATACATCCTAGCTGCCTATCTAAGGGTGCTCGAGGGATCGCTCCAAGACCTGTATCACCGAAAGGATCTCAACATTCGAGAATCCCCCAGCTCAATAAAACCTCACTCGACCCTCAACAGAGGTTGCAGTAAATGTGACAGTACATAGACTTCCCACAAAGTCATACATCCACAAATTTCCCACTATATGTTGTAACCGCTGCGGCGGTTGTTTGCTGCGTGACTCACAGTCAGCAAACCCTCAACAGACATACATCATCTCTGACAATACATCCATGTGGAAGTACCTGCAATGTCAGGATGAAATCTGGAATATCAAGCAGCAAACACAAGCTACCTGATGAACTAGTGTATGTCGCCTACAGTCTGTGTGTAGATGCGTGTCGTATGTGACACGCCTCCAAGAACTGTGAGCCGTCCTTCGCTGTGTAGACAGCCACAAATCAACACTCTGGGAGTGTCGATATCCTCAGCACCTGCAATCGTAGGCCGAAAACCCCAAATTTTCAGAGTCGGATATGCACCCGCTGAGACCATGTAGTCAAAAATGGCCTGCGCAGACCTTTGTCGAAGCCGAACGGTGGCCGAGATGACCTCAGAATGAAAATCTGACAACACCAAGCCCTTTGGGCTTGCCCACGAGATTTGGGGCCGTGTCTTCGCTCGTCGAATTTCACTCCAATCTGAGCTGGTGACTCTAGCCTCCTGCAGTGCTGCCCCGAGCCTCGATCTGAGCTCTGATACCAGTTGAAGGAGTACGAGCGGAAGTGCGACACGAGAGAGAGTGCGAGAAGAAGAGCACGACGATATAGTGAACTCGCTCTACTGTAATGTGTAGAGCATAGTGAGTTCTTATTAGGTTTTTACAAAAGAATATGTGTACATACCTGGCGGCCCGCCCACTTACCTGGGCGACCACATTGGGCTTTATACCCCAACATTGCCCTGTAGTAGTGCACATGGACAGGAGAGAGAGAGAGAGAGAGAGAGAGAGAGAGAGAGAGAGAGAGAGAGAGAGAGAGAGAGAGAGAGAGAGAGAGAGAGAGAGAGAGAGAGAGAGAAAGAGAGATGTAGAACAAGCACTTAACAAGAGAAAAATAGAGAGAGGAAGAATCTTTTGAAGCTTCTTCCTAAAGTAGGATTAAAAATGAAGGAGGCATTGTCTACATTCACGCAGGTCACTTCCATTAGTACCGTCCAAGGCTTGAAATATCGCTTGGACATTGCACTATACCAAGCAAGCATTCTCACAGTGTTTGGCTCCCATCAGCTCCCTTACCCTCCGCAATGTGAGTTCGTTGGGCTTCATCCTCAGCCGTTAGAGCCCTCCTTTCACCTACCTCCATCTCAAGCTCATTAGATATGTTGTAGAGACCATGGAGAAAGGCATTGCCACGCTTTCAATATAGCTACCACCCCCGTCAACCTCTATCTCTCTCTATTAAAAACTATAAAAAAAAAACTACAGGAAACAATCCGCACCGGCGCGGACTGTTTCTAGTAAGTTTTTTTTAAGTTTATAATAGAGAGATATAGACATTTCTCAAGCTATTTGCACAGTTTAGAGTTCAGACGTGAGAGAGAGAGAGAGAGAGAGAGAGAGAGAGAGAGAGAGAGAGAGAGAGAGAGAGAGAGAGAGAGAGAGAGAGAGAGAGAGATAGATAGATTTTATTATCATCCTCGGAGGTCAAATATGACCTATGGGACCAAAGTTACATGTGATGTAGTATGTGTATGGCTGATAAGTGACTCTCGATGCTCCAAAATTGTAGTGATGAGAGTCGCAATGGAGAGCCCACACTTTAGCTGGGAGAGGAAAGTGTGTAGGTCTAAGTTATGGCTGAAAATGTGAGAGAAGCAAGTTCGGATGTGATCAAAATCTGAGCACTCTAGTAGTGTGTGGTACTCAGACTCTCGAACTTGCAGTGAGCATAATGTGCACAATCGATTTGACTCTTCTCCATTGCCCCAACGCCCTATCTCGCATCGAAGGAAATGGGAGCTAAGCCGAATTGCTGCGATAGTGCGTATCGCGGACAAGGGAATAGGCTCAAGCATGTAAGTGTGAGTACGGTTTCCTCTCTCAGCGAAGAACATGGTTTTGTAGTTGGGGGCAATATAGGTGGTGTAATGTATGAAGCGTGACCCACCGGATTTCTCCCAAGCCGTAATACATTGGCGTTGTAGAAAAGCTTCATTCACTTGAGAGTCAATTGAAGCATCATGTAGCAAGTGTAATGCATCCCATCTCCCAAACCACTTCTTTATGTCTTGCATCCATCCCGTGCTCAAGATCTTGCTTTTATGCGTCTTTTGAACTTTTTTGCTTGCTTCCCATGCAATTGTAGGAAGTCGATGTGAGGGGTTTTGACGCATCTTTATCATGTACTCCACAACCCTTTCCATGCCCATAACCTCAATTGGAAGAGATCCCGACTCAAGAAGTAAGAGCATATATGGTGTTTGTGTCTTAACTTGGAGAAAGTTTGTAAAAAAACGCTTTTGGACATTCTCAAACTCTTTCCAAGTAGACTTTGAGATGCTCCCGCCCCACACTTCAACTCCATACAGAAGAACCGGTGTCACCAATGCATCAAAAAGATACTTCTTGAGAACCCAACACTTGAGAGAGAGAGAGAGAGAGAGAGTTATTGCCTCATCAAGAACTTAGAGAGAGAGAGAGAGAGAGATTTGAGAGAGTAAGTCCAGATGCGGTAGCTGCAATCCATATGCGCCCGAGAGAGAGAGAGAGAGAGAGAGAGAGAGAGAGAGAGAGAGAAATTTTGAAGAAATTTTGTTTTGAATTATGTCATTTTTGAAATTATGCGATTGATGAGGTTTTGGTTAGGTTTAGTTTAAGTTATAGGTTAGGTTAGGGTATAGTTTATATTTTAAATTATAGGTTATAAGTTAGATTAATTATATGTTAGGATAGGTTAGCTTATAGTTTATGTTAGGTTATAGGTTAGTTTAGGTTAAGTTAGGTTACATGATGTTATTTAAGTTAGATTAGCTTATAGATTAGGTTCTAGGTTAGGTTTAAGTTATAGGTTATACGCTAGGTTAGTTAGATTATAGGTTAGGTTTAGGCAACAGGTTAGGTTAGGTTTAGCTATAGATTCTATATACATAAAAGGTTAGGTTAGGTTATACGTTAAGTTAACTAATGTTTAGGTTATAAGCTTGGTTCGAAAAAAATATGATGTTCCCAACTGAAACATTGGCGGCCCATAACCATGATGTCAACAGCTTACAAAATTATTTCCAAGTCAATTGCCCTAAGACTCTCTCACTCTGGATAAGGGTATCACTCCCCACTAACAAGGTTTCATCAAAGGAAGATCTATTTAAGATAACACCTTGACAGGAATGGTTGAATTAGAATACACACCATTCACCATGCAAGATTGCGTCGGTTATAGGTTAGGTTAGAGCTAACGACAAATAGTAGAAAAAATGCAAACGGACTTCGATTAAGTTAGGTTATAGGTTAGGTTTAGGTTATACGTTAGGTTAGGTTATAGGTTATGTTAGATTAAGTTATAGATTAGGTTTAGGTTCAAGGTTATGTTAGGTTAGAGCTAGCGACAATTTAATAGTATAAAAAACGCATACAAACGGACTTGAAAGATGACTGGTGTACTTTAAAAAACGCAAACAGACTTCGATTAGGTTAGGTTATAGGTTAGATTAAAGGTTAGGTCTAGGTTAAATTATAGGTTAGGTTTAGGTTTAGATTACAAGTTAGGCTAGATTATAGGTTAGGTTAGAGCTAGCGACCAATTATTAGTAGAAAAAACGCAACTGGACTTCGAAGATGACTAGTGTACTTCAAAAATCGCAAAGGGACTTCGGTTAGGTTAGGTTTAGGTTGTAGTTTAGGTTAAGGGTTATGTTAGGTTAGGCTAGGTTTAGGTTATATGCTAGGTTAGATTATAGGTTAAGTTAGAGGTAGTGGCAAATTAATAGTAGAAAAAATGCAAATGGACTTCGAAGATGACTCGTGTACTTCGAAAAACAAAAACGGACTTTCGTTAGGTTAGCCTATAGGTTAGGTTTAAGTTTAGAGTTATACTAGGTTAGGTTAGGTTTAGGTTATAGGTTAGGTTAGATTATAGGTTAGGTTAACGCTAGTGACAAATTAAAATAGTAGAAAAAACGTAAACGAACTTCAAAGATGACTCGTGTACTTCTAAAAACGCAAACAGTCTTCGGTTAGATTAGGTTATACGTTAAGTTAAGGTTATAGGTTATAGGTTATAGGCTCTAAGTTTTAAGTTCTAGGTTCTAGGTTATGTTAGGTTAAGGTTATAGGTTAGGTTAGATTATAAGTTAGGTTAGAGCTAGTGGTAAAAAGTAGAAAAAACGTAAACGAATTTCTTATGTACTTCAAAAAATGCAAACGGACTTTGATTAGGTTATGTTATAGGTGAGGTTATGGGTTATAAGTTAGGTTTATTTTAAAGGTTTGAAATATGCTAGCGCAATTGGACTTCAAAAACACTAATATATAGTCATTGACCTTGTGGTCCTATCTCCGTGCATCTGTAGACCGAGGTGTGCAAGAATTGGGCATGGCTAGAGAATGTGAGGTTGTTAGAGCTAGCGGCAAATAGTTGAAAAAACACAATCGGATTTCAAAAGCACCTTGTCTACTTCAAAATGCAAACAGAAATTGATAAACGATGTAAAATAACGCAATCGAACTTCAAAAACGCACACAGACTTCAACAACCTTAATATATAGTCCCTGACCAATAAAGACGAGATTATTACCCTATGGTCCTAATCTTCGTGCACCTCTAGACAGAGGTATGAGGGGATCGACCTGGCTAGAGAATGTGAGGTTGTAATATATTATCGTGTAGTTAGTAGTGTGTAGTTATAACAACTAGAGTGTTTCAATTATTTGTTGCATCATTTGTAGATAAAGTATGGACAATAGGATGGCATGTCCTTGTGCGCATTGCAAGCATCAGATCTTTCGAAAACAAAAAATCTGCAACCAGCACATACACGATCATGGTCTCTTTCCGATAGAGCAACTACAAGACCTATGTTATCAATCTTATGGTCCAGAGACAATAGATCAAACTCCGCTAGTAGATATTGCTCCAACTTCATCCCAGAGAAGACAATTTTCAAACGAACAACCATCGACTGAGTCCTCCCAACCAATACCTAATGTGCATTTCAAGAAGTAGAGATGGAGCAGATATTAGACGCGTTCTTTGACATGGATCCCATTATTGAAAACATAGAAGACGACAACATTCAACACAATATTGCGGACCAATCTCAGCCATCCCGTCCATATCCACGGCATGATAGCAACGATAGAGAGAGTGAGATGATGCAAACTCTTGCACACATGCCGCTTTACAATGGTGCAAAAATATCAGTTCTCCGTACCGCATTGGCAATTCTTAATTTGCAGCCTATCTACAGGTGGTCCAATGCCTCGGTCACAAAGCTTTTCAGGTAAATACATTGTATCCTAAGCATGATAAAGTGCAAATTATAGTTCAATAATGTGATCAAGGGGCTGACTTGTTCATGTAACGATAGGCTTCTCAATGAGAAAATCTTGCTAAAAGGGAATCACATGCCCCCTACCTGTCCAGCCGCTACAAAGCTTCTTAAAAATTTGGGCCTAGATTATCATGAAATACATGCATGTCCTAATGATTGTATGCTTTTTCGCAATGAGTATGCATATTTGGAACAATGTCCCAATTGTGGATCAAACGGGTATAGAGAGGACACACAAGGAGAATTGATCCCTCCAAAGGTCCTTCGACACGTTCCTATCATTCCAAGAATAAAGAGCCGCTTTGATGACATGGCACTCAAATACTATGACAGACGCAAAGCACAAAACAAACCCCGACGGCCTCGACGTCAGGACCGTGCATGACACGCTCGCATTATAAGTGAATAGGGGGAACCACCTAGCTTTGAGCGGCTAGGACGTGGACAACGGTGACTTAAAATAGCACAAATACTGCACACCGTAGAGAGAGAGAGAGAGAGAGAGAGAGAGAGAGAGAGAGAGAGAGAGAGAGAGAGAGAGACGTAGGTGATGAAAACCCCTCAAGAGGTGAGGGAAACTTGACTCAAAGCAATATTTACAGAGACCTTAGTTTAGGCAAGATGGCGACTATGGTGATAGAGAAAGATAGAGAGATAGTGAGAGATTGAGAGCATATAGTGAGTTCTTTAGAGGAAATTTCATATACATGGAGATTCTACTCTTATGTGTGGCAACTCTTGGAGTCAGGGTGTGTGCATAGCTTCCTTCTCAAATGCTAACTTCCAAGTGCCCCCCCCGATAGTGACCTCTTAGTGCCCTTTTATAGGTGCAACCTAATCAGATTATCCTAAACTAATGCAGCCTCAAGCACCTTTGTTGAACACTTGAGGAAGGGCCCTAATAAGGAGAGACAAAGCAAGGAGTTGGGTCCCAGATGGTTGACCCTTGCTTTGTCTAAGGAGAACTTTAAAATGATATCTCCTAGATGGGCCTTTGTGACCATCACCTAGAGAGAGGTGGCAATATACAATTGGGTTTTTTATACAAGATTTTGGCTTGAAATTTAAAAAAAACCAAAATAATACCCAACGGATGTTATTGCAGAGATCTGTCATGGACAAGATGTCGGTGAAATGGCGGGCTTCGCTGGTGCATTGGTGTAGTGCGTTCGCCAGTTTCCGGGTCGATCGTGGCATGCCTTCGGTGTCATTTCTTGATTGATGGTTGTCTTCACATGATTTTGGTCGTCTTCTTCTGTCGTTTTAGGCATCGATGTCGAGTTCTTTTGCTTTTACTTCTTGTGTGTGAGTATGGCATGCGTGTACTTGTGTGAATGGGTGCATGCGCTCATGCATGTAGTGTACGTGTATGTATGTGCATGTGTTGGTAAGTAAGTATTTGTATGTAATTCTAAGTGTGTGTGCGTATGTATATGGGGTTGTGTGTGCGTGTGTGTAAGTAACAAGAGCGTGTGTGTATGGAAACGAGGGAGAGAAATAAATTTATTTTTATATTTGGCTGGCCGTTTACAAAGAACGAGCGACAGAAGGCGTGAGTGAGGAGAGAGAACAGGTGATGGGGAGAGAGGGGTCGGTGTGTGTGTGTGTGTGCGTGCGTGCGTGCACGTGTGCATAGGTGTGTGTATAGGTGTGTGTGTGTGTGTGTCGGCAATGTGTACTAAGAGGGAGTCTTCTGCCCTGCATGGCGGCCGGCACATGTGAATGAGAGAGAGAGAGAGAGAGAGAGAGAGAGAGAGAGAGAGAGAGAGAGAGAGAGAGGGAGAGGGTGAGAGAGGGAGAGAGAGGGAGGGAGAGTGTGAGGGTGTGTGTGTGGTGGGTGTTGAGAGAGAGAGAGAGAGAGAGAGAGAGAGAGAGAGAGAGAGAGAGAGAGAGAGAGAGAGAGAGAGAGAGAAAGAGAGAAACTTTTTGCTGTGCCATATGGACTGCCGACAAGAGCTGGAGAGAGAGAGAGAGAGAGAGAGAGAGAGAGAGAGAGAGAGAGAGAGAGAGAGAGAGAGAGAGAGAGAGAGAGTCCAGAGTGGGAGATGAGGGGGGAGAGAGGGAAAGAGAGTCAATGGGAGGGAGAGAGAGGGGTTGTAGCGGGCCAGGGAGAGTGGTGATGGGGAGAGAGTGAGCATGCATGGCGGCCCATCTTGGTTGACAAACAAGAGGGAGAGGGAGAGATATGTATATATATATTATGCTAAGGACGAGAGAGGGAGAAAGTAGGAGGGCTGAATGAGAGAACGAGAGAGAGAGAGAGAGAGAGAGAGAGAGAGAGAGAGAGTCTTGTCCCATGCATGGCGGGTCTTTCTACTGGATTGACGAACGAGAGGGGAGAGAGAGAGATTTTTCATGCATTAATGAAGGAGGGAGAGGGGATAATGGAGGAGAGGGGGGGAAGGTGATGCCAATGGAGGCGGTCCCTATGGGCGCATGCATGGGAGGGGTGGTGGTGTAGACTAAAAAAACGTTTTTTAATCATTTTTTTGTATTATGCTCCCCTTCAGTTGGGGTTGGTTTCCACGACCAAAATTCAAAATCCGACCATCATTACGAAAGATTTGTAGCAGTGAGTGGCATCGTCATCCTTGTTGGAAACCACACAAGCGATGTCAAAGTCATCCAAAAAATTGGTGGTGATGTCTTCTGCCTTTTTGCCACTAAATGTGGAAAAAGAGATACTTGCCATGGTAGTGAATTGATGAGCAGATAATTACATTTTTTTTATTTTAAAAAAAAAATTGGAATGATTTAGTGATTCATAAAGGTTTATACATCGGCGAAAGACTTGAGCAAGGGCTAAGAAGAGCGCAAGGCTAGAATAGAATAAAGATGCTTACATCAAAAGAGTGGTACTAATCCAGAAGGGGCAAGATGATGGGACGTGGGGATCTAAGGACTTCATCAAGCATCTTTGCTCCAAATAGGAAAACAATATTTTGCTAGTAGAATATCTTCCTATCAATGTACACGTTTACATGCATGTGTTGCAAGAAACGAAAAGGAAACACTTCTGGCCTATTGTTATTATCCATGTTGGGTGTAAGGAAAGGATTTGACCACTAGAGTTGTGTACCTTAGGTGTTGACAAGGTGACACCTTCACTACAAGCCTCTACCTCTTCAAAGTCCACACAATCCTCCACATTGGGTTCAAAACAGACTGGGCGAGAAGAGTCTACCTCAATCGGCTTTCCATTCTGCATGCGGCAGCGACACTTGGGTGGTTGTACTTCACTTGAACTCTCTAGGCCTAGAGAGAGCGTAGGCCCAATGCCTTAGGCTTTGTGGCTTGGACTTTGCGGTTGATGTAATTGACAATTATTCTCTAACCATTGGAGAGAAAACACTTGGTGCTACACAAAGTCTGAGTGATGTGAGAGTGCTGATGTGGTTCTCAATAGCAAAACTCACCTTTCTTCACCTCCACTGTCAACACTCATTGACAGAATTCTTTGGTTGACAGTAGTGATGACATTTCGTAGCCCTCCCTCTTCACGCTCTTGATTTGCGATTAGCACGAGCAATGCAAGATGGGGAGCTCACCTCTTGGATATGGATGACTCTACAACCTAGCAGTAGCACATCGATGAAGGCCTTGAGTGCTTCTACAGTCTCCTCTTCTCCATTCTCTAATTGAAGAATTCTTGCAACCGAATTCGTCCATGATTGATGACGTACATAATTTCAGTCTTGTAGACCGAAGGTTTTTGAGAAGCCCTCCTCTGTGGGGGCACCAAATGATAGGTGCAAAGCGTAAAACGGACTCCGATGGCCTCAACGCAAGGACTGTGCATGGTGAGCTCGTCACGGTAAGTAAACAGGGGGCACCACCTAGCTTTGAGCGGCTAGGACGCGGACAGCGGTGACTTAAAATAGCACAAATACTGCACACCGGAGAGAGAGAGAGAGAGAGAGAGAGAGAGAGAGAGAGAGAGAGAGAGAGAGAGATGTAGGTGATGAAAACCCCTTGGGAGGTGAGGGAAACTTGACTCAAAGCGATATTTACAAAGACCTTAGATTCGGCGAGGTGGCGACTATGGTGATAGAGAAAGATAGAGAGATAGTGAGAGATTGAGAGCCTATAATGCGTTCTCTAGAGGAATTCCATATACAGAGAGATTCTACTCTTGTGTGTGGAGACCCTTGGAGTTAGGGTGTGTGCATAGCTTCCTTCTCAAGTGCCTCCCCCCCCGATAGTGACCTCTTCGTGCCCTTTTATAGGTGCAGGCTGCATTAGTTTAGGATAATCTGATTAGGTTAGGGCCCTAATCAAAAGAGACAAAGGAAGGATTTGGGTCCCAGATGGTTGACCTTTCCTTTGTCTTAAAGGAACTTTAAAATGATATCTCCTACGTGGGCCTTTGTGACCATCACCTAAAGAGAGGTGGCAATGTACAATTGGGTTTTTTATACAAGATTTTGGCTTGAAATCAGAAAAAAACCCTATGGATGTTACTACAGAGATGCGTCCTGGATGAGATGCTGGTGAAATGGCGGGCTTCGCTGGTGCGTCGGTGTAGCACGTTCGCCATTTTTGGGGTCGATAGGGGCATGCCTTTGGCGTCATTTCTTGAAGATGGTTTCCTTCACGTGATTTTGGTCGTCTTCTTCTAATTTTTTAGGCGTCGATGTCAGGTTCTTTTGCTTTTAATTATTGTGTGTGCGTATGGCATGCGTGTACTTGTGTGAATGGGTGCGTGCGCTCATGCGTGTAGTGTACGTGTATGTATGTGCATGTGCTCGTAAGTACATATGTGTATGCAATTGTATGAGGGTGTAGGTGCTTGTGAGTGAGTGTACGTAAGTATATGGGGTTGTGTGTGTGTGTGTGTGTGTGTGTGTGTGTGTGTGTGTGTGTGGGAACGAGGGAGAGATAAATAAATTTATTTTTATATCCGGTTGGCCGTCTACAGAGAACGAGGGAGAGAGGGCATGGGTGAGGAGAGAGAGCGGGTGATGGGGAGAAAGGAGTTGGGGTGAGTGTGTGGGTGTGTGTGTATAGGTGTGTGTGTGTGTGTGTGTGTTGGCAACGTGTACTGAGAGGGAGGCTTCTGCCTTGTATGGCGGCCTGCACAGGTGAACGAGAGCGAGATAGTGAGAGTGAGAGAGAGAGAGAGAGAGAGAGAGAGAGAGAGAGAGAGAGAGAGAGAGAGAGAGAGAGAGAGGGTGAGAGAGGGAGGGAGAGTGTGAGGGTGTGTGTGTGTGTGGAGTGTATTAAGAGAGAGAGAAGAGAAACTTTGTGCTGCGCCATGTGGGCTACCGACAAGAGCTAGAGAGAGAGAGAGAGAGAGAGAGAGAGAGAGAGAGAGAGAGAGAGAGAGAGAGAGAGAGAGAGAGAGAGAGAGAGAATGAGTCCGAGAGTGGGAGATGAGGGGGGAGAGAGGGAAAGGGAGTCAACGGGAGGGAGAGAGAGGGGTTGTAGCGGGCCATGGAGAGTGGGAGATGGGGAGAGAGTAAGCATGCATGACAGCCTGCCTTGGTTAACAAACAAGAGGGAGAGAGAGTATGGATGAAACCGACCCCGACGGCCTCGACGCCAGGACCGTGCACGGCGATCTTGTCACTATAAAGGGGGCACCACCTAGCTTTGAGCGGCTAGTACGCGGACAACAATGACTTAAAATAGCACAAATACTGCACACCGTAGAGAGAGAGAGAGAGAGAGAGAGAGAGAGAGAGAGAGAGAGAGAGAGAGAGACGTAGGTGATAAAAACCCCTCGGGAGGTGAGGGAAACTTGACTCAAAGCAATATTTACAAAGAACTTAGTTTTAGCAAGGTGGCGACTATGGTGATAGAGAGAGATAGAGAGATGGTGAGAGATTGAGAGCCTATAGTGCGTTCTTTAGAGGAAATTCCATATACACGGAGATTCTACTCTTATGTGTGAAAACCCTTGGAGTCGGTGTGTGTGCATAGCTTCCTTCTCAAGTGCTAACTTCCAAGTCCCCCCCCGATAGTGACCTCTTAGTGTCTTTTTATAGGTGCAGGCTGCATTAGTTTAAGCTAATCTGATTAGGTTAGGGCCCTAATCAGGAAAGACAAAGCAAGGAGCTGGGTCCCAGACGGTTGATCTTTGCTTTGTCTTAGGAGAACTTTAAAATGATATCTCCTAGGTGGGCCTTTGTGACCATCACCTAGAGAGAGGTGGCAATATACAATTGGGTTTTTTATACAAGATTTTGTCTTGAAACCGGAGAAAAAAAAACCCTACGGATGTTACTGCAGAGATGCGTGGTGGACGAGATGCCGGTGAAATGGCAGTCTTTGCTGGTGCGTCGGTGTAGCACGTTCGCCATTTTTGGGGACGATCAGGGCATGCCTTCGTCGTCATTTCCTCATTGATGGTTTCCTTTGCATGATTTTGGTCATCTTCTTCTATTGTTTTAGGCTTCGATATCGAATTCTTTTGCTTTTACTTCTTGTGTGTGCGTATGGCGTGCATGTACTTGTGTGAATGGGTGCATGCGCTCATGCGTATATTGTACGTGTATGTATGTGCATGTGCTCGTAAGTACATATGTGTATGTAATTATGTGAGGGTGTAGGTGCTTGTGAGTGAGTGTGCGTATGTATATGGGTTGTGTGTGGGTGTGTGTGTAAGCAACGAAAGTGTGTGTGTGTGTGTGGGAACGAGGGAGAGAGAAATAAATTTATTTTTATATCTGGTTGGTTGTCTACACAGAACGAGGGAGAGACGGCATGAGTGAGGAGAGAGAGCGGGTGATGGGGAGAAAGGGGTGTGTGTGTGTGTGTGTGTGTGTGTCAGCAACGTGTACTGAGAGAGAGGCTTCTGTCCTACATGGCAGCGTGCACAGGTGAAAAAGAGCGAGATAGTGAGAGTGAGAGAGAGAGAGAGAGGGGAGAGGGTGCGAGAGGGAGGGAGAGTGTGAGGGTGTGTGTGTGTGGAGGGTATTAAGAGAGAGAGAGAAGAGAAACTTCCTATTGCACCATGTGGGCTGCGTATAAGAGGTAGAGAGAAAGAGAGAGAGCGAGTCCGAGAGTGGGAGATGAGGGGGGATAGAGGGAGAGAGAGTCAAGGGGAGGGAGACTAGAGAGGGGTTGTAGTGGGCCATGGAGAGTGGGTGATGGGGAGAGAGTGAGCATGCATGGCAGCCCGCCTTGGTTGACAAACAAGAGGGAGAGAGAGAGAAATATATATATTTTATGATGAGGACAAGAGAGGGAGAAAGTGGGGGGGGGCTGAACGAGGGAGAGAGAGAGAGAGAGAGAGAGAGAGAGAGAGAGAGAGAGAGAGAGAGAGAGAGTATTGACAAGAAAGGACAGATGAGGGAGGAAGCTGTGAGTGAGTGTGTGTGTGTGTGTGTGTGTGTGTGAATAATGAGAGAGAGAGAGAGAGAGAGAGAGAGAGAGAGAGAGAGAGAGAGAGAGACTCTTGTCCCATGCATGGCGGGTCTTGCTTCTGAATTGACGAACGATAGGGGAGAGAGAGATTTTTCATGCGTTAATGAAGGAGGGAGAGGGGATAATGGAGGAGAGGGGGGAAGGTGATGCCAAGGGAGGTGGTCCCTGTGGGCGCATGCATGGGAGGGATGGTGGTGTAGGCTAAAAAAACGTTTTTTTTAAATAATTTTTTTGTATTATGCTCACCCCCGGTTGGGGTTGGTTCCCACAACCAAAATTCAAAAGCCGGCCATCAACTAGACCGACAGATGATGTGATGCGGATACTTGCTGACTCTCCAGCATGGAAGCACATAGAGGAAGTTGGCCTACATTTAAGAACGAGCCTTAATGTATCCGCTTAAGTCTGGCAATGGACGGAGTAAACCCATTCAGATTACGGAGTTCGTCATGGAGCACGTGGCCTATTTTTCTAGTTAATTATAATCTTCCACCATGGCCAGCTATTAAGAAGGACCATCTGTTGTTGTCACTAATTGTCCCAGGAAAGTACAAAGCAAAGAACATGGACGTCTATCTAGCACCACTTATAGAGGAGCTCCAAATCTTGTGGACAAAAATTGATGTGGTTGATATGTCCCAACCAATCGGACGACGGAATGTACATGTGCAAGGCATTGTCATGTGGACCATGCACGATTCGCTAGGCTTTGGTGAGTGCTCAGGTAAGTGCCTTTGAAACCCTCACACATGTGATGTTATTCCTGGATATGCAAACACTTTTATGTATTCTCATTATGTGATTTTTCACGCTTGAGTTACAAGGGCAATCCTGCATGTCCGGAATGTGGTCCTCAACTTGGCTTCCGTCACTCTAAGCATTTGAGCAAGACAGTTTACAAGGAGCATGGTAGATTTTTGCATGAAGGACATGAGCTACGTGGACCAAACATATGCAAACATGACATGCATCCACTGAAAGCGAGCAATTGGGAAAGCATGTGGTTGGAGAATGGATATTTCATGCCACCTGGAGTGAAAAGACTTCCTATTTTCCATGAACTCCCGTACTGGAGTGACCTGTTTATTAATCATCTGCTTGGCCCAATGCACATCTTCAAGAATGTGGGGTGATGGTTTTCCATCACTGGAAAACCATCATTAAAAAAAGGGAGAGCAAGGCCCAAAGAGATGACCCGTAGGCTGTGGTTCAAATGTCAGAGATGTGGCCTCGACTTAAACCCAATGGAAAGTTTGTGATACCAAAAGGACCATGGGTTTTGAGTCGTGCAAAAGAGCAACAAGTGAAGAAGACTATATATTCATTCAAGACTCCCACTGGATGCATGCAATGATTGAAAACTGCTTTTACGAGAGATGACAATCTCAGTGTTCTTGAGTCCCACGATTGGCATATTTTTTACAATTTATTTTACCAATTTCCATAAAGGATTGTTTGACAGATGACATTAGAAGAACAATCTACAAAATCAATGAGTAGGTGCATTGGATCAGTTGAAAAGAGATAAGAGAAGACATCATCAATGAAGCACGCTTAAATTCTATTGAAGCCTTGTGCATGGTGGAGAAGTACTTTCCAACAAACATTCCTACCATCCAAATGCATGTACTTGTGCATGTGGTCGATGAAGTTGCAGTTGCTCGGGTAGTCCATAGCAGGTGGATGTTCTTCTTGAAGAGATTTATGAAGAATTTAAAGGGGTTCGTCAATCAAAGGGCTTGTCCTCAGGGTAGCATGGCTGAAGGATGGCTATGGCCGGTGCCGGCGGTGAGGTGCATCAACACTTGGTATCAGAGCTTTGGACTGTATCGCTTGCAGAGGAGCAGTCTGTTTCTGGACTTGCACGATTTTGTATGTAACCACCAGCAAAAGCTTTTCCATGGCATGAATAGAGAGCTTTGACTCTGAATGCTCATGCGATTCTGCTTCTACTAGCCTCTCTGAGACAAACATCATCCATGCCATTGCGTGCTGTTTCGGCCTCTACAGAAAGCTGCAATTTTAGTACATTTTTCTTTAATTTACTCAGTTATTTTATAAATGTAAAAGTCTTTAATCAATTAGAACAAGCGTGTTATTTTTGTTTCAAACAAAAAAAGAATGGCTAGTGTCACTTAAAGCTGTTTACTTTCTCATGCAAACTCCAAAATAACTTGAGCTATGTCTGGATGCTATAAGGGACTGTGCCCACCATGGGTATGGACAACCAAACTGGGCTTGCAAACCCAATAGCTTGTACAGGAGTCTCTTGTCCTCATCAGTGAATTTTGGTCTCAATTGATCCAGAGATGCCCCAAATGTGGACTACTGAGAAAAGGTGACAGGGGAAGAGCCACAAAGACAAGGCATCGTTAGGAAGATGGACATCACAATGCAAGAAAAAGGTTATGAGATTTTTCCTTCTCAACTCAGACATCATGCAAAAGTGGTTGGAGAGGTACGAAGGGGAAAAGCACAATGCTTGACAGATCGCCTCCAATTCAAGCGCAACTGTGCCACTAGAAACCTTCCTTTTCCAAATCATCTTCAGAAATTGCCTGACTTTCCAACTGGGTGATGGTTAGATGCGACAATCTCAGAGGCAAAGAGGAATGGAGTGTTGATTACTGAAGAGAAAGAGGAGATGTCAAGGGGTTGCGATTGGCATGTCTATTTTCACAACTTCCTTTTGAAGCTCCACATGAGATCAATACTTTAATAACTTTAAGTCAATTTCAATTTTGTGGCTGTAGTATCACAAATATGGAGATTTGTGTTCGCATGGAAAACACTTCAGAGTGCAACGGATTGATGAGCAAAGTGTCACTTTCGATAGCAGTGTTAGGGCAAGCTTCGTCCAAGAAAGTAGGAGTAGTTCCAGGGGTGAGAACATAGAGACTAGCCAACTTGAATACTTTGGCTACATCCAAGACATCTTGAAGATCAGCTTTAGAAAATATGATATTTTTATCTTTGATGTCAAGTGGTTCCAAGTTATTACCAGTGGCCCTAATGCAACTGTGCGCAAAGACAAGAGTGGATTGATTCAAGTGAACTCTAGGCAGATGTGGACAAATGTGCGGGATACATTCGTACTTCCAGAGCATTGTGAACAGGTTGTGTTCACACTAGATCCACTCTGGAGAGAAAATGATGAAAATGATCTGTTTAAACCGCGCTGGCTCTATGTTGTTCAAGTTGCTCCACGAAGCACGCAAGTGTGTGAAGGATTGGACGGTGCAGACGAAGAGGTGATTCATGAACAAAGTGCAGGGGCGACGGATGATATATGTTTGGATTTTGAGCTGGAGGTCAGTGGTGAGCATATGCCTAAACCTAGAGATGAAGTATCAAATACTGAAGTATCAAATACTGAAGCTGATGGGGAGAGCAACAAAGAGGTAGGGTTTGATGACGAAGATGCAGAAGTACAGATTGAGATAGACATCTTTGGTGCATCAGATCTCATAGAATATGAGAGATTAGTTAATGATCTTTGATAGAACTCTTTTGTAAAACTCTTTTTATTAGTCTACAATACACTCTAGATTCATTCATTTGTGTTGGCGATTCGTTTATTTGTTGTTTGTATTGATTAAGCGTTTATTCTGTAAACTAACGTATTTTGTGGGTGTTATTTGTGTATTTGTAGCCATGGCCAATGAAGATGAGCCATACTCTCATAGTTTTTGTTTTCCTGTCACTCCGGATGACATGTCACCCGAGAAGATGGGTCTCTTTTTGACACAGTTCACGCCAGAGCAGATGGCAATGGCATAGAACCTTTGAGCAGCAGGTTCCTCTAGACCTACTATGGCTGACCCTATGTCTAGGACTAGTGTTGTCCATACACCAACCGGTCCCCTACGCCTAGGACTAGTGTGCCCCCTACACCGACGGGTGGTTCGTCCTTGAGACAAGGTAGGCGTCATTCTGGAGGTGGAGGTTGTTGTGGTAGTGGTTCTACCGATGCGTCCACACCACCGAGAGAGCGTCCCCTACTCTCTTCAGTAGATAGTTCACTAATTGGCACACCATGTACACCTTGGGGATCACATGAGCATGATCCTAGAAAGGTGTACAAGAGCAAGGATGGGGCTGTTTTGGTAGATAGGGTCGAAAAGGCCATGTGACAGAGGATTTGATAACTATGTACAATTTAGTTTGATCACTCTGTGACGGAGGTTTGGGATAATCTTGACGATGAAAGAAAGAGTTACGTCATCGAGGCCATTCACAAAGAGTACAAGCCGACGGAGGGGTACGATAAAGTCTCAAATGGTTGGATTTTGGACGTGGCGAAGGCCGCAATGTCACACTATAATGTCCCCAACCCGCCTATACCGAGATCAGGATGGGATCCTTGACAGGTCTCTATGCCTTATAAAAATCGGAGTCTCTAAACAAGATAAATCCAAGGAATAGACCTTTACCATTGACAATGGCTTGGGTCTATAGCCTTAGAAGCAGACCTAGTCCTGTCTCGCAGCGGAAACGGGACAATGTATTCAAACGGCCTACAAAAAAATTCTTATTCTCGCCCTATAACTTCATCATTCAGATTATGGTTTCCTTAGCCAGCGCTTTTCCCCCCCTAGCATATGTGAGGGCACAGCCGTTGGTGGATTCCTCTTCCAAGTGAGAAGTTTCTAAAACGTTTTAGTGCGTGGGAATGGATAGTTACCTGACTAATCAGGTCCACTCGTCCATGATTGACAACCTTAGTCAATCCCCACTTACCACCCCGCACTCACACAAGATTCATTTATCTTATTATCACATTGTTTTAACATTTAAAATAATGGTTTCTTTTAACGTTCCATCACAGTAATTCCTTGAAGACAGCATTAACTATGGTATAATTACCACAAGTAGATAAGGATATTTTTGACCTTTTGTAATTGTCTTATGATTTTATAACTTAATTATATAATTTTCATCCTCAAATTTCAGTTAAAATTTGGATAATTTGACTTAGATAAATATTTATACTACTTATCTAACCTTGGCATAATTATCATGGCCTCTTTACCCTATAATAAAGCTCTGATAAATAGCATATAATTATAGCACATGATTTACTAATTTCCCTCTTTAGTTTTTAGCTAGAAATAGAATAATTTGACTTAGATAAATATCTATACTACTTTTCTAACCTTGGCATAATTATCACGGCCTCTGCACCCTATGATACAGCTTTGATAAATAGCATGTAACTATAGCACATGATTTACTAATTTCCCTCTTTAGTTTTTAGCTAAAAATAGTATAATTTGACTTAGATAAATATCTATACTACTTTTCTAAGCTTAGCATAATTATCATGGCCTCTTTACCCTATAATATAGCTCTGATAAATAGAATGTAACTATAGTGCATGATTTACTAATTTCCCCCTTTAATTTACCCCTAAAAATACCATAATTCCACTAAGATAATTAGTTTTAACTAATTATCTGAAATTATCATAATTATCAGATGTTATCTAACATCTAATTAATCTCCAAAAAATAACTCAATTCAATTTGAATCTATTTACTAATTTCTCTTATTTAAATTGTCCAAAAAATAGAGTATTTCTGCTAAAGTAATTAGCTAGATTAATTATCTGAGCTTCTCATTATTATCATAGGTTTCTTAGCACTTATTTAGCCATTGATAAATATATCACAGCAATTGAAATAAATTTACTAATTTCCCCTATTTAAATTGATCAAAAAACAGAGTAATTCTGCCTAATTAATTAGCTAGATTATTTATCTGAGCTTCTACTAATTATCATGGATTCCTTAACACCTAATTAACCACTAATGAATAGATCACAGAAACTGATATCAATTTACTAATTTCCCCTATTTAAATGGCTCAAAAAATAGAGCAATTCTGCCTAATTAATTAGATAGATTAATTATCTGAGCTTCTCCTAATTATCACGGGTTTTGTACCACCTAGTTAACCACTGATAAATATATCACATTAATTGAAATCAATTTACTAATTTCCCCTATTTAAATTTCTCAAAAAACAGAGTAATTCTACCTAATTAATTAGCTAGATTAATTATCTAAGCTTTTTCCAACTATCACGGGTTTCTTAATACCTAATTAACCACTGATAAATATATCACAGTGTTTGAAATTAATTTACTAATTTCCCCTATTTAAATTTCTCAAAGAACATAGTAATTTTATCTTATTAATTAGCTAGATTCATTATCTGAGCTTTTCCTAAATATCACAGGTTCCTTAACACCTAATTAACCATTGATAAATATATCACAGCAATTAAAATCAATTTACTAATTTCCCCTATTTAAATGTCTCAAAAAATGGAGTAATTCTGCCTAATTAATTAGCTAGATTCATTATCTGACCTTTTCCTAAATATCACGGGTTCCTTAACACCTAATTAACCACTAGTAAATATATCACAAAAATTGAAGTCAATTTACTAATTTCCCCTATTTAAATTCCTCAAAAAACAGAGTAATTCTGCCTAATTAATTAGAAAAATTACTCAAAAAGTTATAGGATAATTTTCCTAGCTTAATGACTGTCCAATGCAACTCTGATAATTACCTCAGCTTAATCTAAGCTTAAATAGTATATTTATCATTAATTCATGGTTAATATGGCTATTTTTAGCCCTAATATGATAGGATAATCGATTAGCTTAATTACTATAATCAGCAGATATTAATTAATTAAGAGAGGTTTTATGAGTATACATAGGCCTAATCTTTGATTTATTAACAAATATCTTAATCTAACCTTGCTAATTAAGAAGGATTAGGCTAATTATCGTTAGGGTTAATCAATTAGAGATTAATCTCTAATGATTTCTACGTAGTGTTCTCTCTAGATCAGAGAGAGAGTAGCAAGGCTCCGAGTCTGTGTAAAATGTGAAGCTAGGGGTCCTATTTATAGTTTTCTGGCACTCATAAGCTCTCACCGGCTGAAAAAGGCAGTTGCTTGCAGTTCAAGCAGTCCCCTACAGGTCAAAAAATTCCCCCTGTTGCTAAATGAGTCCCTGGAAGGTCAGTGATGACCCTCCCATTACCTGCCAGCTTTTAAAATGTCAATTTTACTCTAATTTGACCTATTTTTGCTTAATTGGTAAATATCTTGTAAATGTCTGGGAGACCTTTAATAAAGTCTATGCTTAAATGATTACTGTAACCCTTCAATTTTTCTATTTTACTCAATTCACAGTGTAAACTTCCAGGGGTCATAACTATGCCAATTTTTATCGGAATTCAATTCTGAAAATTTCTAGCCCGGGGTTTGCTGTGCTTAAGATTCCAAAAATACCAATATTTGCCATGGTCGGACAATTCTACATTGCTTTTTCAATAATCATATCAGTTTGATTAAGCTTTATACAACCTTTAAGGTTTCAGAAACTGGGAACCTTACACACACCATCGATCAAAGGCGAGAGACAGGTACAATGCTGGCAGTCCAGAGCCGACATGGTTGGATGCAGAGGAGTGGGCGGGGATTGCATGAGAGACACAACACAATCCAGACAGATTTCAACAGTAAAGAGATGCAGCCAGAGCACGTTTGGAGTCTGCTAGAGCGTCACGTCTTGGAAGTGGAGGCTACAAAACACTTTGACATGATTTTGTAAGTATTATATGTTTTCTTTAGTGTTGAAAATACATTATGAAGTTTGAAGATTTATCTCATGATGAAACCATAATTTTGTAGGAAGTTGTCGTGAAGCGCCTTCCGATACGCCGAGAGGAGAAGTATGGGTACAAGCATGGACTTGTGGCCCTTTTGACCCAGTTGTAGGAGGAGGGAAAGTAAGTCAACTGGGAGGCATTACCATGACGGTCTTCTTGATACAGTCTTACTCATTCATCTTCATACAGTCTTCTTTGTACATTGTTTTTTGTAGCTATGGTCTTTTTGATACAGTCTTACTCATGATTGTTTGCATGTACATTTTTGTACTGCTTATGTTTATGGTTTTGCATTCGATTTGTGATTATGATTTGTTTTGCAATTATGGTATGGCACAGAGTTTATGGTTATGGTTTTGCAATGATGGTATGGCAATCATGGTATGGTTAGGGTTTGACAATCAAGTTATGGTTATGGTTTTTAGTGATGGTATGGCAATCATGTGATAGTTATGGTTTGGCAATCAGATTATAGTTATGGTTATGCCATTGTGCCTCTGGTTTGGGAGTCGACGTTATGGTTATGCTTTTGAGAACTTGTCATGATTAAGCTTTTGATTTTGTGGTTTTGTTCTTTTTACAGTTTTGCCAATCTGTATACACCTGCTCTTTAGCTTCAACTTGTAGGTGGAGTGCGGTTGCTTGTGCACTCTTCCTTTGGGTAGAGAGGGTTTTTTTCTGTTGCTGCAGTATATTGAGCATCAGTTCCCAGCCCTCTCTGTCCAAAAAAAAAAATGCAAGTTTGGTCGTCAGAACAGAATTTGGTATATACGCTGGTATAGGCCTCAGAACAACCATCGGTATCTATTAAATTTTTGGTGCGTGTAACTGCATGTATACAGGCGTTTATAATTGGGTATATTTCGAGGGTCAGTTACCAATATTTATACCGATGCTACGATATTGGCGTTTATTATGATGCTTATTCCAACGTATTTTACTTATAAAAGAAAGCTTGTTTCATTGGTATCTGCGCCAATTTTTGTACGGCATGTTGTAGAGCCCGGTTAAAAATCCCACAAGGTTATTGACACACCATCCCTAGTAATGTGTGTGTGTGTGCACGCGCACCCACCCTTACCGAGGCACCATAACTAATGATTCTAGTAGGCTCATTAGATATAAGCCTATTTCCTTAGTAAAAGACTAAGTAACGTAATATCAAACTTGACCCCAAGCCATTCTTTTTAACTCAGATCCATCGTTATGGTAGAATTCAAAACTTTTTTATGGAAGCCTTTAGCTTGAAATTTCCTAATAAGGACCCCTGTTTCTTCTAGGGATGAAAATACATTAGAGGAAGAATAGGTAATTAAGTGAAGAATACTTAAACATGTATGTAGAGCCATTTTGAATTGTCTGTTGCTCTGTTTTAATACAAACTCAACAGCAATAAGCCTAAGGTGACCCCGTTTCTAGAAAAATCTAGTAGAAAAGTTACCAGCAGAGCAAGTGTCAATATTGAATTCAATGGAAAGATAGTTAGTACGTTTAGTGATGGCAATACCATTGAAAATATCTTGTTCAAAAAGGTAGGTTCAATTGCTAAGCAAGCAGGATAGATATCCAACACCTGTTGGGCAAAGTTGGGATTATTAACACTCAATATATCATCCATGAATTTAAAAGTATGATTACACTTTATAAGTATAGAGAGCCCTTCTACTTGGGAAATTAACTTAATAATCCATTTATATTCAAAATAAAGTAAATAAACGTTATACATAGTAGGGTAACAAGAAAATCCCATAGGAATGCCACTTGTTTGAGGACAGCAGTTTTTACCAGGTACAACATAGCAGTGGTTCAGAACCCACTGAATGATTATTTGAATTGATTACTATTCATGTGAAGTGGTGAATCCATGCTCACTTTCTTGACCCATCTAGATATCTTAACAATGGAGATACCTGAGAATCCATCTTTTGCTCTATTAGAGAAGGCGAAATCTACGAGATAATTTATTAAATTTATGAGATCATATTCTCCTACTAAAGGGATATTTTCATAGCATTGAGTAATATCTGCTGTATAAATCAAATAAATGTCAGAATGTAGGTTTAAGAGGACATCAAACGAGTTGCCGACTATCCAAAAGGGTTGAATCTTTACTCTTGTGAAGCGTCTGACATATTTTTTTAATAATAACACATATGTTTTTGAGCTCGTCACTTATCCAACTAAGTCCTTTCGAGACATGTTTTGTTATCTTGGAAAAAAGGCAATTGGAAGCATCTGAGATTCAATGAAATTTACCTTTGTGACTTTTAAAAGTTGGGAACAGGATGGAAAGCTTGGTAGTTTCTTCCTAAAATCCTATTTCAATCATACTTTTACATTTTCTTTGGACAATAGTATCTAGGTCTCCTGCAATGTAACAAAACTCGTTACCTCTGAGTCAGTTTTCAGTTGCTTCAAAGGCAAGCTTTTTGTAGATGACAGACATCATGTTAGATGTTTTATCTAAACCCACAATGAACCATTTCGTCTTAAGTTTGCAAAAGGCTGAGGAAAGTTCAACAGTGAGCCATGTAGACTCCGTATGTAACCACTCATGTGGGAGTTCTGAAACTAGACTGGAAAAAACAGCCATCAACATTTCTTTCAATTCTTGTTGAATTGATAACTCCAATTGGAGTCTACTGATCAAGTCGGCCAAACATTCAGTAAGAGCTTTTAAAGCAATATGAAAATTAAGTGATTGAGGAGGAATGTGATTGAGCCCTTTCGAAAGGAGGCATCTTACAGAGTTATTCTCAATAATAGAGGGATCCGTGGTACAAACATGCCTTCCTTCATTGCCAAATTCAATTGTAAACTCATTCCATAAGTGACAATCACATAAAAAGGGCTTTCCTTTCTCAAGAAACTTATTAGAGTATACCAGATGTAGTATAGAATCAAAAAATCTCCACCCAATCCTAACTTGGCTTAGTAGATCCAAATTACCAAATGTAGAGAGAAAGCATTTGTTAAAAACAAAACGAGGTGAAAAGAATTTTAAAATTTTGTTGGCAAAGATGCAATGAACAAAAACTCCATGCCCACTGTCCTCATTAGATATAAGATGCGTAGTACTCAGAGTACCATCTCCATTAGCGAGGTTTCATTGAGAGAACACGTCTCTTTCAAAAATCTTTGACACATTAGGAGATTCCGGAGGTCATTTGGAGGGCCTTCTAAGAAATTCAATTTCTCTCTAGAAAATGTTCTTAAAATATACTTGCACTTGTTGCATACGTCCAAAGGACAACTGGACACCCTCAAAAGTGAACCTAACTTTTCAAAAACCATTGAAAACGATCACTTTTTCATTCAATGTGTGTGTCGCTTTCATGAAGTACACGACGTTCATTCAATATAGCTTTTGTCATCATTGAAAATTAAAAAAATCACAAAATTATCAACTGGTGTTAGAATTTAAAGTTTTTGACACCGCCAATGCGTCCAAAATGACCAAAATCTTAAAAAATGTCTATCTACTTGCCTCAATCTGACACCCAAAGAGGGATAAATTGTCAAAATACCCCTAAAAAGGAGATTTTGTCTCACGGCGCGCGCGGGGGCATCTGGAAAAATTCCAAATTGTCTTCCACGCGCTATGAGGCAAAAAAAAAAAAGTTGAATCATGACGCACAGAGGGTCATCTAGAATGCTTCAAATGGTCCCTCCCGTGCCATGATCCAAAATCCCCTTTTTAGCGAGGTTTCATTGAGAGAACACGTCTCTTTCGAAAAGCTTTGACACATTAGGAGATTCTGGAGGTCATTTGGAGGGCCTTCTAAGAAATTCAATTTCTCTCTAGAAAATGTTCTTAAAATATACTTGTACTTGTTTCATACGTCCAAAGGACAACTGGACACTCTCAAAAGTAAACCTAACTTTTCAAAAACCATTGAAAACGATCACTTTTTCATTCAATGTGTGTGTCGCTTTCATGAAGTACACAACGCTCATTCAATATAGCTTTCGTCATCATTGAAAATTTAAAAAATCACAAAAAATTATCAACTGGTGTTAGAATTTAAAGTTTTTGACACCGCCAATGCGTCCAAAATGACCAAAATCTTAAAAAATGTCTATCTACTTGCCTCAATCTGACACCCAAAGAGGAATAAATTGTCAAAATACCCCTAAAAAGGAGATTTTGTCTCACGGTGCGCGCGGGGGCATCTGGAAAAATTCCAAATTGTCTTCCATGCGCTGTGAGGCAAAAAATAAAAAAACTTGAATCATGACGCATAGAAGGTCATCTAGAATGCTCCAGATGGTCCCTCCTGTGCCATGATCCAAAATCCCCTTTTTAGGGGTTTTTTGGCAATTTCTCCCTCTCCGGGTGTAAGATTGAGGCAAGTAGATAGGCGGTTTTTAGGTTTTTGGATGTTCCAGACGCATTGGCGGTGTTAAAAACTTCAAATTCCAACACCAATTAACAGTTTTGTGATTTTTTTAAATTTCATTGATGAAAAAATTCATATTAAGTGAGCGTCCCCTACCTCATGAAAAAGACATTCGCATTAAATGAAAAGGCGACCATTTTCAAGGACCATTGACACCTTTTTTATACTTTTCTTAATATCAATCTATCTCTACGTAATGTAAGCTCTTCTTTTATTGGAGGAGTGCTTTTTTCTCTCTCTTCTAAAAGGCCCTACAAAAGAGCTCCGAAATCTCCTAATGGCATCTAGGGCCAAGGGGTCCCTACAAAATAGATTGTTGGATATTATTGGTACCGGAATGAACGGCGCTCAAACAAATCGAGGGGTAAGACCACATAATTTGGTAAGTAATTGGTCCATTCAACACCTTCAGAAGAGAATTTAGCTAACTCTCCTTGGTGAGCAAGTGTCATAGAAGGAATGTTTTCTATGAATCCGGAAAGATCTGCAACCCCTTCTTTTTAAAGTTGTTGACAAGTTGGGCAAGGGTATCGACACACTTATCAAATGACATGGTTTGAGTCAAGGAGTTGGCTAGATCAGTAGAAGCTCATGCTATTAAACCAGATGCCAAAGGGTCATGAATGCATCTAAGTACTTGAAGCGAAGCTTTAGAAATAGGCTCATTAGGAAGCTCTAATCCTTGAGACAGTGCTAAGCTATGCATGGTCAAAAGAAATTGTGTTAATAATAGACATATATGACTAAAGGTAGGAACTGGTAGCTTCTTCAACCTTCAACCGGCCAGGAGAACCTATAAGGGCCGTGTGAAAATAGCCCCATCCCTCAGGCATTAGTCCCAAGAATAAACATTTAGGACAAAAACCTAGGGATATAGTATAGTAACTAGGTCTTTGAATAGTATCACTACTACCCTTGGTGTTAGGTGTGTGTGTGTTCTAGTAACAATATAACATAAACACCAAAAAAATCTTTCAAATTACAAAAGACTCTAGAAACTATGTCAGTGAAAAGGTGGTATAATTCCCATTCATAGTACAGAACGGACTTTGCACATAAGTACAAGAAGAGTTAAGAGCCTGAAGATATATAAATCCACCATCTTCAATCCAAGGAACTTTGAAAACCATAGTTGAGAAGGTAACCTCACTTGCACCCATGGAAACAACAAAACTTTAAGTTAGCATTGGCACCGTATGCAGGTGATGCATGGGTATCCCACATGTTATAGATGTCACCCAACTAAATTGCTTTTAAAGATAATAAGAAATAACAAGTTGAAGCTACTCAATAATTCAGACATGGTTTCATTTACAGGAAAAAAGGACCCTTTTGAGCTCCTTTGCTTTGCAAGCTCTCATGAGATAAGGCCAAAGAGAACTTTATAGGGCAATTTAGCCGCAAAGTGGGCCACATATACCTGTTTCTTGACTCTACAGATTTTGGCATTAATTGCCGCTTTTTTTTTGAGAGAGTGAGAGTGCTCATATGTGCAAACAATCTATACTTTGGAGTCACCTATAACATAAAAGGTTGTTAGTAAGTAAGTTCTACCCCTTCTTAGACAAACCATATGTAACGTAGTAAGTACAAGTGCTACACCCCTATACAACATATAGAAGGAATATGTCAAGGTGCCATATTTCTTCCAGACAAAAGGAAGCTACCGTGGCCCATTCATTAATGTAACAATTGACCCCTTACAGTTTCACGAGCGACTGATTTGCATCCCTAGCTACCAAAGTCAACAATATTATTTGTCAATATTCTCAACCATATTCGGCCAGCATCACTCTAACCATGTCCCTCAACCAAATATTTAAACCATGTACATCCACATTGAGAAGAGATCACAAACCTAAGTTGGCTCCAACCTTACCTGAGCAATAATAGGAACCTCAGTACCAATCAAGTAGCCCATGCTATGTACGGTAAAGTAGCGTAGAGTTTCAAAAACTCCCAATGTTTAGCCGACCAAGTTGTTGATTGAGCAAGACTAGAAGGCCTAGCACCGGTCCCAGACGCTCACATCCTATACAGCCAAGTGAGAAAAAATTTCCAAGGAAACATAATACTCAGACGGTATAGACCTGAATTGAGCACTAGTAGTAAGCATTGTATCCAACCCAAAATTACCCAAAAGAAGAATACATGTTGCGGTAATTCAAACAAATTTACCACCAGGTCTTGATTTTTACCCATCAATAGGTTAACTATATCATATAGGTTCTTTCATCAACATAATTTAACCTAAACAAAGGTAGCAATCAATCAGTATTGCAAGAGGATCCCATTATACAATGATTTTTTAGTAAAAATATATATATACCCTATGACCAATTCATACCAAAGCTCCGTTGTTTTATACCCAGCAGGTAGGTCAGCTTTACCATATATGGACCTTCACCAAGTTAAAAGACAACCTTTAAGCTTTTTAAGCTTCATACCTCTTGTATTGTAGGAGGCTACTCTCCTTCCATGTTAGAACAACCCGAGGTAAAGACAGGACCATTTTTATGCATCAACAAAAATCACCAACATTTGAAAGGCATTCACAACCAAGGCCACGGATACATATTGTTGCCCTCCTTTTGATTTATCAATAAAAGGAAAGTGTTTCCTAAAGGCAACTAAACCAACCATGCCATAGCCAAAAGGGCTCAATAGAAGTCATCTTACACTACAAAAATGAGAATAATACTAACACATCAAGTGTATCACACCACACCATTCGGAAAGTAGTCCATAGCTTACCTGAGATGGAGTCGGAGCGCCAAACTCTATGATAGCATGCTTATCCTTTCCTTTAGCCATATAGTCAATTACTAAACCTAAAACCCTTGCGGGTATAAACCCTCACAATCTCAAAGACCACAAGTACTCACGCGCTCACACAGTACCAAGGCTAAGTGAGCAAAACCGCTCACCTTTCTAGTGTTGGGAGCCAGAGGCCCCTTCCCCTTTCCAGCAGTGTGGCAAGCCATCTTCAAGAGGAAGATGATGACATAGCAGCACCCCATATTCCTTCTTAGCAGTGAGGTGGGCCCGATTTTGTAACTTCCTTATCTTGCACAGAGAATGGGGGAGGGGAGATAGAGAGATAAAGAGAGGGAGGCTAGAGAGAAGGGGAAGAAGATGGCATTAGAACGTGCGGTGTCATAGACTGCAATAGCCATTGAGGTTTAATCACAAAAGAAGGAAAAAAATGACAGAGCGCGATTGCCCATAGCTCTTTAGTTAGCAACTAATAGTTGGGTTTTTACTTAAGGCACCTATCAACTTATCACCTACTGAATGTACTTCAGTTAATAGACCAAGGCTCCCTAGGCTAAATTGTCCCCCGGTTAAAAATTCCACAAGGTTATTAACACACCATCCCTAGTAATGTGTGTGTGTGTGTGTGTGTGTGTGTGTGTGTGTGTGTGTGTGTGTGTGAGAGAGAGAGAGAGAGAGAGAGAGAGAGAGAGAGAGAGAGGTAAGAAAGTGAAAACTTGTAGACCTTGTGTGATGAGAGGTACTGCAGTGAAGTTGTGATAGATTTTAACAATGCAAATTACCACATGGCCATCAATTTCTAAAGCATGTTGATTTCCAAGAGATGATCTGTTGAACTCACCTTTAAATTATTGAGCCTATCTTCTCATTCACACTTTTCACCTAAGCAGTGATCCAACTTAGCTCCCACTCCCTTTGATATGAAACATAGTATTGGGACATTTGGGAAGTATTCTCCATTGTTGGAAAGTTTAGTAGGCTCTTAGGGGGTTCACTCAAAAATATGTAGAATAGCATGTGAGTTCAAAAAGGGTTTTATTTCTCTTACGAACTTACAAAATATATACATACAGAAGAGTGTTTTAAATTGAAAAAATGAAAATTTTGATATAAAAGGGGTCTTTTCATAGAGACAAGTGGTTCATATCCAAATGAGATCATAGGTTATAAATAAGGTTAGTAATTACCCCATTGTTTAAGGAATTTATACATATTTATTTAAATAGATTAAATTTTGATCAGAAGACCATTACCCCTTTTGATCCAAGTGTTTTACCCAATCTTTTGTCCCATTGAAGTTTAAGATATGAAGTTTTATGGCCAAACCACTACCAATTTTACAATTGTTCTTGTTTATACAGAAATGAAATCGTAAGAGATGTGTCAAAGTCATAATCTCTTGACTAACTAGTGCTAGCAAGATGATTTGTGAAATCAAGTGCTCAATAACCGCCAAAGCCGACATTACTGTTGTGGCAATTTCTCAAATCAAACTGGCAGAACCGAATATCTTAAAGACTTCCTAGTATTATCAAAACTCAAAGAAGAACTAGAATTTTAAAATCCCAAAGCCATCTGGATGCCTCTTCTACATAGATTTGTTTCAACAATAAAGTATAAGTGAGCAAATATTCCAATAGTGCAATCATCTAGATAAATACCAGGTGGCAGCAATCTTTTATTACAGATATGATCAAACCTATAAGAGTCTATGCAAAGTAAATAATTTTTAGGTTTTTAGAGTTAAATCTTCTTGGCCTAAAGATTTGTAATCCTATTGTGCATTAAATATTATAAAAGTATCTAGTACTCTAAAATGCAATAGTACCCAAGTGAAAAAAAATTCAGAAATAATATAATTCTATAAGAAATAATTCAAAAGTTAAACCATTCCTAATCATATCAACATTACAAGCCAGATAGTAAAGTATCCCTCAGATTATTGGTTGGGAGTGAGAAAGTATCACTAATGTGGCAAAGTATGCGCTATTGAAGAATTGTGTTTGAGATGAGATCCCCGCTTTTAGATCCCAAAACCAGCTTATGTAAAAACACTACCAAGTAGGAAAGGTACACATTTCCATATCAACCAATTTATTATGAGCCAGTAAGTATCCCAAAAAACCTCCATAAGGATAGCACAAATGAGAAGGAGACAAACATTGCTCAATGAGTCTCATGGAGTAACCATTTTAGAGCGAACAGAACTGGATTTAGCACAACTTTTATATCAAAAATAGTAACCAACACACTGTATTGAGCACGATTTTTAGGTAAAAAATTTTGGCCACATCCCACATGTATAAGTAAATCTCAATAGAAGTTTTGTTTCACACAATTGCAAAAAATCTAGTAAAAATATCAGTACTGACCTTAGAAGATTCACTTTTCTCTATGATTTCCATATTGCATCTACAAAGCTGATACACACACCACAACCCTCATTCAACAGCATGCGAAATAAAACGATATTCAAGGCGAATGAGGGGAAGATTCAACCCTCACCTCAATTTATAGTAGTACATGGAGGTTAGTCCAGCCCGTTCGTGAGCAGAAAATCCCCAAGATTTCTCTTCCATGATCGGTTCAAGGACCAAGACAATAGCTACATAGACCAGGTATTAGGGATAGATAGCAGAGGCATAGGGAATAAAGAGAAAGATAAGGGAATACCATAGTAGGCTTGGTGCAAGTCTGTAGATGGGAGCCCCAAACTTGGAGAGTGTGAGAATTAAACATCCTGCAAGAGACTAAGGCAATGGTGTAGGGGAGAGATAAATCAAGGATGTTGCTAGTAGGCAAGGATGAGCCCATCAATTTACTACCCATCACACTCGGAGGAGAACCAACCATAAAGGATGTGTACCAGACCATGGCAGGGTTATCAACCCTTCAAAAAAAATTCCTTAAAGGTTTGTTCACACCCCATTATTGGGGGAGGATAGCCTAGGTGTGATAAGATGTGGGTTCCACCAGCAATAGTGCCAAAGCAAGGATGGTATCATCTAAGGTTCCAAGGCTCCAACAAACTACCAGGAGAGCTAAGTGACAAGTCCCTAGAACATTTTTCTATGGAAAACTTAGTTTATGTAAGAGTATTCAAGGGTGAGGTCAACCCCACCAAAGGTTTTTAGTCCACACAGGAGAGTTTGATGGTTAAGTGAAATCCAACATCACTATTATATTCAAGATTAAATGGTGCAGAAAGGGAGTTACCCCCAGAGGGGCGTTACAGTATTACAACCAATATTTGGGAGGTCTTTCAATGAATAGGTTTAGGTCTAATAGTAGTTAATCAATTTGAGATAAAAGTTTCAAGGTGCAGTAGAATCCAATAGTCAATCAACATACTAGTGTTATATGCGTGTCAAAACCCCTAGAGCAATTAGGGTTGAGTTACACCAGAGACTTGTCCAAAGGTTTATGCCAAAGCTATGAGGGTTTTATTTATAGTCATTAAGTGAAGGAATATTCTAAGATATTTCAAGGAAAAAGTTAGGTTAAAACATGAGTGTTTTAAGGGGTGAGCTCAACTCCAATAATTTTTAGGCCACATAATAGTATATGCTGGTTAGTACCACCCAAAATAAGCTAACATCATCATTCTATTTAAGCCAAGATTAGGTCCTGAAAAGGGGGGGTATAGTTTTAAAGATTCCAATGGAGGGCTTTTTGAATGACCAGGGCAAGGTTTGATTCTAAGTTAAAGATAAACCATAAAATAAAGTGACATGTGTGTGTGTGTGTGTGTGTGTGGAAGATGGGAGAAATCTTATATATTCATATATATTTCACTCTAATTGGCTATATTGAAGCATGCTCTCTCTCTCTCTCTCTCTCTCTCTCTCTCTCTCTCTCTCTCTCTCTCTCTCTCTCTCTCTCTCTCTCTCTCTCTCTCTCTCTCTCTCTCTCTCTCTCTCTCTCTCAGTCTCAGACACACACACACGTGTCACCCACACGCACACATATATGTGTGTGTGTGTGAGTGTGTGTGTGTGTATGGGAGATGGGAAAAACCTTATATATCCATATATTTTTTGCTATAGTTTTCTCTCTCTCTCTCTCTCTCTCTCTCTCTCTCTCTCTCTCTCTCTCTCTCTCTCTCTCTCTCTCTCTCTCTCTCTCTCTCTCTCTCTCTCTCTGGTCTAACCTCACTATCCTATCTTATTGTAGTTTTAGTGAGAACCACAATTAAATTGTCAATCCATGGGACGAAGCTGACTCAACTAGTGCATAGAGTCTACAAGAGGTTGTCAATCTCTCAGAAAACAACTAACAACTCGCATCTAAATCAAGCTACACTCAAGAGACTGAAATAACCAAAAGCGGATCGCTCATCGGCAAACAAATCACATCCGTTACAGCATCAAATGATATCCAAATGTAACAAAACTTCTAAGGCATGTTTATAAGACCTAAGCACACATGCTTATGGTCTCAAACCCCACTTTAGGTCAAGTGTCAAAATTGCAATTATTAACAGCAACGGATTTTTGACCTAGTCATTTTTGACCCAAAATGCATCTAAATGCTTAGCAATGCTGTCCCAATACCCCCCCTATGCTTAGTTTTTTATTTTGAAGTGTAAATTTCCACTTATGATGAAATTAGGCCACGGGTCGGGCGACGCCAAAAGCTACAAGATATTGTGATGTGTTTACGTCAATGCGTAGAGCTCCTACCTGTGGTTGCAATGCAACAAACGAGACTGCAATGTGACAACCGGGGAGGGAGTAGAAAGCGCAAGAAGGAGAGAATTGAGCGCCATTAGCTCACACTGTGTATTTCATTATCCATAACTTGAAAAGAACTTACAAAAATTGGCTTTTATACCTTAGCCAAGGTTTTTGGTGGTCAAAACTAATTATCTGGGAGCCATAATTAAAGATAGGCAATGACACGTTGATACAATCTGGAAGCTTGTAGCCCCTGCTCATCAATTACAAGGTTTATCTGAAAAATAAGAGTTACAAAATTCTCGATTTATCAAAAGAATAAGTGTTTTTACAATGAGAGCTCCAAAAAATGGTATCCGTGGTGTCCATGTTAGCTTGCTTCTAACATTCCCCCCTCCGCCTGTGTTGTCCCTTGACACAGCTTTATGGGTTGAAGTAGTCTTCGGATTGACGGCTAGCGAGGCGGTCTTTAAGCGCATTGAGTGCCTTTTGGTATCTGATTTTCCTTTCTTTATTTGGCACTTGCAAGGACTGCATGGGGACTTTGTTTTTCAGCTCCACTGCTGAGTAGCCTACAAACATTAATGTTAGGTTGCTGATCACTGGCCCATATATTTTTGTTCGCCAAGTGAAGAATCCTATGTAGAACGCTTTCTTGAATGCCAGCATATTGTGAGACAGTGAAAACATGCATCTGGCATAGAAGCCATAGAGGACTTCTTCGGAAGGTTTCCCACTAAGATCATATCACAACCCTTTGTTGCCCTCAAGGAATGACATCCACGGGGTGCTTGCTTGCTCTGGATCATGGAAGACTTTGATGCAAGTGAGCAGCATTCGGCAGATTTTGTATAACATTGAACATGAAAAATTTGGTAGACTTTTAAAGAATGACATGGAGCCCTTTAGGGTTTTCACCATGTACTCTTCCATCGGTGGTCCCTTTTCTGGAGCAGGAAATTTGGGGTAATTTAGCCAAGTTAGCTGCTTCTTTAGTAGTACCTCATGTGCTATCTAGGTCCTTACTCTTGGTACAGGACAGAAAGTCGGATCCTTTTGCAGGGCCGCAGGTGCTCTTGTGAACAGAATCAAGTACCTTGGATTCTTGTTAAACCAGCTCAACCTCCACTTTGGGTGGTCTTGATCTGCGCCCTCAACTTTCATGTCGGTGTAAAGCCTTTCTTTTACTTGTAGCAACTCTACTTTAATCAGAGGATAGGGTAGGGATTGTTGGTGCCATTGCACATTTATTTGATTGGGAGTGACTTGTGTGACATTGACGAAATGAAGTACTCTCAACTCCCAACTCCATTGCTGCCTTTCATTGCTCATCTACCTCTTGTGTAATTTTTTCCTTCAGTGCCTCTTCCTCAGCCTTTGAGAGTTGGACCATTGGCACTGTGTCTGCTTTTGTAATGTGTACTTGAAACACCTCCTCGCCACTTAGCTCTTCAATTGGTTGTGTCTCCATCTCAGCGAATGACTCTGAGGGGATTTCTATCTGAGGTTGCTCTAAAGTGACTGCCTCTTCTTGTGTTTTTGGCCGTCCCTCTCTCAATAGCTGGTTGACACTTTTGAGCTCAGCTATTTTCTTTAGCAGCTCGCCTTCTCTTTGGACCCGCATTAAAGCTAGGTCTTTGCGCTGAGACTGCTCCAACTTAAGCTCCAACTCGAGGTCTTTGTTTTTCTTTTCTAATGACTTGTAGACCTCGTTTGTTCCTTTGATCGAGGCCACGGCTAGATTCACTTGTATTTGCTGCAAGAATATTTCCTGATCATTTATTTTGTTGTTTTGAGTACTATAGGGAAGCATTTGCCACATCTAACTGTACCTGGATATTTTTAACTAAGAGAGTTGTAGTTAGAAGTTCATTTGTAACTTCTGTCAGTTGCTCATCTTTTGCTTTGCATACATTTGACAATTTTATAAGCAAATCTCCAAGCTCCTCCATCTCTTTCTGTTGCTTATCCCTTGGGAGTTGATGTTGTTCAGCTTCCGCTTTCAACTCCTGTACTTGCCTTTGTAGATCGGTGATGACGTTGAGTCGGTCGTCTAACTCCCCTTGGAGTGCGTCAATCACCATCTCTAATTCCTTGGCCCTTGTGCTATGGCCAAGTGCTCCTGAGTGAAGTCGTTCAGTCATGTCCTGCATTGTTAAGTATGGAGCCGGATTTACTCCTTTTAATTTTTTGTGGTAAAAATGCACATTTTTAAGGCCCCCATTATGAGGAGAAGCCATCGTGCGTAAAGGAAAATCACTCGTGGAAAATAAAAATCACTTGCCGGAAATCAAAATTTTCACGGCCAATCTTGAGCTTTGGCTTCGCTAGAATATTATGGCCGGACGGCGGTTGGCCGATTGACGGGTGGTCGAAAGTCAATGGCCGGTAGCGGGTGGCCGAATTCAAAAGTGTCTTCTCAAGGGCGCCTACACATGGGTGGATTGGAGGGTCCGATTTGGACTTATCTACACAAGGGCGACTACACATGGCTGCCTCTCATGAGAGAGGGCAATCCTTTTGGCCTATAAAAGGAGGCCATTTCTACACACATTCCATAGTGTGAAGTTGATGCAACAAGGTGAGTGTGAGGTGGTGAGAGTGAACCAAGGCGAAAGCTCTATTAAGGGTATAATCCCTCTGTAAACTACTTTTTGTTTTGAAGTACTAAAGCCATTGTGTGGCTGCTTTCCCGTGGACGTAGCCCACATTGGGTGAACCACGTATATCGCGTGTACTCTCTCTCTCTCTCTCTCTCTCTCTCTATAATCTCTTGTGTGTGAAATCGATCTTTCTCCATTAAGTAATCTACTCAAATATCTTTTTAGCTACGTTTTATTTCCTAACAATTGGTATCAGAGCAAGGTTTGCTGGTAACTAAATTATCTCAAGGAAAGGATTCCTTGAATTGAGTGGGAGTTATGACGGAGGAAGGGAAGCTCAAGATTGAGAAGTTCAACGGAAAAAACTACCAACATTGGAAGATGCAGATTGAAGACTATATCTACCAGAAGGACCTCTATTTGCCATTAGGCGGTCTTGCAAGAAGCCCGCAACAATGGTAGATGAAGCATGGATTGTTGTCCTTGATCGAAAGGCATTGGGAGAAATCCGGTTAAGCTTGGCGTCAACGGTGGCCTTCAATGTTTTGGAGATGAAGACCACGGAGGACTTGATGAAGTCACTTGACGACTTCTACGAGAAACCATCAGCATCCAATAAGGTATTTCTTATGAAGCGCTTGTTCAATCTAAAGATGGTAGAGAATGGTTCAGTTGCAAAACACCTAAATGACTTTAACACAAGCATAAGTCAACTTCGATCGATGAATATCAATTTTTGATGATGAAGTGCAAGCTCTCCTTATACTATCATCTCTACCGGATAGTTGGGACAACCTTGTGATGGCTGTAAGTAATTCTATCTGTGGCACAAATACTCTTAAGTTTGATGATGTTGTGGGTGTTCTCCTAAGGGAGGAAATGCGAAGGAGAAGTACAGGAGAATCATCAAGTGTTGCACTATTAGTGGAAACAAGAGGAAGGCCTAAGGAGAGGTTCAAAAACCAAAAGGGTCGTGATCGCTTAAAGCGGAGCAAGTCACGGACAAAGTCAGTTCTTGAATGTTGGAAATGTGGCAAGATGTTGGACGGATACGCCGCGATGGATGTCAGCACAGCGAGAACTCACCTAACAAGATTTGTCGACTCAGAGGCGTGTCGAAGCAAGCATAGGGTGTCAACCTACACTCGACCGACTCCTAACTAATTCCTACAGAGGTCTCTACCCAATGTCTAAGTCACAGCCTTCAAGAGTGCATAAGAGGAAACTTCCTACAACACTTTCTAGAGCCGAATACGCATCAAACAATCTTGAAACACCACAGAACTTGAAGGATACCCTACTAACACCAATAGGTCGCTCTCTCTTAGGTCCTATGAACCAAAACCCAACCCAAAACACCCGGTGCAAAATCACGTAGGATATCTGGCCGAAATTTGCAGATCTTCGTCTCCAAAATCTAAAGTTCCTAATGTGTAGCTCTACTCAATGCGGACGCGTGGATATGCTGCAATGCAAAATCGGACAACGTATGCTCACCGAATCACCAGATGAAGCTCATAGATGGAGCTCGCAAAATCGGACCGTACGTGCGCAATGTAGGTATTGGCACGTAGCTCTCATCCAGGGAAACACCCTGCACTTCTCCACACTCGATTCTGACCATCGATACGCGCGTAGCATCAAGATGAAGCTCTCACTCTCTCTCGTACACAATACGCTCACTCACAGACTTCAAACTTTTTAAAATGACAAAAGGTTCTTCATTAAGGTCAAAAAGTGGTATAAATACCTTACCATTCTCAAACCCTAATGTTCCAATTTAACCATCTACTCAATCTAAATGTCAAAACTGGGATACAATCTGGAAACTTCTGTAAGCCCCAATATTTACAAGGTGAAATGTCGGGTTTTTCTCAATAAATGAATAATTACAAAAAATAATAATCTGCCGAGCAGTCGTTTTTCATAGGGTGTGTCCAGCTTCTAACACTCGTGTCATCTCCGACATGGCTGTTGAGCTGCTTCTTCATCTTATGGTTTCTCGCATCTTGAGCAGCGACTCGTATCTTGCATGTTGAGCCAGTAGTGTTGGGCCGAATATGTCGGTGCTGATGGTGAAGAAGCCAGTGTAGAAAGCTTCTTCAAAGGCCTGGAGGTGATAGGATGGTAAAAACATGATCCTTTGATACAATGCATGTATCACCTCCTTGGAAGGTTGACCAGATAGATCATATGCACATCTGTAAGTATCTTGAAAGAAGAAGATACTATCTGTCGCCTGGCCCGGTTTGAACGTCTCGAAGACTGCCAAAAGGGTTTTGCAGATCTTTCTCATCATAATGCAAGATAGGTCAGGCGAGCCAGTGAGCAATTTGATGGCACCCGTTAGGGTTTTCACCATGTATTGAACACTTATTCTCTCGCCTGCCTTCAAGCCTGGCAGCTTTGGATAGTTTAGCCAAGTAGGTTGGCTTCTTTGTAGTAGCTCCTAGGCCTTCCACGTCCACATCCTTGGTAGAGGGCAGAAGCTTAGGTTATCTCTGATGACTTTGGGTGCCTCTACCAAATGGATTAGGTACTGTGGATACTTCGTTAGCCATGCCTTTCTCCACCTGGGCTGGGAGTCGACTATCAATTTTACCCCTTCAGGCTTGGAGATATCTGTTGTGTACAGTGGCACTATTGGCTCTTCTCTGATTCTTTTGTTGATCGTGGCGGCTTCGTACTTTAGCAAAGGATATGGGAGAGAGGGCTGTAGCCATTCACATCGAAGGTTGCTGGCATCTATCTTCTGAATGGTCATGGATTTAAAAACCCTCTGCTCCCATTCCAAAGCTTCTTTGGCCGTTTCTCTGATTTCTGCTTCTATGGCCTTGCGCAACTTCTCTTCCTCTTCTTGTGTCGGATCTTGTGGCTCTTGAGAGGGTCCTTCTAGGATTTCCTCTTGCATGGGTGTGTCCACAGGATCTGCCACATTCTCTAGGTCTATGCCTTCCATGGCTGTCGGCCCTGTGCTTGCTTGTTCTTCTGCCTGCTGTCTTCTCAGCTCTTCTATCTACTTTCGGAATGTCTGTTTCTCTGCTTCAGCTTGTTCCCCCATGTTCATGAGGAGGTCGTTCAAATCGGCGTTTATCTTCTCCGCCCCCTCGAGCTTTCTCTTGATATTTTTGAGCTCATCTTGCATTGCCTTCTGCTCTTCTTCCATGAGTGTTTGCAAGACCGCTGACCCTTCTGCCATCATCAACCTTTACTTCTTCTTTAAGGTCAAATCTTTCTCATTTGTTCTTCATAAATCTGGCTCTCTCAAGTGGTGTGAGTCGAGCTAGTAGCTCTGACTCTGGCTGGAGATGTCCGTAGCCGCTGGATGGTTTGGTCTTTAACTTTAAGCTGGTCCTTGAGCTCAAGGACCTCATCCTGGCTAGCCTCCTGCTCTATTTCTGCCTTCTCTTTGGCATTCCGCATGGCCTCCACCTCCTTGGACTCCTCAGCAAGTTGTAGGGTTAGGTTATCCCTTTCCCTCTCTGCATCTGTCAATGACTTGCTGAGTTTTCTATATTCCTCTTCGGCTCCTTGCAGTCTTTGAGCTGCCTCCTGATTCTCTCTTTTCATCTCTTGGCATCTTTGCAATGACTTTGCCAGACTGGCTTGCAGCTTTGCTTCTCTCTCTATCTGCCTTTGGCTTTGTTTTTGTAAAGTGTCGACTTTAGATTTGATTTTCACTTCAGCGGCTTTGAGAGTTGCCATTTCACTTTCTGAGGCCAATGATTGTGCCCGGAGCCCGGTTAGCTTGATCATCACCACATTGCAATCACTGGTAGGTGGTTGCAGGTCCACTATATCAGTGGCCATTTCTTTAATCTCCACTAACCGTAGGCTCTGCAAATGTTCTTTGGGCCCTGTGCTTGCCAAGTCAAATGCGACTGTGGTAGCCTCTTCTTTTGAATATTCGGCATCTAGTAGGTCTAAAAATGTGTTATACCTTGCTTGATTTGGCTGTGGCTACTCACTTTTAGGCTTAGCTTCTTCTTTTGGTTCTTGCTCTTGGCTTTGTTCTTGCTTTGACTCTTCTTGATCTTCAGGTTTGTCTTGCTCCTCTTTCTGTTGAGTTTGTGGAGGGCTACAAGGAGGTGGTGAGGGCGGTGGGCTGGACTCAGGGCTAGACGATGGAGTTGTCAACTTTTTCTTGAAATACCTGTCCTCCTTTGTCTTCCTCTCTCTCTCTTGGCCTTTCTGCTCCTCTAGCAGTTGCCGTTGGACTTGCTCCACTTCTACTTCTGTAAATGGTACATGTGGGATATTTTCCACCGTGGCATCCAGAATCTCAAAGTTCTTAATATAGTCTTCAAATCTGTCTTTGTGCACCCTTCGGGATGATCCCGACATTGCTTCTAGAGACGGCTTCCATAGCTCGCTCAAATCTCCTTTGAGGGCTCTTTCGGCTCTGAAACTTTCCATCAGCCGCTCTAGCCGTGCCGCCTTCTGTGATTTCATTTCTTTTACAGGCACTTGGACAGATTCCTTCTTACCCTTCTTCAGCTATGGCTGCTCTTCTTGCACGGTTTCTAGCCGGCGTTTCAAACGTGTTGCCACCCTTGGTGCTTTGGGCTGTTCCTCTTACTTATCTTCCTTGAGCCTCAGCCAGTCATTTTGTGATGGAGGGGCAGGCCATCTCCCCTTCGTGTGCAATGCCCCATAAACCACTTTAGTGATTAACTCACCAGGCACAATGTATGTGGGGTTCTTGTTGACCATCTTTACCAGATTATCATGTATATAAGTTGTATAGCTGATTACTTTTGGCTTGCTCTTCTGCATTGCCCAGGTGAAGGTTCTGGCAATTGCTCCAGGCGGCATTCTGTACTTTTGTGGCCGCTTTGTACACATATGGAAGTATTGATTGTAAAGCTGGCTCATGATTGCCACTTTAGGGTTGGCAATGTCTTCGAAGGTGTAGTTGCCTTTCTTTTCTGTGTACGCCTTTACTTCATCTCTTCTTTTGGTTACACTATCCCCTTTGTTGGAGAGGTCTAGTGCAACTGCCACTACTCTCTCTGTGATTATAATCTCCGTGCCTGGCTTGCCGTGCAGATCCGTAACTCTGGCCACTCCATCTTCTTTGATTGTCGTCACAAATTCCCATACTCTTTTTATGTCGATTTTTGCCGGCACAGCTTCAAAATAATTGTGGAGATCAATCTTCTCCAGATACTCTGCCATCTTGCTTCTGACGAACTCATTGAGCTCCGGCGGTAGCATGGGTAGCTCTATTACATTTCCTTCGGTGTCTTTGAACATGCCTTGGTAGATCTTTAGATCATTTGACTCTAGCAGGTCCTCTTGGATCCACATGCTGGTTGGCTTTAGAGTTCCTTCTGGTATGATGAAGGGCTCTACTTCTTCCAAATAATCCTTTATGGTCATCCTCTTCTTCTTTGCCGGTGACTTTGCGGGTGCCATAGATCTTGTTGCACTCAGTAGTCCGAAGTTAGCGTTTTTTCCATATCAGCTGAGAAACTGAGTTTTATCTATCCAAATGACTTGAAAATTAAAAATAAAACTTAAAGGGAACTTGTGAAATTGTGCATGTGCTCACAGTACAATTTTGGCAAAAATTTATCATCTAGACATCCTACGCGTAGGATGTCTTTTTCATCAGATTTTGGTGATACTTGACATGCTAGTGGTCCTTGGCCTGTAAAACATGGCTATGTGCTTGGAATTGGGTTTGGGCATCAAAAAGTGGATTTTTGGGCAGATTCAGGCATTAGGCTCACAAATTGGGTAGGATGTCCACAATAGGTAGCAAATGATATCCAAATGGGTTGAAAATTGATATATAGGCTCCTTGCACCATGGTAATGACTCCCATCATGTCACTATTTGTACAGAAGTTCAAAAACATGCTGGAGACATCCTACGCGTAGGATGTCTATTTCATCAAAATGGCGCCTTGGGATTTGTTATGTGGGTAGTCCTTGGCATGTGGAACATGGCCATGCTCTTGGATTTTGATTTGGACAAGAATTGATGTTGGTAAGACCATGTGTAGTGTTTTTGGGCTCAAAAGGTGTATCTTTGAAGGTGTTGGGGGTCAAAAATGATTAGAATGGCTTCAAACTTGATATATGAGCTCTTGAAGGTGATATAGAAATATCTGGAATTTGAAAACACCCTCTGTAGGCCAAAAATATCAAATAGACATCCTACGTGTAGGATGTCTACTTCATCATTTTTTTGAAGGTGACCACACAGATTGGTTGGCAATGTGCTCATGACTGTATTGTGCAAGTTTCATGTGATTTGGACAAGTTCTGGTAGGTCTATGGCCCATCATTGCCTCTATGCCCTGACTTTGCATTTTTTCATGCATATGAGGTCAATTTTGGTCCAAATGTGATGAAACTTGGTGGCTAGCATGAAAAGGCTATTCAAAAAATGTGTGGGATGAGAAATGTTGGGTTTTGTGTCTAGAACTGGCTTTGAGACATCCTACGCATAGGATTTCTCTTGATGATTTTTTTATGGAAACTGCTACTGGTGCCTGCCCTTAGTCCCCCTAAGTCCCTTTTAAGCCTAATTTCAACAAAAAAGTGAAATGGATAGAAAGTAACTCCCTGTGTGGATTTGAGAGCCTCCAAGCCATTTTTTGACTTTTGAAGTGCTTTTCGGCGATGAAATTTCTTGATGTTGGTCTCCATAGCTTCCTGATCCCTTGGGGATCCTTGCCATGTGGTTTTTGTCGACTTTGGCTTCACCGGAGCTCCGTTTGGCAATTTGTCGCTCTAGAAGCACCCGTGGTTGCGTTTACATGTCTTCGATGACTTGCGGTGGTCTACCACCATAGGACTTGGTTGTTGATGGTCTAGGAAAGCCGATCGTGAAGTTTGGTGGTAAACGAACATGCGGTTTGGCCGCGAGAGCTATTTGACGCTTTGTGTGTCTAATGCCGTTTTTGAAGTTTAGTGCCGCTTCGGGTCACCTTTTGGTCATGTGGGATACATAGACTTGTCTAGCATGTCGAGATGCTCCTACTCATGAATTTTGGTAGCATTTGGCCGCCTCTCTGCCGATTTCCCATTTGGTGGCCTCTTGCGGGATTCTAGGAATTAGGGTTTTTTTCGATGGTTTTCTACTGCCTTTGGGCATCCAAGACTGGTCTCCTATGCTAGGGTAAGTTCTTGATGAAGCTTCGTTGCTTTTGGGTTATTTGTTAGGTGGCCACTTCTACTTGTAGGTCTCTACTGTCCGCTTTCTGTGTGAACCCTACGCTAGTTTTCGCGACAAAACGACAAACATGCGCGAAAATCTCAAGGTGGTGAGCCTACCTCTCATGTCTGAAGCCTGTCGGGTAGTCGTGCGCATCGAAGAATCTGCTAGAAGTTCCGTTCGCTCTAGGTGGCAGAAGCTCTCTCTCAAGGTCAATAGTGGAAATGAGCTTAAAATGAAGTGAAAATTTCTTATAATGGGGGTCCCCGAACCACTTTTCATGAAATTTGACATGTGCTCCCAACTTCTTGCGAGATGCGGTTTAGGCTCAAAAATTTCCTGATTTGGACTTCAATTGCCCTGTTTATCAGAAATTTGACGTTTCGGTCAAAATCTGGCCAAATGCTACCAGTCTCATAATTGCACCCCCACTGTACCATAGGTTGTCCTATAGTCACTGATCATCCCATATTTTTTGTTTTTCATTACGACCGTTTTTCACCTACTTTTTGTATTTTTGAAGTTTTTCTGCCGAAAATTAGCAAAATTAAAAGAAAAACAGCAAATCAAACCTAGAAAATTTCCAAAAATCATAATAAATCAAAAACATCACCGCAAAATATTATATACACTCACATGCAGTTTTTATGGCCGGATTTCTCCGTTTTACCAATATTTTGCTCGAAACGTCAAATTTCTGCTCCAGTCTCATAATTGCACCCCCACTGTACCAATTTGACGTTTCTGCTCCAGTCTCATAATTGCACCCCCACTGTACCATAGGTTGTCCTATAGTCACTGATCATCCCATATTTTTTGTTTTTCATTACGACCGTTTTTCACCTACTTTTTGTATTTTTGAAGTTTTTCTGCCGAAAATTAGCAAAATTAAAAGAAAAACAGTAAATCAAACCTAGAAAATTTCCAAAAATCATAATAAATCAAAAACATCACCGCAAAATATTATATACACTCACATGCAGTTTTTATGGCCGGATTTCTCCGTTTTACCAATATTTTGCCCGAAAAATGGCTATTTTTACTTATATACACACCCCTAGGGGCTTGATTTGGCATTTGGCACCATATGCCTGTACATTCATGCTGTACAAAAAGATCATCCATGTATATTTCTAAGAATATTCTCAGGTACTCTTTGAACGCGTGCGTCAGTAACCTTTGAAAGGTAGCTGGTGCATTGGTTAAGCCAAAAGGCATAACTCGATACGCATAAATTCCCCATTCTGTGGCAAACGTTGTTTTGTGTTGATCCTCTATTTCAATTGCCAATTGGTTGTATCCTGAAAACCCATCTAGAAAGGAATAAGCCCGTTTCCAGCTACCCTCTCAAATACATGTTCTGTGATTGGCAAGGGATAATTATCCCTTATGGTGGCTGCATTTACCTTTTTGAGGTTTACAAACAATCTCAGTTTTCCGTTCTTTTTGGGGACTACCACAATGGGTGACACCCAATCTGTATGTTCTATTTCATAGATGAATTCAGCATCCATCAGCTTGTCAATCTCCTCTTTGATTCGTTTAGCAAATGTGTCATTATATGTATAAGGACGCTGTTTGCTAGGTTTTGCATCCGATTTCAAAGGAATTGTATGTTGGCATATCGATGGATCAACTCCTTTGAGGTCTTTGTAGGACCATGCAAACACATCTTTATACTTCTTGAGAAGTTGTGTTAACCGTCTTTATTCTTCAGGCTCTAAATCAATTGCGATATAGACCGGCTGAGGCTTTTCACCTGGTTCAGCGAGGTCTATCCTTTTGGCATTTTCCGGCCCATCGTAAGATTCCTGGTTTGTTCTTTCCCTGACTGGTGGTGTCATTATGATCTTTCTGTCCTGGATGGTAAATTTCCGATAGTGTGATGGTACATTCATGTTTCCTTTTTCTGACTCCCCTTTACCATCACTATCTCCCTCTGTAGTCCATACCTCTCTCAAAGACCGTTTCAGTTCTTGGTATTTCTGTTTACGCTCCAGTTTGGTCCACTCTAGGTCTTTCGTTGTTTCTCTTTTTTATTTTTGAGATTTTTGTGATTTTGTTTCGATTTTAGCTTTTTGTACTTGTTTTATTTCCTCTCGCATTCTTTCCCTTCGAAATTTTGAGAATCTTCCTGATATTTGATCTTTAACACAATCCTCCGCTTTTACAAGTATTAGATAGTGAGTTTTATCTTTTATCCTGGGCATCAGGTTCTCTCTCGCTTTGTTTTCTGCTCGTTTTCTCCTATAGCGTTCTTGACGTCTAGGGTGCTAATTAACAAAATCATAAAACTTGATATTCTCTGTTTTCTCCCCACGCTCACTTGATTTGTCTGAACACTCATTATCTGCATCGTCATTTACCTCCAGATATTCAGAGGAGTTATAAAACTCTTCTTGTTCTGGTGGTTCTACCATCTCATCTCCTCCTAGTATAAGGCTTACCATGTAATAGGGTAGCACATCATAGCCATCCTTATCGCAAAATTTTCTTGTTGGGCTATCTGTAATGATACAGACAATGTTGCTAGTATGTGTTCCCATTCCAAAGGTTCAAAGGCATCTTCAGGAAAAGGTTCCGCAATATAATCCTTATCCTCAATAGCTCTCTCTAAGATGCATTCCTCTCTTTTTAAGCTCCCACAATGTGAAGCTCCGCACATCCATAGCTCTTTTTGTTGCCCTAACCATGCGGGGAGTTCTGACCCTGCTAATGTAGCTGAATCAAACTCTTTCACTGGTGTCTGGCTCACATCCTTGTAACCATGATCTTTCAGGTGAATTTTGGTTGTTGTCTCACCATGTCTGAGGTATATGTGGTCATAACCCCAATCCTGGACCATCTTCAATTGTCGCATGAATGGTCTTCCCAAGATGATCTCGTAATTGTTCTTTTTCTAAGAGTCCTAGAGGCTTCTCCATGAACCCATCTTCCAATTGCAATTTCATTCTGGTAGCTCTCAAAGCTGGTTTTCCCCATTTTTTCCATATTTCCTTGGTGGCGATAAAAACTCCTGCTCCATTGTCAAGAATAGCTTTGGAAACTACTGGTAGCGTGGTGTTTCCATCTTCTCCCTAGCAATACTCTCCAAACTTGTTTAAAGGTACTGGCCTAGTATTTAGTTGAGGCCTGTCCAATTCTCTGATCCCTTCCTGAAGCTTCGAGGTGGGGTCTTTCACTCCAAATTTTTCTAGGCATTTGCCTACTATGGTCCATGTGTTTGGTCGTAACCTTAGGAGTTCGGCTGATGTGATTGTGCATGCCACCGGGGTGGACAATAACTCAATCAACCCTTGTGAATCCATCACTTTGTTAGAAGAAAGTCTTTGAGATGGGATTGCTCTCACCTCAAACTTGGCTTCATACTCTCCTAGGTAAGAGGGTAGAGTTTTCAGCGAGTCTGGTTGGCTGTGTCCCGAACTAATTGATCCTTGGTCTCCCCCTTGTGAATGTTCATTTGTGATCTTGCCTCAAATTCTTCAATAGGAGGTAAGATCTCATTTTTCTCTTTTCCCATGTTGTTCATGTGGGAACTCTCCCTGTTAGCTTCGTTGGCCTCACGGATTTGCTTCCACAGATCATCTAGACCGTCATAGTCCTTACCCATTTCTGCCAATGTTTTAGGATGGAACCCGTCACTTGCCTCATATGTTGTATTTGGCACTATGATAGGCTCTCCCCTGGACTCATAGGCATTCGTGAGTCTTTCCTTCGTTTCTACTTGTTCCTCTAAAGTTGGTTTGATAGGGGTTGGAGCTGGTACTTCATGCCCATTTGGAGGTTTACCAAGCGGGTTTTCTATCAAAGATTGAGTTGTTTCAATCATCTTTCTACACATTTCCAACCTCTATTTTTCTATTTCAGCATATGGATAAGTCATCCATCTTTGCTCTTGGCTTTGGTTTTTTTTTAGTCTGGCTTCATAAGCTTTTAAAAGTGCATCTAGCTTCTCATTTACCTTGTGTGCCAGTACTTATCCTGCACTTTTGGGTTCTGCTATTTCCTTGGGTGCTATGATTGTCGCAGTGTGTGAGCTTAGGCTAGCAAGATACTCTAACTGCTCTCATCTATCCTTTGTGTGTTTTAACTGCTCGAAGAGAGCAGTTTGCTCTCGTTCTTTCCTAGCTTTCATACGCACCTTTCTAGCTTTCCAAGTGCTTCTCTCATTTTTCGTTTCTGAACTTGGGACGTCGGTTTTTGGCTCTTCAATTATGGGTTCGTTCGTCATTCTTTGAGCTTGGGCTCGTGTCACTGCGTGAATAGGTATGATCGTCTCGTTTTCTGACCCTCCACTAGAAGGCACTGCTTCCAGCATGTTCAAGTAGTTTTTTCTCCTTTGCTCGGGTTCTTAGGGCAATCAGGAATCAAATGAGTAACTCCACACTGGGTGCAATATGCGTTGACTCTAATGATTTCATCATGAGGACAGTCTCTTAGCCAATGGTCTCCACCACACTTGTAGCAGGGTCCTTTAGGCTGTGGAGGTGCTCCTTGAGCTCCTCTTTGTTGGTATGCATGTCTCTGTCCGCCCATACCTCCGTTGGCTATGAACAACAATGTTCGTTCATCTAAGCTATATCTTGCTTCTCCTCCTGCATGTGTAGCTGTTGGTAGTCCTGCACCTCCTATCATGCTCCATGGTTCTGGTGTTGAGGGTTCTTCCAGTGGATAATAGACAGGATTTGCTGCATATCTATTGGGATCTTCATAATATGCATGCATAGGCACCAAAGCCTTCTCTTCTGATTCGGTTATTGTTGGTGTGTATCTTATGCCAACTGGTCATAATCCTGGTAGGGGTGGTTGTTGCCCCAACACTAGTTGTGGTCTTTCTACACCTACAGGTCCTGGTAGGTTGCCTGCTTGGGGAGCGTAAGGTCTCTCTCTCGCATATCCCTTGTTATAATAACATTCCTCCATCCCATGGTTTGTCCATTTTTGTTCAATAGCACACCACTTGGGCTTTTTAGCCTGGGGTTTGGCGTACAAGTTAATCTTTTTTAGAACTTCCTCTACAAGCTGCTCCTAGTTTACAGGTACTTCTCCTTTCAGTGCTGTTTTAGAAGATTTGCTTCCACTTTGTTGTGAAGATGAATCGTCGTCAAGATCCTTGAACTCACCCTCTTTGTAGACCGCACAATTGTCCACAAGGTAAAGAGCCTCTTTAGTCAACTCATTCAACGTCGTGCTCCTCTTCATATGTAAGTCCTTCTGGAGATTTGCATTCCTTAGTCCTTGGATAAATATAAGCATAAGTCTGGACTAAGTTGGCAGTTCTTTCACAGGGCAAAACTTAACATATCTTTTTAGTCGTAGGGCTGCCTTTCACATAGATTCCCCATCTTTCTGTTTGAATTTATGGATTTGTGAGACGGTATTATGAGCTATCCCCCTTTGTGAGAATTCCTCGATAAACTCGTCAAACACCTCATCCGTAGACTCAAAGTCTCTACGCTCCACAGAGTCCAACCAAGTAGCAGCGTCATCCTCTAGGGTTAGTCCAAACCCTACAAATTGGGTAGGGAAATCTAACACCTCTTCCACTCTAATTACACGCACAAAGGCTGCTACATGATCTCTCGGATCTCTGTTTCCCGTGTATTTCTTGTTTACCCATTTTTTCACTTGAGAAGGTCTAATTCTACGATGGTCTACAAATCTCATCATTGGATCTCCACGTCCTAGTCGATATACCTCCTCCGGCCTTCTTTAGTTGGCTGGTTCCTCTCCCAATGGTGCTCCTAAGCCGTAATTTCTAACAGTTCTTGCAAGAGATGGTTCATCTCTTCGAACTCGTTCTATGGGTGGTCTTCCAGGCTCCGTTAACCCTTGAGTTTTTGGCTTACTCTCTCCTTGATACCTTGAATAGAGTGGTGGTTCTTGCAAATCCCTTAGCCCTCGTGCGGCTTGATAACCATTTCGGTTTCGGTCTTGCTCTAATGTTGCACTCTATCGAAGCCATGCCTGCATTGTTGAATGTCTGCGGTCGGGTGGAATGTGAGGTCGTATCATACTCCTCTCAGAAGGGATTTGTCGACTTGCTAGGGGTGTAGGTGGCTCTTGGCACTTCATCGGGGGCATGTTGATGCTCCGGGAACTGTTGCTTTTTCTACCTCCTCGGGGAGAATATGTTCGTATTCTCGCCCGTACCTATCAACAAAAACTATATCCTTCCCCGTAGCAATTTCATAAGAGAATAAGTAAAGAACCTTGTCTTTGCTTAACTCGGTTGGGTATGGTTCTTTGCAGCAAAAGTAAGAGACTATTCCCTCGCTCTCATGCTTGTAGATTCCCACATTCTCATTATAAGTTGAAACCCTGGTTGTTTTCTTATCATACATAAAAATTGCTCCAGGTCAATCAATGTTTGGAGGTGGTTCTTGAGTTTCTGAAACATTTTCCCCTTTGCCACGTTATCTCCATATCTGTTGTAATCCTCAGGGTTACTAACTATCAGATAGTGGTTCCCCTTTTTGTCTCGGAATCTATCTCCATCTTCATAGACTCGAATTATCTCCAGTCTCTGAGCCGTCCTTTCCTCAATACAAATACACTTGTGTCCTCGATAGTCAGAATAAACTAGGGCTCCCCTTGAGTTTGTTCCTTCTAAGAAGATCACAGTGAACTTGGAATCATTCAATGGATTTAGGAGGTGCTTCCTCCTGGCATTGGTCCGTCATAGGTGAATCCTCCTGGCTGTTGACTACCCATTATGAAGAAGGATTTGTATGATGAAGTGTCGGTATCACTACCCTCCTCAATAATCGGTGCTAGTGGAACTATACTTCCCTCGGATGTTGGTCAATTTACGTGAAAATTCTGAATTCAGTCTCTGCTCCGTCAAAAGGTCAAACAAGGTCCAAATTCACTTCTGAAAGAATTTTTGGAACCCTTAAGCCAAATGGAACCTCACTGTATGAGCTCAATCAAATGTTTTCTTCACTAAGCCCCAGTAGACATCCTACGCGTAGGATGTCTCCTGCTCTGTTTTGCCTAGATTTTTGCACTATGAAGTCCCCTTGATGTGCTGAGTCCATAGCTATTTTTACTTTTTGATTTGGACACCTATAAGCTGTTCAATGGATCATAAATCTGTTTCAACAGCCTGCTGATGGTCTTGATCAGTCTAATCAACTCCAAATTGGACCAAAATTGACTAGGAGGCTTGCCTCAGGGTATAAAACACCCTGCTAGGCCTACAGTCAGTATCTCGCTTCAATTTCTTGCTTTAGACATCCTACACGTAGGATGTCTTTTTGCTTTGAATGGCTTCAAATGCAAAGCACAGACTCCTCTTGAGGTACTGATCACTTTGGTATGCTCAAAATTGAGTTTGGAGGGAAAAATTACACAGATGACATCCTACGTGTAGGATGTCTTTTTGGCCTGTTTGACCCCAAACTTGACCCACAGCTTCCCCTTGATGTCAGCAACCCAGTGGTATACTTAGATTTTGGTTTGGATTTCAAAAGTCCCCAATTTTAGCTGTTCTAGCCTTTTTCAGTCAAAAGTGCTAAAGTCTGCTTAGAACCCAATTTTCTCCCCCAAATGAGATGAAACCTCTCTCAGTCACTCAATATATCATGGAGATCATGCTCATGCAGCGATCCTATGGTTTTGGTCTTAAAATAATGCCTTGGCACAATTTGGGTAGGATGTCTGGCAATTTCAATTTATCTGACCTTATCCTGTCAAGATATGGTCAAATTTCCACTTTCCAAGTGAAAATAGGGTAAACCCCACCTTCTAAACACACTGGTCAACTCAAAATTCCAAAATTCCTACCAGATTAGCTTGTAGACATCCTACGCGTAGGATGTCTCCTGGGTTAAAATTAATTTTTTTTCTGACAGAAATGCTCCTGATGCTCTGCAGCTCTATTAGAAACACTCACAGTAAATGTTGGAATTCACTTTTGCGTCTTTTACAACCTTGTGATGAATCTAACAAGCAAGTATACATGCATGAAATGCTCTAGATCCTGAATCATGATGTCCTACTTACTCTACTCCTACTCCTCATGTGAAATGGTGATAATGGTGTATTGGGTACTTCCTGGCCTCTCCGGAATCTCAAGCTTTCCTCTCACCGCTTCTACCACTCCAAATCCTACTCAAGAACTCAACTAATATCTAAAACTATCTCAGTCTACCTAAATCTACCTAAATCGAAGGATCTAGGCCAAACACACGCTCCCTAGACTCCCTCTAAGACCTACACAGTCCTCCAGCCTCTGATCCTATCTAAATGTAAAATGAGACTCTTGGTAAGCCAAAGAATCCCTCTCCTCAAGGACTAGTTTCGGTCACCTACCTAAGGTTTTCGTCCCCGGCAGCGGCGCCAATGTTGGATGGATACGCCGCGACGGACGTCAGCACAGCAAGAACTCACCTAACAAGATTTTTCAGCTAAGGACGAAGCTCGACCCGCAGGCGTGTGGAAGCAAGCATAGGGTGTCAACCTACACTCGACCGACTCCTAACTAATTCCTACAGTGATCTCTACCCAATGTCTAAGTCACAGCCTTCAAGAGTGCATAAGAGGAAACTTCCTACAACGCTTTCTAGAGTTGAATACGCATCAAACAATCTTGAAACACCACAGAACTTGAAGGCGACCCTACTAACACCAATAGGTCGCTCTCCCTAAGGTCCTATGAACCAAAATCCCAACCCAAAACACCCGGTGCAAAATCACGTAGGATGTCTGGCCGAAATTTGCAGGTCTTTGCTTCCAAAATCTAAAGTGCCTAATGTGTAGCTCTACTCAATGCGAACTCATGGATATGCTGCAATGCAAAATCGGACAATGTATGCTCACCGAATCACCAAATGAAGCTCGTAGATGGAGCTCGCAAAATCGGACCGTACACGCGCAATGTAGGTATTGGTGCGTATCTCTCATCGGGGGCAACACGATGCACTTCTCCGCACTCAATTCTGACCACCGGTACTCGCGTAGCGTCAAGATGAAGCTCTCACTCTCTCTTGTACACAGTATGCTCACTCAAAGACTTCAAAATTTTTAAAATGACAAAAGGTTCTTCATTAAGGTCAAAAAATGGTATAAATACCTTACAATTCTCAAACCCTAATGTTCCAATTTAACCCTCTACTCAATCTAAATGTCAAAACTAGGATACAATCTGGAAACTTCTGTAAGCCCCAATATTTACAAGGTGAAATGTCGGGTTTTTCTCAATAAATGAATAATGACAAAAAATAATAATATGTCGATGTTGAAAGGTCAACTTTCAACAACGCTTGCACAAAGATTCCATAAAGATCCCTCAAAGATTCTCTAAAGATTCCAAATAAAGATGGTGATTAAGTGATGAAGACAAAGATGGATGCTGTAATGTGAAGATACAAGCTCATGGACATCATCAAATATCCCGTTATTATCATTTTGAGCCATTACGGCCACTTTTGTAATGTTTACGGGAACTTCATATATTAAGTCAACAATTGTATTGAGGCCACAGATGCTTGTTGGATGAGCAAAGCTAGCTCACGGTGTTGTAATTAATCTCTATAGAAGCCTAGGGACAAATAAGGTCATTTTGGGCGGACTAATATTAGGTTTTCTAAGGCTTAGCATATAAGCCAAAACCTAAAGCTTTGTAAAGGGACTTCTAATAAATCTGATCTTCTGTGTCGTTGGGAGACTGCGAGAGAGTGAGAGAGTGTGTGTGTGTGCTACAGGAGCTACGATGGTCGGAATCGCAAACGGAGAGCAGCAGTGAGTTGCCCATGAGGAGAGCTACGCGTTGATGCTTAAATCACACGCGTTCATCTGTGTTTTGGCAGATTCACCCGCGAGCTACTTTTGGAGTTTCGGTGAGTAACTGTTGTCCATTTTTGCATTTCAGCATATCCACGCGATCAGAGCGAGTAGAGCTTTACATTAGGCACTTTAGTTTTTGGAAACGTTGACCTGTGAAAATCGGCCAGACATCCTACGCGTTTTCTGCACGGAGGGTATTGAGTAGGTTTTTTTGGTCACGGACCTTAGGGAGAGTGGCCTATTGGTGTTGATAGGATATCCCTCAAGTTTCGTAACGTTTCGAGAACGTCTAATGGGCTTTTGGCTTGCGGTAGCATCATAGGAGACTCTCACATTCACAGAACCGATGGCATGTAGAGTTGATATCTCTGTAGGAAGTAGTCATTAGTCGATCGAGTAGAGGTTGACACCCTTTGCTTGCTTCCAGGCGCCTACGGGTCGAGCTTCGTCCTCAGTTGACATTATATGTTAGGTGAGTTCTCGCTATGCTGACGTCCGTCGCGGCGTATCCGTCCAACATTGGCGCCGCTGCCGGGGACGAGGGCCCTAAGTAGGTGACCGAGACTAGTCCTTGAGGATAGAGGTCGCTCTGGCTTGCTAGAGTATATTCATTCTTTTAGATAGGATCGGAGAGTGGTGGACTCTTTTGGTCTTAGAGGGAGTCTAGGAGGTGTGTGTCTGGCCTAGATCCTTCGTCTTAGGTAGTATTAGGTAGTAGTAGGTTGTGGTGTAGAGAGTAGGAGTTGGAGTGGTAGATGTGGTGGTAGGTTGACTTGAGAGTCTATGTGAGGCCAGGAAGAAACCGAGACATCAAAATCACCATCTCACATGATGAGTAGGAGTAGGGTAAGTAGGATATCTTGATTTTTGATGTAGAGGACTTTATGCATGTCTTATTTTCTCTTAGGCTCATCAGAGAAGTGGAAAACGCTAAGTAGGAAATACTGTAAGTTGTGTTTGGAAGCTGATTTGAAGTCTAAAAGTTTCTGTGATTATTGCTGAGAGCATAAGGAAGCATCAGGGACACTTCAGTCTCAGAAAATCAGCAGTAGACATCCTATGCGTAGGATGTCTACAGGGTGATCTGGTGAAAATTTTGAAATTTTGAGTTGACCAGAGTGTTCAGAAGGTAGGTTTTACCCTATTTTCACCTGGAAAGTGGAAATTTGACCATATCTTGACAGGATAAGGCCAGATAGACTAAAATTGCCAGACATCCTACCCAAATTGTGCCAAGGCATTATTCCAAGACCAAAACCATAGGATGGATGCAGGAGCATGATCTCCATGATATATTGAGTGACACTGAGAGTTTTCAGCTCATTTAGGTGAGAAAATTGGGTTCAAAGCGGACTTTAACACTTTTGACTGAAAAAGACTAGAACAGCTAAAATTGGGATCTTTTGAAATCCAAACCAAAATCTGAGCATACCACTGGGTTGCTGACATCGAGGGGAAGCTTTGGGTCAAGTCTGGGGTCAAACAGGCCAAAAGGACATCCTACGCGTAGGATGTCATATGTGTGATTTTGCACTCCAAACTTAATTTTGAGCATACCACAGTGATTAGCACCTTAAGGAGAGTCTGTGGTTCAAATTTGGGGCAATTTTGATCAGTTAGACATCCTACGCGTAGGATATCTAAGGCATGATTTAGAGGCCAAAATCAAACTGTGGACATAGCAGGGTGTTGTATAGCCTTAGGCAAGCCTCCTAGTCAAATTTGGTCCAATTTGGAGTTGATTTGACTTGGGAATTCATCAGAACAGACATCAGGCTTTTGGAACAGATTCTTGATCATTTGACCAACCTATAGGTGTCAGAATAAAAAAAAGTAAAAATAGCTGTGAGTTAAGCACATCAAGGGGAAGCTACAGTGCAAGTTTGGACAAAATCTGAGCAGTTAGACATCCTACGCGTAGGATGTCTTCAGCTTGATTTAGGACTCCAAACCAACCTATGAGCACACCACTGTGATCAACACATCAAGGAGAATCTGGGGTGAAAATTTCAAGTCATTCTGAGCAAAAAGACATCCTACGCGTAGGATGTCTCAAGGCTATTTTTAGGTCCAAATGAAATTCTGAGCATACCATTGTGTTGCTGGACTTAAGGGGAGTCTCTAGACCAAATTTTGTTAAATTCTCAGCAGATGGACATCCTACGCGTAGGATGTCTCTAGGCTAGTTTTAGGTTCCAGTTGAAATTTTGACCATACAGAAGTGTTCACAGTGTCACAAAGATCCCAAATCTTCTTCCATTCTAAACTGCATTTCACTGTTTTGGCCATAACTTTCACAAACGGTATCGGATCGGAAAAGTTTTTATATCAAAACGTAGCCTGAGAGCGGCTCTACAGATCTTAGAGCGAAACATGAGCTAAATGTATGCCCACAACAACCATTTAGTTCAACTTTGAAAAAAAACATCGTTTAAGGCCTCAAAATGCATCCGGAAGTCAGGAGTGTCTAAAACCGATAGTTCGAAAGAATTGTGAGAAAACGGTCACGGTTTCTGAAGACTGCTAAGTTAGCAGACTGAAATTATCTTTTGGAAAAACCATTGGTCACCCGTTGGAAGGTGCTCAAGGAACAAGTGTGGCCATCAAAGGTACTTCAAGGATTTCTGCATTCATTGTGAAAAAGTTTGCCAGCTAAATGGAATTTTGTAGATTGCGTGCTAAAGTGAACACAGGTTAGCTCGACTCAAGAATCGCTACAAAGGGAGCAGTCGTTGCAGTATAGTGGTAAGTTGCATAACTTATCACAGTGCTTCCACTAGATCGAGGCCTACTAAAAAGCTCTAGGAAAAGCAAGCAGCCAGACAAGACAGTATGAGTCTTGGCAAGCAAGGGAGCTAAGAAGTTCAAGCAGTGCAAGCAAAGCCCAATTCAGAAAACTCAGAGATTAAGACATCCACAACAGTTGAAGAACCTCAAGCTAAAAAAGACCGACACAAGGGTGCTAATAATTTTTATTAGCATTGAGGCAAGCAATTAGAGCTATCACTGAACAGGTACAACAAGGGAGTCAAGACGAAAGCAATGGCGTCTCAAAGGAATCAGACCAATCAGGAAGAAGCTTCAAGTATATCCACATATATTACAAGAGAGCAAATTCGGATCTATCTGATTGGATACTACAAAGGACTGCCATGCTATGAGGATGTCAATCGGAATTTGTACATCAAGACAAAGAAAGATACAGAGGAAACTCGGACATCTCAATATGTGGAAGTTGAAACAGCTAAGAATGTGCTACACCCACATCCAAATTTCATGGAAGACTGTCTGAGATCAATTTACATGAGGCACGGAAAATACATCGACAATGAGATAGAAATGTTGTACAAGGATCCAGTTACAAAACTCTACGCATATCCTCCAAGTATTTTTCTGTACAAAGCACAAGATGGAAAACAGAAATTTGGTACCCTCTATGGAGATGATGATGGTCGATACTACAGGGCTGTCACAAGTCATGAAGTTCCTGTAGAAAACAATCATTACTTTATAGCAGAAGCGTTTGGCTTAAGAGGAGAAGACTACATGTCTACAGGTGGTAATGTATACCATCTCGTCATGAGTTTACCTCTAACTACGCGCTTGGAAGAGTTAACAACTACAGCTGTCACTGCACAAATGGGCGGCACAACACAAGGCACAACATGGAAAGACACAACACAAGTCTCGTGCACTGCACCACCACAAGAGGTACCAGCTATGAAGATAGCCCAACTTCAAAAAGAACTAGCTTGGTCTCAAGAGCTACTTAACAAAGCACAAGAAGTCATATCATCAGGCATTAAACAGATGCCAACATCAGATATGAAACCCTCTCGGATGGTGGGAGTTCAAACTCAACAAAGAGACCCTATATCTTCAAGAGCGGGATTAAGAAGTCCAGTTTTACAAGAAGCAGTGTCCTTTTCAAGAGTCCAAGTGGAATTTCAAGAAGCATTGGAAGATGCCGAGCCGGAGGAGATACCACTGGAAATTCACAATGCCCAATGTAAAAGGTCAGGTCAAGATGTCATTGTGGTCGACAAATACGATAGGCACTATGAAATAGCCGATGTGAAAAATATGGATGAGTTTAGCAATTGTGGACAACCTGTAAGTCACATACTTGGACCCCGTCCGAAAGCACCATCAAGGGAAACGGAAAATAAAGATTCGGTTCGACCTTCACTCTCGGTGCAAAACTCGCCAAAATCAACTCGAAAACATAGCCCTAAGGCTATGCAGAAGCCCCATGTCAAAGACCATATACTGATGGAAGAATTAGCATCACAACTGCTAGAAAGCATAGATAGTGATTTGATCTTGTATGCAAGCAATAATGGAAGCTATTTTCAGCTTCTCAAGGACAAGACGATGAAGGATAAAGAGACAAAGCCGGTGGATACACCTAAGTCAGTCGTAATCTACAGGTTCATGCATGCAAAGAAGAGGTCATATATGTATCTAGATACCACAGGAAACCATTATCAGCAGTATTATGGGAAGCTACCTCGTCCAAAGGGTGCACAAGTTGAGATAACAACATATTGCGACCAATGTGCCATTGGTCATTTAGTGATGGACTGCCCAGTAAAGCTCTACTTGGAAAAGAAGAAGCAACAAGCCAAAAGCAAAGTTCAGACAGTGACAACAAGGGAACGGAAGAAAGAATCCCCAACAAGATCTCCGGAAAAGAAGCAGATTTTGTCACAGAGCACAAAAGATAGGCTCAAGACACAGTTGCTTGAAGTCAAGGGTGTCAACGACATTATCATAGAGAATCACGCTATCAAAAAAGATCAATTGAATTAGCTTATTCAAGATCGTTTAAGGAACCTCAGTGAGGACAAGTCAGAGCATCCACAAGGTGATGAAGATGAAGCTCGTAGTTCAAGGTTCGAGAGCAAAAGAAGCCAAGATTCTGACGATAGTGAGCCAACACAAGAAGAGGTGGCAGAGGTAACAAAAATTCTTAGTTCCATGTCACAAGTGGAAGACATGCAAATAGAATCAATGGATGAAGCTGAAAGTCTACCAAATAAATTCTCTAATGTGGACTCTTTATTGGTGATTGAACAAATCAAAGAGTATGAGAAGCTAAAAGAAGATGTAACTGAAGACATAAAATGCACAGAAGAAAGGGAAATGACTGAGTCCAAGATTGACTACCAAGGACAAGCCATACAGGATATGAATCGGAATATTTTCAAGAAGAAACTCTACAAAAACCCATGGAACAATGGAAACCAAAGGCCATGGCGACCATTGCATCAGAAGAAGAGAGTAAACCTCAACATCCTGCTACACAAGCTTCAAAACATTTCCAAGAAGAAAAGTCACCATTGAATGACCTTCAAGTGCTAGAAGAAGTAAATAGTGACAGAGAGCTTCTAAAATCAAGAATCAAGGTGTCACAATTAGAAACTAGCAATGAACACCAACAAGCAGCTACAACAGAAGATAGTAAGCACTTGGGACATGCTACAACCAGTCAAATGACAAAGAAGTTCAACATACAAGAGGATTACAAAGCCTTCAAGGCACAAAAGTCTAAGAAAAGTACCAAAAGCAAAGAGGACATCAGTTACTTGGCAGCCAACAAGAAGATTAAATTCTCACTGGATGTGCATGAGAAACTGAAATTCAATTTTACAGCAGAGATAGATTGCACTGCCACGACTAATGTCATGTCTTATGGGCTGTGGTTACTTCTAGATAAGCCAGAACTATATGAAATTCAGGTACAGGTTCCTATATCACATGGAATAGCCGTCACAAGTTTAGGGGTTGCGAAAGCTACCCTTAAACTACGGTCAAAGATAATCAAAGACAAATTCCTAGTGGTGGATTCCTCCAAAATGAATACACATTTGATTTTGTCCAAGCACTGGGAAAAAACATTGGCAGAAGAACCTGGATTTTCAACAATGGTCATCATGACTAGCTCTCAAGAAATCTAGCCTACTACTGCTCCAAAATTATCGGCTTCCGACAAAGGCAAAGCCAAAATGAGCCCACAAATGTGCTACCAACAGAAGCAACCCCTTAAATCAGAGTCTTCAATCCAGCCCCAAAAGGTTCAAGACAGAGCTTCGACATCAACTGACCACATGCTTCCACATGAAAGACAGACCCCAAAGAAAATCTTTCAACCGAAATACCCTACACTGCGAGATCATCGTCGACAAAAATATTCAAAGGTCTACATCAAAGCTGAAGAAATCAAGGTCAAGGACCCAATATGGGTAAATGAGCCTAGCCGATTGACGAAAGGTAAACACATGGGATGGATAGCCTCCCACTACAGCTTAGCAGAGCAAGGCTATTATGAGGGTCAAAAGAAACTTTGGTTACCAAAACCACAGACCTCGGCTTATGTGGTGGATAAAGGTTTCAAAAAGCGTCCCCAAAAGCAACAAAGCTCATATTTATATTGCCAAAGGAGACCAACCAACAAGGCTCGCCAAAGGGATGCATGAAATTTCAAATCCAACTGGCCTTCATACCAACATAGGACTTCATCGATAAATAATCCCAAAAATGGCACTCTTGTACATCTCAAAACGACATCAAAAACATCATGGGAAGTGCCATCTAGAATTCTTCAAGCACAAGGTTACTATCAAGGAAATCGAAGAATCTGGCTACCAAAGATGCCAGGTAAACATTCTTCAAGCAAACAACTTCAGCTTGAAAATAATCGCAATTTCACGGAAGGCAAAATCAAGGACAATGTCACAGTCAAGGCAAAGGATATCTGCAAATACACACTAATCACACGATGCAGATACAAATGGGTGCCAAAAGAACAAGAAGATTGAAGTCATCTCTAGCTCTCAAGAAATGTCAAGACATGATAGACAAAGTGTTACGGGGAATGGAGCGAGCCAATCTTCTCAACCAAGGGACCAACAACAACAAAAAGAAATTTTGACAACCAAGGTCACCCAGGTATGGCAAAAGAAACCAATATTGCCAGTATGGTCCTTTACAAATCCTCTCTTCGAGGATGGGAGTTTTGAATTTCAAAGCCTATTCTTGGTTGCAAGCTCCCGACAGTAAGTCAAGTCGCCATAAAAATCATGGCATAAGAGTCAAGAGTCGGGCAGCTGAGCCACGAAATGAGCAAGCATTAGACCCAAGCTTCATGTCTTAATATTCTTTGTGGTCTATGAGTCTAGATATTTAGATTATAGCTCAAGCTGGAATAGTTGAGCATATTGTAAAATTTAGTCGCTCATGCTGGATAGGTGAGCATAAGAGTCGAAGTCTACTATTTTAAATGGTGGAGTGGCGGAGTAGTCGAGAAAACACTCACGCACATGAACACAATGAGGAGAGTGGAAATAACCCCGTCGACAAAAACCCTTCTTGTGATTAACGGCAGCTCTTGAAGTCAAATATATATTTTTTTGCTTCTCTAGCTACGTTCACTCCTCGAAGCACCCATTCAAACTCCTCTCGCACCGCATATTGTTTGCCATGCATCTATCTGTGCAAGCATATATAATGTCCCATCACTGGACATTTGCATCCGGCATGCTTTTTGTGTTCCACCCTTGCACTTACACAACAAAATGACGATGACGAAGTGGTAACAGGTTTCATAAGCATTTGCTCAACACCAATGACTCTGACTTCAAGCTACTAACACTTACCCACTGTATATCCAGTAATAGTAGCCATATGGCCATATGTACTTTAACTCAACAAAACTCGGTTACATCAAACATAAGTACATATAGCCTCACATTTAATGGTGACTAAAGGCATTTTTTTCCCACTGGGTTTTTCCCTTTAGTCCTATCCAGGTATCCAAGACCTTCATTTTATAATATACGCCACATTTTATTTTTACTATTTTATTTTTCTTATAAAAGCACAGAAAAGCAGACCAACGACATCCCCAAACCACTACATGCTCATCAACTATAGGATCCAAGGGGAGCGGCCCAGAAACAATTCAAAAAGGCTTCAAGTTTACAGGTACACGTGCAGGATGACACCCAAAGAACAAACAATACAGAGCCGCCATGATAAATCCTTGCTGCAACAACAAACCTCACTCGACTTATTCACGCTACAACAACCAATCGAACGGGGAGAGCTATGGCTTCAACTACACTACATGTACAATAAAAAGGTAACTCTACAACATACAAAGCATCTGGTAGAAGCAACTGCAACAACAAAAGATTCAACCAACACCAAAACATGAACCACTCGCCAAGGCCACTGCAGACATAGGGTCTTGTCGGGGACGACAAGACTTCGGAGGGGGAGAGTATTGAAAGGTCAACTTTCAACAACGCTTGCACAAAGATTCCATAAAGATCCCTCAAAGATTCTCTAAAGATTCCAAATAAAGATGCTGATGAAGTGATGAAGACGAAGATGGATGCTGTAATGTGAAGATACAAGCTCATGGACATCATCAAATATCCCGTTATTATCATTTTGAGCCATTGCGGCCACTTTTGTAATGTTTACGGGAGCTTCATATTTTAAGTCAGCAATTGTATTGAGGCCACAGATGCTTGTTGGATGAGCAAAGCCACCTCACGGTGTTGTAATTAATCTCTATAGAAGCCTAGGGACAAATAAGGTCATTTTGGTCGGACATTAGGTTTTCTAAGGCTTAGTATATAAGCCAAAACCTAAAGCTTTGTAAAGGGACTTCTAATAAATCTGATCCCCTGTGTCGTTGGGAGACTGCGAGAGAGTGAGAGTGTGCGTGTGTGTGCGTGCTACAAGAGATACGGTGGTCGGAATCGCAAACGGAGAGCAGCAGTGAGTTGCCCATGAGGAGAGCTACGCGTTGATGCTTACATCACACGCGTTCGTCTGTGTTTTGGCAGATTCACCCGCGAGCTACTTTTGGAGTTTCGATGAGTAACTGTTGTCCATTTTTGCATTTCAGCATATCCACGCGATCAGAGCGAGTAGAGCTTTACATTAGGCACTTTAGTTTTTGGAAACGTTGACCTGTGAAAATCGGCCAGACATCCTACGCGTTTTCTGCACGGAGGGTATTGAGTAGGTTTTTCTGGTCACGGACCTTAGGGAGAGTGGCCTATTGGTGTTGATAGGATATCCCTCAAGTTTCGTAACGTTTCGAGAACGTCTAATGGGATTTTGGGTTGCGGTAGCATCATAGGAGACTCTCACATTCACAGAACCGATGGCATGTAGAGTTGATATCTCTGTAGGAAGTAGTCATTAGTCGGTCGAGTAGAGGTTGACACCCTTTGATTGCTTCCACGCGCCTGCGGGTCGAGCTTCGTCCTCAGTGGACATTATATTTTAGGTGAGTTCTCGCTATGCTGACGTCCGTCGCGGCGTATCCGTCCAACAGCCGAGCAATCGTTTTTCGTAGGGTGTGTCGAGCTTCTAACACAAGAAGAGCCATGTCAAGAAGGATTGCTGGTCCAAGAAGAAGAAGGAGACAGAGTCTCAAAACAACAAGACAAAAAGCTCTAATTCTCTCATTAGACAATGTGTCTAATTCCTGGATAGTAGATTATGGGTCTTCATTCCATGCAACACCACACAAGCAACATTTCCAAGATTACACCAAAGGTAATTTTGGATATGTAAACTTGGGAGATGATGAAGCTTGTGAGATTGTCAGCAAAGGTACATTTTCTATCAAAACTGTTGATGGAAATGAATGGAAGCTTAAAGTTTTAGGCATGTTCCTTCTCTTCGCAAAAATTTGATCTCTACAGGACAATTGGACGATGAAGGTCACAACATTGCATTCAAAAACAAATGGTGTAAGATCTCAAAGGGATCTTTGGTGGTTGCCAAGGGAGAAAAGGTCGTTACACTTTATTTCTGTACTGTTAGCACGCAACCTTCAGCTTGTGCAGCAACTACAAAAGTTGACAGTGCGGTGTGGCACTACCGGCTTGGGCATATTAGTGCCAAAGGAATGCAAATCCTTCAAACGAAGAAGCTTCTACCAGGTTTGAAAGAAGTGGACTTAGAGTTCTATGAAGATTGTGTTTATGGTAAACAAAAGAAGGTAAAATTTCAAAAATCGGGAAATGAAAGAAAAAATAAAAAACTTGAGTTGGTTCATTCTGATGTTTGGCGTCCTGCAAGTACGCCATCACTTGGTGGCTCATTCTACTATGTAACATTCATACACGATGCAACTAGAAAAACATGGGTTTATGTCATGAAGAATAATTCCGATGTATTTTCCATATTTCAAAGGTGGAAAGCCTTTGTGGAGAATGAAACAAGTACCAAGGTTAAATGCCTCAGATCCAACAATGGAGGCGAATATTGCAGCCAAGATTTTGTGCTAGCAATGGCATTTGGAGGAAAAGGACAACCCCAAGGACACCTCAATAAAATGGGATTTGGGAAAGGATGAAAAGGACAATCATGGAGCGAGCACAAAGCATGCGTCTACATGCAGGCCTACGCTTGAGCTTTGGGCGGAAGCTGTAAGTACGTCTGTATACTTAATCAATCGGTCACCCTCAACGGCATTGGATGGGAGCGTTCTAGAAGAGGCATGGATAGGTAAACCGGTGAATTATGTATTTCTCAAAGTGTTTGGGTGTAAGGCTTTCATGCACATAGATAGAAGCCTAAGATTAAAGCTAGATGCAAAGTCCAAAAAAGTGTTTCTTCATTGGCTATGGAGAAGGTGACTTTGGGTATCGCCTATGGAATCCTGAAGATGGTAAAATCTTAAGGAGTAGGGATGTAATTTTTAACGAACAAAATATGTACAAAGATTACTTGGAAAGAAAACAAACAAAAGAAACAGGTGATGAGTACATGGAGCTTGAGGACGGTGAAGCCTCAAGGACTGCAAAGGGTGACAATGTGCAACAAAATCAACCAAATGAGGAGACTCAACCTATTCCCCAAAGATCTACAAGAGCAAGTAGACCTCCAGAAAGGTTTGTTCCTTCCTTCAACTCTCAGATTCTGGAGAGCTGGAATCATACGAAGAAGCTATGCAACACAAATCCAAAGAAGAATGGACAAAAAGCATGCAAGTGGAGATGGACTCACTACATCGCAACCAAACATGGGAGTTGGTTGAGTTACCTAAAGGTAAGCAGGCACTTCAAAACAAATGGGTATACAAGATGAAGGAAGAAGAAGGTGGGAATAAAAGGAACAAGTCTAGGCTTGTGGTAAAAGGGTTTTCTCAAAAGAAAGGTGTTGAATTCAATGAAATATTTTCTCCTGTTGTAAAAATGAACTCGATTAGGCTTGTCTTAAGCCTTGTGGTGGCTTCTCATGATCTAAATCTTGAGCAAATGGATGTAAATATGGCATTCCCCCACGGTGACTTAGAGAAGGAAATATACATGCTTCAACCAAAGGGGTATGAAGTAAAAGGTAAGGAGAAAATGGTTTGCAGATTAAAGAAGAGCTTGTATGGTTTAAAGCAAGCATCAAGACAATGGTACTTGAAGTTTGATCGATGGATGTTGGATCATGGATTCACAAGATGCAACTCGGATCACTGTGTCTACACGAAGAATTTGGGAGATGGGAAATTCATCATCCTAATGTTGTATGCTGATGACATGTTGATTGCAAGTGCTAACATACAGGACATCAAAGAACTAAAAGAGGAGATGTCTAAATCTTTTTAAATGAAAGATTTAGGTGCTGCAAAGAGGATACTTGGTATGAAAATATCAAGGGACAGGACGAAGAAGACAATAAAGCTATCTCAAGAGGATTACATCAAGAAGGTACTAGAAAGGTTTGCAATGCAAAAGAAAAAACTAGTTTCTACACCTTTGGCTAGTCACTTTAAACTAACGAAGGATATGTGTCCAAAGTCACAAGAGGAGATAGCCTATATGTAAAGTTCCATATGCTGCAGCGGTAGGTTCTCTAATGTATGCTATGAGTAGGTTCATGGACAACCTAGGTAAAGAACACTGGCAAGCTGTGAAGTGAATACTTAGGTATTCAAAAGGGACAACAACAAATGCTTTGGATTTTGGAGGAACTGTTATTTTTCTAGAAGGGTATGCTGATGCAGATATGGCAGGTGACAAAGATACTCGAAGGAGCACTACTGGCTATGTCTTCACGGTTGGAGGCATAGCAGTAATCTGGGCTTCAAAGCTGCAGAAAGTGGTCTCACTTTCTACCACGAAAGTAGAGGATGTAGCAATGACAGAGGCAAGCAAAGAAATTCTGTGGCTTCACAGATTCTTAGAAGAGCTTGGATTCAAACAAGACAATTGTGTCTCGTACAGTGATAGCCAAAGCGCTATCCATCTTGCAAAGAACTCAGCCTTTCATTCAAGGACAAAGCACATTGAGGTTAGATATCACTTCATACGCATTCTTTTGAAAGAGGGACATCTAAAGCTAGGAAACATGCATACAAGTGAAAATCTTGCATACATGTTTACAAAGGTGGTCAACAAGGAGAAGTTGAGCTTTTGCTCATCTTCAATCAGCATTCAAGGATAAGAATCCAGGATAGAAATCAGTCACAGGTTTGGTTTGGAGATCAGTCTCCAAGTGGGAGATTGTTAAGTATGGAGCCTGATTTACCCCTTGTAATTTTTTGTGGTAAAAACGCACATTTTGTAAGGCCCCCATTATGAGGAGAAGCCATCGTGCGTGAAGGAAAATTACTCGTCGGAAATAAAATCACTTGTCAAAAAACAAAATTTTCACGGCCAATATTATGGCCGGACGGCGGCCGGAAAGTGGTCGAAAAACGATCGATCGGTTCACCGGTTGGCCGATGGCCGGTAGTCAATGGCCGGCGGCCGGTGGCCGAATTCAAAAGCGGACTTGTCTTCTCAAGGGCGGCCACACATGGACGGAATGGAGGGTCCAATTTTGGACTTATCTACACAAGGGTGGCTACACATGGCTGCCTCTCATGAGAGAGGGTAGCCCTTTTGGCCTATAAAAGGAGGCCATTTCTACAGACATTTCATAGTGTAAAGTTGATGCAACAAGGTGAGTGTGAGGTGGTGAGAGTGAAGCAAGACGGGAGCTCTATTAAGGGTATAATCCCTTTGTAAAATACTTTTTGTTTTGAAGTACTAAAGCCATTGAGTGGCTGCTTTCCCGTGGACATAGCCCACATTGGGTGAACCATGTATATCATGTGTACTCTCTCTCTCTCTCTACTCTATAATCTCTTGTGTGTGAAATCCATCTCTCTCCATTAAGTAATCTACTCAAATATCTATTTAGCTACGTCTTATTTCCTATCATGCATTTGCTTAGCATATTCATTCACTTGCAGGATGACCTCGTCATTTTGATTGCCAGTTTTTGTTTTGTGCCAGCTGACTTGATGTTTCTACCACTTCTTGTGTGTCCTTGGGCGGCGTCATGGCAGCTGTTTGTTGTTGCCCTTGTGGCTATGGCTAATCCTTTTTTGTTTTGTCATCCTGAGGCTTTGTGATGCCTCGGCCTTCTCTTGCTGTGTTGAGGTAGAGGGTGTTTCCTCAGCCTCCTGTTCTCTTGTGTTCTCAAACTTTGTGGTTTCCTCTTCTGGGGCAGGATTGGCTGCCCTTTTTGGCTCTTTGTTGTGCTCGTTTTGCTACTCTTGAGTAGATTCAGCTGCCTGGTGTGCTGATTCTGCTGCTTCTTGCTGTTCTAGCTCTATCTCTTTTATTGGCTCAATGTTGTGGTTCTAATTGCTGGTGATGGTGGTGGGCTCGGCATGGGATGATCATGGTGTTTAGAAACAAGAGAAGAGATGTGGGGAGATATATCACCTTGAGCACGTTCTGCTTCTCCTTGTGCAGTGGCTTCCTCTGCTTTCTTTTGCTATTCTACCGGCTCTTTAGCTTTCTTTGCCGCTTCTTGTGCTTCCCTGAGCTTCAAGGCTTCTACTTCTTGATATATTTGTTCCAGGGATTCCGTGGGATCTTTAGCCTGCTTCCGGGTGTGATACTTGGTTCTTGGTCCTTTAAGCCCAATAGGCACCCACTTTTCCGGGTCCTTTCCTTGTGCTTGGTGGCTGCATTGGTAAGAGTGTTTTTCTCGTTCAAACCTAACTTGCTTTTGTACCGGTTCCTCCTGGTGTGCTGACACAGCTTTTCTCTTCATTTCTTCAATTCTAGCTCTCCTTTCCTCGTTATTTGAGCTTTCATTGCTGTACCGTTCTGGCGAGCTCTCAGCAGACTCTTCATCTAACTTGTATGATTTCTTGGCAGATCTTGTAGCTTGAGGAGAAGGTTGTGCTGACATTATCCAAGTGTTCTGATCTGGGGCAGGTGGCAAGTTGTTGGCCATGCCGATGGAATGGTAAGCAATCTTGGTTAAAATCTCTGGTGCACCCAGATATGTGATTTTTCCTTCTTTCTTTGTCCCTTTCAATGTGGACAAAACATATTTTGCGTGGTCAATTGGTTGCCTGGTCGTTGATTTGAGGACTTGCGTAAAGGTTGTGGCAACCGCATGATTGGACGTTGTATACCTTGGCGGCCTCTTAGCAAGGAAGAGAAAATGCTGGTGGTACAACCTTGTGAACTCTTCTACCTGCTTGTGAATGAGGTCTGCAAATGTGCTACGACGGTTTCTTTGCTGAAAGTTCCAACCATCTTCCTATTTCTTGCCCTCATTGTCATTACTTCTGTTGGCAGTCTGAGTGCTTCTGTCACTATCTCCTTGGTAGTCACAACCTCAACCTTATACCCTTGTGGGTCAGAGATCTGCACAGTTTCATCTTCTTTGATCGTGGATAAAAGCTCTTAAGCTTTTTGGAAGTCCACCCCACATGGCTCTTGTTCATAGAAAGTCTCTGAGTCCTACCCTTTTGTTGGCTTCTTTAGTTTTGGGCTTTGCGGAAACATCATTTACTTCTTTGGGTAGAAGTTACAACTCTACCTGGTGTCCTTCCTCGCTCTTGAATCTGCCGGTGAACACTGTGGTGTTGTGCACTTCAAGTTGTTCCTTTGAGAGATAGGGCGCTTTTGCATTCTTGACTGAATCGGGGTCTAGTTGATATGCTGGTAGCTCTTGCAACTTTTCTTTTTGGTTTAGCTTCTTCTTGGCCCTCTTTGCTGCTTGCATGGCTCTTGTTCAGTGAATAGAGTGTCAAAGTTAGTAGATTTGACAGATTTTTCTCTAAAATGTCCTTCAGTTTGAAATGCTGACAATTTTGGTCCAATTTGCTTCAAATCAATTTTTGAACAAGCCTAGATGCATAAAAACATGTAAGAACAAAATTATAAAGTCCAAACAAAAAATTGCAACAAAAGTAAATAATCACGATTATTTACAGCTGATTAATTTTTTTAACTTTTTGCAAATTTGGCATTGCTAGCTTTTCTAAATATTGTAGTCTTTCTGACAATTCATGTCCAGTCCACTCAAGATCATTAGCTACCCTTAGTGTCGGCAATAGAAATTCTATTGGCAATATGGAATCAAGACCATAAACAAGGTTAAAGGGTGTAGCATTTAAAGCTGTTTTGAATGAAACTCGATAAGCCCAAAGAGCAGCATGGAGATTCATTTCCCAGTCTGTCCTTCCTGAACTAACCACTTTAGTCAATACCGAGCTAAGAATTTTGTTCGTATGCTCAACTTGTCCGTTTGCTTGTGGGTGATAGGGAGCTGATTTGTTATGGATGACCATAAATTCATTAAGCAAATACTCGATTACCTCATTGAGGAAATGAGTTCCCCGATCACTCACAATTTCTATTGGCCGTCCATATCTCGTGAATACATACTCACATAAGAATGCGGCAGTGGTTCTAGCATCATTGTTTTGAGTTTCTTTAGCCTCGGCCCACTTAGTCAAATAGTCCATAGCTACAATGATATACTAACCTTGGGTTTTATAAGCAGGTGGTTGTATTGGTCCAACAAATTCTATACCCGATTTTACGAAAGCTCTAGCTCCCATCATTGGTCTTAAGGGCATGCTATCTACACGTGTTGGCATTTTTGCTTGTTGACAAGCATCACACCTTTGAACATATTCTTTGGTATCTACAAAAAGCGTTGGCCACCATATGCATGCCATTAAGATTGCTCTTGCAGTAGTCTCACTAAAAAAGTGACCTTCAGCTAATCTAGCATGTGCTTGTTCTATAATTGGAATATACTCGTCTTCATTTGCACAAAGACGCAAAAGTTGATCCTTTCCTCTCCGATACAATTGGTTTCCAATAAGAGCATAGTCTCTTGCTTCAATCTCAATTGCTCTTTGATGGCGTTTACTCGTATCCTTAGAAAATGTTTGGCTTGATAAGTAAGTAACTAGATAGTTACTCCACTTAGGAACAGGTGACGTTTGAAACAATGTTACGTGAGATATAGGTGTCTATTTTTGACATTGAGGACAATCCTTTACAAAAGGGCGAACATCACTCCTCATAGTCGACCAAAATACTCCAAGTCTCAAAATTCGTCACATAGTTTGGTCTTCTACAAAGTGAAGTTCTACTATGGTAATATATGCTTGACTAAGGTACTAGTTTTTCTCTTCAAGATTAATGCATAAAATCAATATTCCATCTCAATTTGTTTTGTATAGCTTACCAGCTTATAATTGATACATAGTCGATTGCTTGATTAATCCAATTGTAATAGAAAGTGGTATTTGTGAATCCACTTGAGCTATTGTCATCAATGATACCATGGTTTTCAACCATCGAGGTATCATTTCCATGAAGAACAAATATCCATCTGGTAGATCATCGTCTACCCCTTAGGTGATTCTCCTAAAACAATCCTTGACAAATGAGCTGCTCTTTGATGCGTAGTGCCTTTTACTACAACCACAGTGAAATCAAATTCCAAAATAATGATGAACCATCTCACTATTCTTCCTGTGTTGCATGGCTTGTTGACCAAGTACAACAAAGCTTGGTGGTCCACAAAGAACACAAACTTGTTGGATAATAGGTAATGTCTATACCTTTTAACAGCATAGATCATTCCTAATCCTTCCCTTTCTATGGTAGTGTAATTCTTTTCTGCCATGGAAAACTGTCCGCTAGCATAAAAAATAGAAAAATCGATTTTTCCCGTCTCCTGGTTGATCTAGTATACAACCTATGGAAAATTGGAAGCATCTACATGTATGTGGAATATCTTATTCCAATCTGGTGCTTTCAATATTGGAGCTGAGATGAGAGCTTGCTTAAGCTTCATGAAAGATTCTTCACATGCCTCTGTCCACTCAAAGTGTGTAATCAAGCTATACATTGATTTTGCAATTATAGCGTACATGTAAATGAACCGTCTGTAATATCCACAATGCCCCATGAAGGCTTGAACCCCTTTGACTATTGATGGTCTAGGCAAATCAGTAATGACATGAATTTTTTCAATATAAATAGATATGCCATTTTTAGACACTATATGTCCAAGAAATTTTCCTTGTCTATCCATGAATGTGCACTTTTCAGGATTTAAGCAAATCCTATAAACTCTATATTTTTCGAATACCTTTTTGAGGTGTTCAAAATTATCAGCCTGGATTGATGAATGTACGCATTGATCATCCATGGCTCATCAATCTTTGAAAGGTGGCAGGAGCATTAGTTAACCCAAAGGGCATAACCCGATAGGCAAAAATACTCCATTCTATTGCAAAAGCAGTTTTATGTTGATCTTTTGGGTCAACCAAAAGTTGATTGTATCCCGAAAATCCATCTAAGAAGTTGTAAGCTTATTTTCCTGCAACTTGTTCTAAAACATGCTCAATGATTGGAAGAGAAAAGTTGTCTCTTATGGTAGCTGCATTCATTCTTTGAGATTGACACACACTCATAATTTTCCATTCTTCTTGTGTACTACCACAATTGGAGACACCCAATCTGTGTGTTCAACTTCGTAAATGAATTTTTCTTCCTTTAGTTTTTCAATCTCTTCTTTGATCTTCCTGGCAAACGTTTTATTATATGTGAATGGCCTTTGTCTACTTGGTTTTGCATCATCTCTCATGGGTATGGTATGTTGACAAATTTTTGGATCAACACCCTTGAGATCCTTATAAGACCAAGCAAAGATATCTCGGTATTATTTTAGTAAGCTTAGTAAAAGATCTTATTCATCTTCTATTAGGTCATTTGCAATGTAGGCAGGCCTAGGTTCTTCCCCTGATTCAGCCAAGTCTATGTTTTTCGCGTTCTCAAGCCCTTCGTAGGACTTGCCTTGTTTTCGTAGTTCTCTAACAGGTTGTTCTACTATGATTTTTCTGTTTTGGAGAGTATATTTTTTGTAATGGGATGGAACACTCATTACATCTTTACCATCCTCTTCTATGGTTTCCATTTTGGTTGTCTATATCTCCTTTAGAGCTTTTTTCAACTCTTGATATTTCTTTTTCTGCTCAATTCGTGTCATGGTTGGCTCCTTGTCCTGTTTGTTTGTCTTTGCTTGAGTATCCTTCCTTGTTTTTCTCAATGTTCTTGATATTTTTGGATTTTTTTTTAAAGGATATCTGCCAATGATTTTGTCCTTGACACAATCATGTGCATCTATCTGCATCAAGAATTGTGCTCTACTGGAGACTGATGGCATAGGTCTTGTTTTCACTTTTCTGGTGTCTCTTTTTCATCTATCCCATTCTTGTCTTCTCGATTTCTGGTTAGGAAAGTCAAAAAACTTTTCCTCCCCTCCTTTCAAGAGTAGCTTAGGCTTAGCAATGCTGCCCCAATACCCCACCTAAGTCTCTTATTTTAAAGTGTAAATTCCTACCTATGATAAAATTAGGCTGCGAGTCGGCGACTCCAAAGCTACAAAATACTGTGATGTGCTTATGTCAATGCATAGAGCTCTTACCTACGGTTGCAATGCAATAAATGAAACTGCAATGTGAAAACTGGGGAGGGAGTAGGAAGCGCAAGAAGGGGAGAAGTGAGCATCGTTAGCTCACGCTGTGTATTTCATTATCCAAAACTTACAAATAATTACAAAAATTGTCTTTTATACCTTAGCCAAGGTTTTTGGTGGTCAAAACTAATTATCAGGGAGCTCTAACTAAAGATATGCAATGACAGGTTGATACAATCTGGAAGCTTGTAGCCTTGGCTCATCAATTACAAGGTCTATCCAAAAAATAGGAGTTACAATATTCTCGATTTATCAAAATGACGCACAGAGGTGTACTGCAAGAGCTGCGAAGGATCGAACGACATGTACAACCGGCCATTCCACGTCTTCCTTTCCAGCGAGTAGTGTGAGAGATTTGCAAGCAGCGGAAAGTTGGCATGCGATGGGCCAGAACTGCACTTCTCTGCCTGGAAGAAATTGCAGAAGGCCACCTTGTTGAATTCTTCAATGATGGATATATACTGGCTACCCATGTACACCGCATTACTATCATGCCGGTGAATTTTGACACTCTTCGGAGGCTGCGCTTCTGCTACGATGGGCTTCTTTAGTCGGTACCTATCCACGATATGAGAAGAATGGATATTCTTAACATCCCCCTTCTCCATCCTTGTGCACGACAGACAGAGCCTTCTAGGGCTGGATTAAACAGCAGAAGGATACGATCACGGGTCGAGAGGAATGACACAGATGGGCAAGCTGATGAGGGGCATGAATAGGCCAGGGTGGATCCTGAGACGGTCATTGAAGAAATAGAGACATTTATGGAGGAACCAATTATAAAAGAAAATGAGCAATGCATGGAGGATCCGGAGCCTGTGCCTGTAAGGGAGGAGCCCTTGCCTGTTAGGGAGGACCCTGTGCCTGTTAGGGAGGAGCCTGAGGCAGCCATGGATAAAGCTCAAGAAAGGCAAGGAAAAGGCTCTACTTCATAAGGGCCATCCAACGAGGAGCCTTTATCACATGAGTCGATTATTTTAGAGAAAATCAACGAAGAGAATGAAGAGGAGTTGAAAGTTTTGATCAGGTTAGTGCCTCTACATGCACAGATACTGCTGCCTGGAAGGTCAGAGGAGGCTTGCATTTTCAACTTTGATCAACAAGACTTCCTGTGCATGCGCAGTTTCTCCAACTCCAATGCAGCACATGCGGTCGTCAACATTGCTTTGTGGTACTTATCAAGCTCTTTATAAGTCATGGTTGGTTCATTAAATGGCTCGTTACGTAGACATGGGGCATACCAAGAGATTTAGTGGCTTCTGGAATTGGATAGTGATACCACTTGCTCAGTATTGACCCATGTCTTCACGGTAGTCGTCAACGTTGTTGTGTTACTTCTCAAGTTTTTCTTTATAAGTCACGCTTGGTTCATTAGATTTCTCACTATTGCTAAGACATCGGTCAATACCAAGCAAGTCAGTGGCTTATGGAATTCGATAGCTGCCCTAGTTGCTCAGTATTGACTCATGGGTTTGTGGAAGTGACAGCCCGCTAAAATATCTTAAGTTTAATCTCTGCCATTGATTCATGTTAGGCACGCTATCTCGTTTCTGCCCGCTGAGGTTCAAAACAAAATATACGTAATAGATCCGCTGATATCGTCTATGCTGCAGAACAACGAAGTTTCCTTTTTGGTTGTGATGTGCTGGTTTAGAAGAGTCAATTTTGATCTAGCGCGCTTTTTGGTCACTGCATATAATCAATCGTGAGTTTCTTCTTGCCTTGTAGAAACCATGTTGGATTTAGGATCTTTCTCCTCATCTTTGATGGTTTTGGTGTAGTGATCATTGGAGTCTGTTGTTATATGACATTGAAGATAAGATTGTCTACTTTGGAAACTCCGGGCAAAGCAGGTTGTTTCACGGTTGTGTAAAAACGTAAGGCACATCTAGGTATATTTGGAAGTAGTGTCTCTTTGTAATGTGTTACTGACTCAAGTGGTTACATATGTAGTGCCACGAAAAAACTTGAATACTATGTAGAGAATGTTTTGTTAGAACATGATGTAGGGAATACCATCCGGCACGAACGGGTAACCGTGCCCACGCAGGTTGATGAATATAGCTATGGCTGGCGAACTTGTTTGAATGCCTTGTTTCTCCTTAGTCAAATTTTGAATGTACCAAACGTAAGTAATCGTGTTTTCTCATTGTTTGTTTGATGCAACGTTTGTGTTCAAAGAAGCAACATCTTTACTTGCTTTCCTATTATCACGCTTCTACAGGAACTTCAATTACATAACTACCCCCAACGATGTGCAACATTTTTTTGTAATGTCCATCCAACATATTTATAATCTCGGTAAACAGACGTACAAGAGAGGAAGGGGCAAGGGCTGAGGAGTTCGAACAGGCTCGCATTAACAAAATGATGTAGCGCTACAATTAGACTCAAGAAGAGGTTTAAAATATGCAAGAAGCAATAAATCAATATTATGCGGATGCCACAGAATTAGAGGAATGGGCTATACGTCAACGGCAAGAACAAGAACAGAGGGAAGCTTCATAGGTGCAAGATGCATGGGAAGCCATGGAAGAGACCCATGATTTCGAAGGACGCGAAAGGATGCCTGAGATCAACGTCCCCCCAGAGGTAGAAGTAGCGGCAACCAAGGAAGAGGGTAGGGGAGCGGTGGCAGCAACCAGGGGAGAGGACACGGGACCAGTGGCAGCAACCGGGGGAGAGGACAGGGGACCAGTAGTAGGGAAAGGGAGCAATAACTTGTATATATCTTGATAGAACCAACACAATTTGTAAAGTTTTGAGACAATGAAAAGTGTACATTTTTTAAACATTGTTTGAGCGGCACAAAATGTCTCTGTATTAGTCATTTTGAAGAGTACATCATGGTTTGCATGGCATTAAATATCATTGCGTGCACAAGGTATGTGACCTAGCTTCTAGTGGAAGCAATTAAGTGAAGTGTATTTGAGAGTGACTCCTTGCACAATGTTCTTTTCTTCTTGCATCTTGGAATCTGAAAAGAAGAAAAAGTTAGATTCTATGTCTTAATGTATCAAAGACAATCAAAATTCATCCATTTAGTAAGCACCTTTTTGTTGTTGAGATTGAATGCATACAATTCCGGCAAAAGTGGAAGTTCTTCACATGTAAGATCTAGCTTGAGCTGTGCAAGAGTTGTGCTTGACATTGTCTCCATCACAGTAAGTAGAATGTCTTGAAAGTAGAGCTCCATTGATAAAGGTTTGTTCTCAAGGCTACTAAGAAGATGATATCTAAAATAGTAAAACGACACTATGAAATTTTGAGAGCTTATAATGAACTTGCAAACTATGGACTTCTTTTGCAAAATACAAATTTTGTCTTGTGATTGTTTCCTATCCCAATTATTATGTAAAAAGTCCAAACAGCTCTCAAACTTGCAAATGAACATTGTTGTGGTAGTTCTTTTTTGCTCATCGAAGAAGAAATCTACAAACACTTCAAGAGGCATAAATAGTGCAAGCCGAACTATTTTTGTGGCAATTGAATACTTGAGGGACTTTTGTATATCCTGAAACAACTTATTCCTAAAGCTTTCACTAGTTTGCGAAGCTGGCAAAGACCAATCCTTGTTGTCAAAGGATGGAAGTGACAAAGGAGCTATACGACCCCAACCAAAAGAAGTTATCGGTTCCAAATATGACATATCATAAAAGAGTATTCCATTATCTGCAAGTTCCTTGTGTTGTCTTCCTTGGTACATTTGTTCATCAATAAATGCATGGAAAGCATCAAAAATCCCAACTATGATCTCAACTGGTTTTTAGTCTGTCCTATTCGATGGATAAATATCTGAAACATACCAAAGATGATATCCACCACTTAACCTTTGAATATAATCATACACTAAGTGAGATGCTCAATAACTTACAGTTGGGTCGATGCCATGGAAAACTTGGAGGAGATGTTTGCAACCTTAAGTATGCTTGCTGGAAAGCATGTTATATGAGGACCTCTTTCATATGTTTGCTTTGTGCACACACTTTAAACTCTTTAACTTGTCCCTTGAAAGCCTCCACGAAATCATTGCCTTGCCTCCTCTTCCTCCTCCTAGTTTGCAGTAGAACCCAACTTTCGATAGTTATTCGAGATGGTATCCATGCTTGATCATCTATAGTATAACTGTTAAAAATGCTAACAGAGTCAATGGTAGTGCTAAGCCTTTGAGAAGTAGTCATGGTGTGCACTAGAATACACAGAAAGGTTAGTGCAAATATGAAAAAGGGAAGAAGTTTTGAGAGGGAAGTAGAGCTACTCAAAGTCGTATTTGGGCGGGAACATAGATACTAGATAGAGTCTTCAATGAAAGTTCTGAAATTTGTCGGTACAGAGTTAGTAGAACTTATGGCATTTATGCCTTGAAAGCGTGAAATCGTGCAATTTGATGAACAAAAAATAATATTTTCTTCCTTTTTTCTAAAAGAGCTTGGCTCCAAAATGTCGATTCTCAACGTAACGTTAGCCTCTTCCTCATTGGTCGAGCACCACTCTCTCTCTAGAACTGAAAGGCTCAAAAGTGAGTCCAACTTTCTCCTAATGATAAAATTAGAAAGTAAAATAGAGATAGAAAAGGGAGAGCGAAAAATAATAGAAATAGAGAAATGCAAGTAGAGAGAGTTAACTAATGGATATATTGATAGATCTATTGGAGTTTTAAAGCACCTAGTGATGACTTCTTGTAGAATTGGGTATGAGCATACATTTGTCGTAGTAGATTCTAATATTTAGAATAGCTACAATGTTATTGTAGGAAGATCATTCATATGTCACCTAAAAAGGATTCAAGACTGGGGCTATGCCTATATCTACTTCAACACGTGGAGACCACTACATGGATAAACTTGAGAAATTATAGCTACAAAGATATACATAAGACTCCTTTAGAGGAATTGGATTTGGATACAATTGTAAAATCTAAAATACCAACGTGGCTGAATTCTAAAGCTCACCTATGGAGATGCGGATGTTTTGAATGTGAAAGCCTTATAAAAAAAGGAGTGTAAAAGAGGGTAAGTCGTTTGAAAATTCTCATTATATACTTAAACCTTTCTTAGAAGAAAGAATGCAACCCTTGGAGTGGACTCAATTTTTTTCCATCTTAGATGTGTATCAATGAGATCACCCCGACAAAGTTCTGTGACAAAATTTTTCTGGACTTAAGTCCATTTTTTATGATAAATAGAGTTCAATAAACAAGACAACCACAAATGAAAATAGATGATGGTGTAGCACTAGATCTAGAGACTAGTGTACAGTGTCTGCTCACCTCAGCAGGATACTTGACCATCTCTCTGACCGGGCGACTCATAGTGATATTTTTCCAAGTTAAAAATAGCAAAAAAAAATTATAAACTAAAACATTTTCTGAACTGGTTCAAGATCCAGTTTAAAAAAACTTACAAATTTGTCCTTTCAAGGTGTTTTGCCTTTTGAACTATAGTGTGTGGGATTTTTTCTGGCCCGAGCATGGCGCTGTTGACTGCAGGATGAGTCCGTTGCAGCTTGTTCCCCTTTTCCTGCATTGCCCACTCCCTCTCCGCATTTTCCACGTTGTTGTCATGATGGTTGTTGTCACGATTTGCGATCTGGTTGTTTGTTGCACGTAGTACTCTTGATTGCTTGTTTTTCTTACAAAAGTTAATCTACTCCTTCAACCACTATCATTGAAAAACGCTCATTGAGGGCATTTGAAAATTGAGCATGCAATGCTTTCTCCATGTAGCATGCACGATCGATCTATTGCTCTTTGAATTCTATAAAATAACTATTATATGTCAAGTGTATAAGAATTTGAAGATGGCATCAAAATGCCCTATCATATACTGTACGAAATCCGACTTTGCTGTCACACTTTAGCCTATAGTAGCACCCATGCGTGTCTGACACGGATGCATCAATGTCCTCCTCCTCTATGCATGGTGGCACACTCCAAAATGGAGGACTCCATCCCTCCTCCACCACCCAAATAAGCAAAGCTACATGACCCCTCGTCGCTCTATCTCTCATGATGCTTGTTGCCTTGAGACGAACGGCAATGCACGCTTTAGAAGAATTTTGTTGATCACTTGTGGACTGTCAAGGATGCTCGGGTCAAGCAAGAGTCAAATGGAATGGTGTGGGGTCCTGTGATGGAAGGGGAGTGGAGCCCTGCGATGAAAGGGGAGTAGGTCGGTAAGAAGGGACCGTAAAAGAAGGTTCCATCAGTGTGAGGCTTTGGACGTAGGATTTACTCCCTCATGGCATGGTCTGCTAAGAAAGACTGTATGCCGCAAGCTATTGTAGAGTGTAGGAGCCAAACAATCCTTTTTTTTGAATAGAGATACTCCTCTTGCAAAGAAAGTGCACGCTAGAGGTCTGCATCTACCACTGGTGGAGAAAACTACATAGATGCGGCCCCTCCGTAGGTGTAAGAGGGCCATGTTTGAGAAATCATTTCCCAAGTCCAAATTTTGATTCAAGGACATTGACATTTGCACTCATTTTGCCAAAAACATTAGCTATAGGTACGCTTAAATCCACTGCTTGGGCTTACCATCTCAAGATTTGGGCTCATTGAAGGTGACGTTCACCATGGATGGGGTCCCAATTGAGACTTGAAACAACCAAAGAAAGAATGACTGGGTTGCTCCCCTGTAGGCGGTCTCTCATCTGATATCTACATTAAAGGTTGATAAGTATTAGGACCTAGCTCTTATCTAGATACCTCTATATGTCTAGACCTAATCCTCTCTCTCTACACCGTTGGTTCTCTTTCTCGCATAGATTCATACATACACTCACTCACATAAACATATTCACACATATATACTATTAGATCTAAGTAGGGGTTAGTAGTGCCAATAGTCTAGTGACACCTTTTTAGATATCATTACAGTCTCAATCGTTGTAAAACCAAGGGTACGTTGCGATAGTCTATATGTGAGTGGATCATAGACAGAAACAACAAAATTAATAAGGGACTATAGAGAAAGCGTTCAACCATTAAGTAATATGCTCCCTTGCTCACTGTCTACATACATGCACGTACACACAGATATACATAAACACATGCATACATATCTACACATAGATACATACATATACACATATATATTCATGCACAAACATACATACGGGCATACACACATGTATATGGTCTCTCGGACATGTCTATCTTCCCTTCCCCTTCCCCCCCCCCCCCCCCCCCCCCCCCCCCCCCCCCCCCCCCTCTCTCTCTCTCTCTCTCTCTCTCTCTCTCTCTTTTCTACTCTCTAAAGATGTGATTCATTGTGAGAAAGAGGCTCAAATTTAAACTCGTTTTTGAGATAGTATAGAAAGGGACACTAGTGGGTGGGATTGAATTTGAGTTGGATTACAAGAATGTATAGATTCTTCTTAAATTCAATGAAAAGATAAAAAGATATTGTATCCTTAAAAGGTTAACTCTAGTTCCTACAAATTCTCTCCTAGTAATGATGCAAAAATAATTTATTCTCTATGCAAAGTGTCAAAATGAGATATGGTACCCCCTAAACAAAGGGGCATAGTTGTAAAACAAGCAGAAAAGTGGTTGACTTGACGTGATTGGTGTCACACATACATGAAGAAGCCTTTAGGGAGATAAAATGCCCATTTTACAACAACACCTCTTTGAGGTGTAGTTGGTGGAAGGGGATAAATGATGTGTGAGGGTATCCTATTCAATATCCATAAAATAATAGTTTTCTTCCAAAAAAGTGCATTTATGTCACATTAGAAGTATCTTCACAAAAGATATGTATTTTTACTTTCTCTTTTTTTGAAATATTAAGCAACCTTAAATCCTTGTGTGCATGACACCAAAGAAACTAATTCTCTTTTGTTAATATATATACGGGTCCTTAAAAACTTCATTGTTCACATTTTGCTTCTTTTCATTAGTTAGCATGGTTGCCATAGCAATACTATCTTTCATGTACATGGAAGGTGTCACTGAGTTCACCACCTATTTAAACCAATAGACTTTTGAGATGGGAATCTCTTTAGTTAGCTCATGTTATCATCAGAGTTTTTTGCCTCCTAATGTGACATTGCTTTGTGTTCTTCCTTGTGTTGATGGATGGTCAATAATGGTGTGACACTAAAGCCATAGCAAGATATAGATGCCAATGTACACTACTTCCTTGATGTTTCCTTATCAAGGCGTTGTGTTCTTCTTCATTTTGGTGTAGATGAAGGGGACATGGCTTCATGCTAGCCAAAAGTAGACGTTCTAAACAATGAGGGTGAGCTAGTGAGACCAATAGAGCAGGTCACAAAAAATGTGCAAACACCAATTAGAAAGACAAGAATCCAAATGTTGTGACTTTGGATTCCAAGGAGGAGGATTATGTAGAGGAGGCTATCTAGCTTAATATCACCAACATTGTCAATGCAGGACTAGGGTAAAGGGTTTTTAAATACTTCCTGTTTGCACTCCACTAGACTTGTGAAGGTATTTGAGGTCCTTCAACCTTTGGGAAATTTTAAAAAATATAAGATGACAAAATTTGTATAATAAAGACCCAATGCTTTTATTGCAGGTTCAACAATATTATCCCACCAAAAGAAACAAAGGCTATTGTGTCATGGGGGATAAGCTCAATAAATTTTTGGAACTAAAAGACACATCTATCTTTTCCTTTATCAGTGGGAGTAGGTTTCTAGGTCAAGGAAGTAAAGAGAAAAAGCATTTCTTATTCACAATGGCAATGAGAGGACCTGGTTTGGGTGTTGATCTAGTGAATGGAATGCGGCAAAAAGGTCTAGGAGGTGACCTAAAAGATGCTTAGGTTAACTTTGACCACACACATAGGATTGAAGGATGACCAAACCATGCCACGTAGTGTGTATGACCCTCAGTAAGATTTTAACCTACACCATAAGCGTGGATATGATACTTGTAAAAACTAAAGCTTGAATTGTGGATAGGTTTTGACGATAACAGCAATATGAGAAATGAAAGAGGAGAATATTGAGTCTCATATTTTCTTTTCGGAGAATCTAAGTTTAGTAAGAGTCAATGTGGGTATGAGCTTGGTAACTTTGTAAGGTTTATGGTAGATGAGGCACTAGAAAACTGGACTATAATCCAAATAGTATTCAATGGTTGGAAAGAGAACCAAGGAGAAAAAAATATTGTGTAAGGAGTCCCTCTCAAATAAACTTCATTTGATTGCTTCTTGCTAAAGCTAGATCACGTACATTGTGCAAAAAAACCCAATGTATTCACGAAATGAGTTGTAATGCCAAGCCATCCAATATGTACACTCAAAAATGACAAATACATAGACATTTTGTGCTCCTAAAAGATCTCATTGTTTCAAATAAGCACGCTTTATATAGTTTCAAAAATTCACACTTTGTATTGTTTCCTTGCTTCCTTTATTGTGCTCGAGCTTATCATTGAACCTCTACTTTTGCGGTGTCCACAAAATATTGATTGAGAGCCTCTTTCATATTTTGCATCTTGTTTTGAAGATCGTGGGTCTACTGCATCGCTTGCTCGATGCAGACCCTCTCAAACTCCTCACCTTGATCACTTTACTCTCTTGATTGTTTTGTGGATTGATAATGTAATATGTTGGATGGACACCACAAAAAATTGATACACATTGTAGGGTTTATAGTTATATAATCAAAGGTCCTATAAAAGCATGATAATAACAAAAGAAGACATATCTTTTAAAACATTGCAGCACTACAAGCATTGAAACAAGACACATTACTTACATTTTGCACATTCAAAATCTGGCTAACAAGCAGAAGAGCATTGACGCGCGTCCCCTAGCCGCTGCTGTAGTTATCACCCTATTTGGGTACGATGATCTATCGATGATGAGTGACTCTAGCTAAATTAGACTATACAAACTCTCTTTTTTACTATCATACATAAACACTTTTGTGAGTAAGATGTTACAAAAAGAGACTATAACAAAATGTTTTAAAATATGCCTTACATCTTTCCACCCATGAAACCCCGCCGGAGATTCTGTATTAGACAATCTTTTCTTCAATGCCATCGTGCGACTTCTATTTCAACAAGAGTCGGAGAGGCAAACATTACAAAGTGTTCATGTGATGGTTTAGCACTTCTCTTCTTTGCCTGCAAGAGATTGCAGAATACTACTTCATTGAATTCTTGAGCGATGGCTACATTCTAACTACCCATGATCATTGTGTTACAATTATGCCTCGCGATTTTGATACCCTTTGAAGGTTGCAATTTTGCTACGATGGACTACTTCATCTAATGTCTATTTGAGATATTCAAAATAAGGATATTCCTACCCTTCCCTTCTTCATCCTTGTGTGTGATAGATAGAGCATTCGAAAACCGTGGGAAGTCATGAAAGATTCTCCCCCTTTGTTGCTTGCGGTTGAGTGCCCTTTTTTGCCCTCAACAAAAGATAAAGTTGTTTTGAAAAAACACCTAGATTGCTCACAATACGGACACCCAAACACGAGTCAAGAAGGAGAGTCACTCCTCAACCCATAGATGGGTAGGGAATTCTCAAGGCTGAGGGAGTCTCCAAAGCATGCAGAACTCCTCCTTATAATCTTGAGTTAGTCAAGGAAGAGCGTAAGCTAGCAAAGGTAGAGCCAAAAACTATACCAAAAGACTAGACTTTTTAATAGAGAAAATCAATATTGATAACAAACAAAACCTACAATTTTTAAAGCATCTGGTCTAAAAGCGATGCCCAAAAGCTATCAACATAAATCATGGAGATCCGTACAACTGCCACGTCAACATTCAGCATAAAACACGGAAATCCATACAGTCTGTTACGTCATCATGTCATTGCAAATTGTGGAGATTTGTAGAGTCTGCCAGGTCATCCCTTCTACTGCTTCTGCTTTTTAGGGTTTAGGCACCTCGATCGTGATCTGAAGGCTGACTTTGTTCTTCAGTGACTTAACATGTCAGTAGTTTGTGATAGTCTTTGGCCATTCTCATTTAATACATAGATGACATTCTCATTTACAAAAAATTCCATTGAGGAGATTGCCAAAATCGAAGCAAATGTTGAGCAAAAACTTTTCTATGAAGTATTTGGGCAAAGAAAATTATTTTCTTGGTATGCAAATCAAAAGAGACAAGGAAAAGGAAATTCTTGAGTTGTCTCAAAAATCTTACATCCACAAGGTATTGCAATGTTTCAATGTGTAGGGGGGAAGGCAGTCAGTGCCCCACTACCATTCATATTGAGACTAAGCAAGACACAACCTTCCAAGTTAAATATTGAGAGATTAAAAATGGCTAGTGTACCATATTGTTCAATCGTAGGTAATCTTATGCATGCTATGGTAGCAACGAGGCCATACATGGCTAGAAACCCTCTTCAATGATTCGGACTCAAATTACTTGGTGACAAGAGGCTATCCATTGGAAATCAATTCTTTCTTGACTATGTTTTCTCAAGCGATTAGGACCTAGCAACCTGTCAGGTACCCTCCAGTTGCCAAAAGGATATGGTACCAGGGTGGGGATCTCACAGGTGGTATCAGAGCATAGGGTAGGGAACTGGAACCCGTTATTATTTAAAAATTTGAAAAAATGAATTGGAGGCTAAAGTTCAAGAACTTATTAGCATCGATTTCTTAGGAGGATATCGACCCTGAGTATCGTAAGTTCAAGACCTTTGAGATGATGTATTTTGAATCTTGTCGCTCTTCAAATTTTGCCTTCCGTTGCAACATGATGAGCATTTTTAATGAAGGCTTTCTCTCCTCCATCAACAAGAATCCAAAGGGGATGGAAACTTGCATGGGACTGTGAAGGTGGTACCTTCTACATCAATGTGAAGAAGCCCGGATGCCTCTCCTATGATCTAAAGAAGCTTTGATGGGGAAAGAGATGCAAATTATCCAACTTTATCACTTCCTTGGTACTGTTAGAGATGACTGCACTGTTATCTCTGAAGATGGCATTGACATGATCTTAAATGAATGGATTTTCAATCAAATGGTGAAGGTGGTTCCTAGATACAAGATCAAACCCTTATTCCTGACATTTCCCCCCGAAATAGTATCTTATGAACCCTGAAATGATATGTATAAGAGCTACTACTCATATGAAATAGTGGACTGTAAAAACTTATCCACAAATACCTATCAATTGCTATCAATACGTCCCTAGGAATTTGACTTTGAGAATCATCTAGCTTTTTGGCAAAGCTAACCTTTGTATATATTAATTATGATAGAATAAAAAGACACTCATCAAGATTCTCAATAGGATTAACTTTTATATATATCTTGTTATTAATAAAGATATGGCATCTTGAAGTTACTAAAGTTAACTACACTCAAAAAATTTGTCTTGAGATGTGGAAGTGTAAAACACTTGATATTGCATTAAGTCTTAAATCAGACCATCAACAAGTGTATTATTGCATAAGTACCATCTAATGCCCTATGCACTATCATATAGAAGAAAAAACTTCTCTTGAAACAAGCCCAACCACACATTCAAAGGCCAAGGAGCTCATATCAAGCACAATACTGAAGCCTCGATTGAGAAAATGGAGGACTAATTTGAAGCTGCAGGGACCCAACCTGTAAATCAAACTATGCTTGCAATGTTTTGGCTTACTGGTGATGCAAAAATATGGTGGAAACAACATTGCAAGGACATGGGTGTTTCAGGATCTTCCCAGTCTTGCGAGGATATTAAAGAAGCGTTATAACGTGATATTTTCCACCCGCTCATTGAGACGCCAAAATGAATGATCTCTTGCTCGGAAATAGTTATGCTTATCAATGGGGGAGTATTACTCCATGTTCGTAACCTTGGAAGATATGCCCCAAAAATGTTCATTGAGCAGTAGACGGTTTTATCAAGGATTGAATCAACCTTTGGATACCCGTCTTGAAGCAATGAGACCCATGTCACTCCATGCCTTGGTCGACATGTATGCCAAATGTGGTGCACTTCATAAATCAAAGCCTATTGTTGAGGGTCGTGGTAATGTTTTATTGATTTGGGGGATTCTCAAATGTGGAGATCCTTTTGGTGATACAGGTTTTGGAGCGAGCCCCCAACATCCCCATAGTTTCAGCATCGACATAGGATGTATGTTTATGCGGATAGTGCAATATTGGTGTGCATCTGCTGACTCGCCATTGTTGGCATTGATGTCATCTTTATGCATATGCATTTGACAGTGTTCAGTTGGTCAGAGACACCCTTCTAGAGTTGGAGACACTGACAGTGATAGTTCTTTGAGATTCTATCTTTTCGGTTTAGCCACTTTGATCAACATTCCAGTCATTGTACACATTTGTTTTGGGTTGAAAAGTCAAGGAAAGCAGTATAAAAGATTAAAGAGATCAACAATGTTTTTGTTGAAGATTTTGATGGAGAATTTATCTCACATCTGCCATGGATTCAGCATTTTTGGTTGCCACTAATGACTATGCTTTATAGGATTGGGTTATTGACTCATGTGCATCGTTTCATGTGACTCCTCGTAGAGAGTGGTTCAGTACATATGATGTAGCCCGTAAAGTTCGTTTTTTTCTTGGCAATGATTTTTCTTGCGACATAGTTGGTGTCAGCGATGTGCAGCTGAAATTTTAGAATGGTTCTTCATTCATGCTCAAGAATTTGAGACATGTACTGATGCTTACCAAAAGCTTGATTTGTACAGGACAACTGGATGATGCAGGATATTACTGCACATTTGGTGATAGTTCGTGGAAGATCACCAAAGGTTCTTTAGTGGTAGCACATGGTTCAAATTTTGGGACTTTGTACATGCTACATGTATCCAATGTTAAAAACCATGTAATTTGTGTAACCGAGCAGCCAAGTGTTTCTTTGTGGCATTGCCAGTTAGGACATATGTCTCAAAAGGGAATGAGAATATTGTCTCGTTTTGGTTATGTGCATGGCTTCAATTTCACAGACTTTTCAGTTTGTGAGCATTGTCTTTATGGTAAACAAGCACAGTCACCACACAAAAGGGGAAGCACTCGAAAAAGGGAGCCATTAGAGTTAGTGCATAGTGATGTGTGTGGACCTATGCCTAATGTATCCATGGGAGGCTCATCGTACTTTGTCACATTCATTGATGACTTCTCAAGGAAAGGGTGGGTATATCCTCTCAGGAAAAGGATGAAGTTCTTTCAAAATTTTAGAATTTTGTGGCATTAGTGGAGAATCAGTCTGGCAAGAAAGTCAAGTGCTTAAGGTCAGACAATGGTGGGGAATATGTCACTAAATCCTTTCAGAAGTTTTGTGATTCCAAAGGCATCAAAAGAGAGTTGACTACTCCATAAAACCCTCCACAAAATGGTGTTGTTGAGAGGATGAACCGTACCATACAAGAGAAGTTACGTAGCATGTTGTCTAATGCAGAGTTGCCTAATGGATTTGGGTGGAAGCGTTAGCAACTGCTGTCCATCTTATTAATAGATCTCCTAGCAAGGCTTTAGATGAGAAGGTACCTGAAGAGATTTGGTTTGGGAAGCCACCTTCTTACAAGAATCTTAGAGTCTTTTGCTGTGAAGCGTATTTCCATGTTCCAAAGGAGTTTCGAAGCAAGTTGCCTCCTAAGTCAAAGAAATGCATATTTCTTGGTTATGGCAATCCTGGCAAGATGGGATTTCGATTATGGGATCCTGAAGCTAAAACAATAGTTCGCAGTAATGACGTATACTTGAATGAAGAAAAGATGCATAAGAAGCTTGTGCATACAGTGGAGGTCAGGAGAGCTATCTTCCAAGAAGATGGAATTATCCACAATAGGGCTGAAGTGCTTAATGTTAGACAACAAGTACAGAATCCTCCTGTTGTACAAGATGTTGCTGAGGGAAAACCAGTTCAAGTAGTTACTAGAAGGTCTACAAGAGTTTCAAGGCCTCCTGATAGATGGACGACATTATGTTGACAGATTGCGGAGAGCCTTCCTGCTATAAGGACGCCATGTCAATGGATGAAAAGGCAAAGTGGGAAAAAGCTATGCAATCAAAAATGGACTTGTTGCATAAGAATCAAACTTGGAGGTTGGTTCCGTTGCCTAAAGGTAAACAGGCATTACCATGAAAATGGGTGTACAAGCATAAAATTACACCTCATGATAATAAATCCAAGTACAAGGCACGACTTGTTGCTAAAGGATTTAAGCAGCATCATGGTATTGACTTTGATGAGATCTTTTCTTCGATTGTCAAGATGACTATTTTGTGGTGTGTACTTGCGTTGGTTGCTACATACGACATGGAACTTGACCAAATGGATGTCAAGATGGCGTTCTTGCATAGTGATCTTCAAGAAGAAGTTTATATGCAACAGCCAGAAGATTTTGTGGAGAAGGGCAATGAAGACTTGGTGTGTCAGTTAGAAAAGACTCTACGGTCTAAAACAGTCATCAAGGGAGTGTATCATAAATTCTACTCGTTCATGCTCTTTCAAGGCTACAAATGTAGCGATATGGACCATTGCCTCTACACTAAGCGAGCTAACGATGGTAGTTTTTTGATTTTGGTCCTTTATGTGGATGATATGTTAATTGCTGGAAAATGCAGAGATGGGATTTTAGTCTTGAAGTCAGAGTTACACACAAACTTTCAAATGAAAGATATGGCTGAAGCAAGCTATATCCTTGGCATGCGCATTAAGCGAGACATATGCAAGAAATTGGTATATTTGTCTCAATCTAAGTACATTGCTAAAGTGCTCAAGTGTTTCAATATCGATACGGGGAAGGCATTGAGTACTCCATTGCCTCCATAAGTGAAACTTTCTAAAATGATTGTCCTAAGTCTGAAGAGGAAAAGGTTGAAATGGCACAAGTGCCTTATTCATCTACAATTGGGATTTTGATGTATGCTATGATTGCTACACATCTTGATATTGCTTTTGCAGTGGGAGTTGTTAGCAGATATATGTCAAATTCAGGCAAGAAACATTGGGAGGCAGTGAAAGGGGTTATGCGAAATTTGAATGGTAGAAAGGACATGTGCATTTTCTTTGGAAGAAAGGAACCATGTGTCATGGGTTACACGGATGCAGATTATGCAGGAGACTTGGACAAGAGAAGGTTCACTTTAGGCTATATTTTTGAATTCACTGGAGGTTCAGTTTCATGGAAATCTCGTTTGCAAGCTTGTGTTACCTTGTCTACTATAGAGGCTCAATATGTTGCAGCTTTAGAAGCTTGCAAGGAAGCTATATGGCTTGGTCGGTTGGTGGGAGACTTGTGATGCCTGTGTTACACTGTGATAGCCAAAGTGCTATACAATTGGCAAAGGATCCAGTGTTTCATGCAAAGACAAAGCATGTGGATGTGAAGTAGCACTTCATTCGCGAGGTGCTTGAGAACAAGCGATTACAGCTTGCCAAGATTCACACCACTGAGAATCCTGATGATCTTCTAACAATGGGCTTACCTTCAAAGCGGTTTGCACATTGTCGAGCACTCATGGGCATTGGGTAGATGATCATGGTCATTATCTACTTGTATTGTATGTCTATATACATTGTTACCCCAGCTTAAAGGCACATTGTCCTTTAAGTGGGAGGTGGTTGGGGTGGTAAAGCCCAATGTGCCGCGCCTAAGTGTTGGGTGGCCAGAGACTAACCGGAAACTAACACTGCCATTCATTCTACATAAAAGAATAAGGACTGATAACCCTAACACTATTGTGTTTGGAGTCCACCCAAACCTGTGTCTCATCTCTTCTTCTCCCTTCTCCATTATTGCACACACACACACACACTTTCTCGCACGCGCACTTCAATCAAAAATCAACTTCTCTCTGATCTCTCTTTTTCTCTCCCTCTATCTTCCTTTCATTAACCAGTGCCTCTCTCTCTCTCTCTCTCTCTCTCTCTCTCTCTCTCTCTCTCACACACACACACACACACACACACGCACATACATAAAACCTCTCTATTCTCTAATTTTCATTGATCGGTGCTCCTTTAATCTCTCTCTCTCTCTCTCTCTCTCTCTCTCTATAGTTAATTTTGATCATTATCTCCAAGGCACTCTTACCGTCCTAATGTAGTGATTATTTTAGATAAACCACATATTGTGGTTTTATAAAAAACTCAACAATAACTCAAGGCTTGCATATGAGGTTTCGCTGACAACACAATGTTTTGACTTTTCCTTGGCCCAACCTCAACAATTTGGTGGACATAAGAGAGAAAACTTATTTTGGGTATACGAATTTGTTGGATGAAAGAGAGATTTTTTAGCATTAATAGAAGTTCTTTTGATAGTGTAATTTTCTCTCTCTCTAAAATGTAAAAGGCAAACCATTTCCAGCTGTTCCAATTTAAATTCTTAGCATTCTAGTGACAAAGGCCCTACCCTTCATTTGCGAGTTTTTGATGATGGAGATAAAATCATCATGATTTCAAGTGGATTATCATAGTTTTTATCGCTCCCCCAAGTGAGTCATCATGACTTTGAGTCTTATATGGTTATACAATATTAAAGTGGATATCCTTTCTCTCAAATTGTTTTAGAAGATTCTTTTTTCTTTGGGAAGATTCTTAAGGTTTTTTGTTTTTTGCCATGCTCACAAATGTGAGTGGAGAGAGTTTATATTAACTTCAAAAGAATACAATTTCCCTCAAGCACAACATGTACCAAAAGGGGCTCAAACACATCCACAATAGAAACCAAAACAAGGGAGCTATGCAAGACCTCTCGGGTGGTCTAAGCAACTCAGTGCACGGTGCCAATCTTTATGATTACCTGTTATTCCTCTCTTACCTCCTGCAACATGAATGACCTCGGTGCTCACCTGTACAATATCAACAAATTGAGCCACAACCAATTTGGCCTCGAAGACCCGTAGGTTCATAGATTTCCATACCTGATTAAGATATCAAAATCTTGTGATTTGGGTGTACGCCATAATAGCCTGGCTTTGAAAACTACACCCTCCCAGAATGAGATCATCAGTCAAGAAGAAAATCTTCCAGGTCTTTCGAACCCATTTGCAAAATTTAATGGCTAGACCTCATGAGGTAGGGCACTTGCTAAATAGATGAAGGGGGTCTTCCAAAGTCGATCTGCCACCCGAGCAAGTGTCAGTGCCAATCCCTCTAGCGCGAACCTTTGGCTCCCCAAAGCACCTTCAGAGTAACTTCCTCTCTAAGCGTGTGAACTATTGCACACAATTTGGGTCCGCAACCCAAAGCCTTCATGACCGCCACAATGTATGACCTCGAGATTCTGTCATATGCCTTATCCAGGTCAAGTTGAAGGAGGATACATTCTTAGTCGATGAACGTATCATACTCAATGCTGACAATGGCTGCCAAGATGTTATCGTATATAGAACGCCTTTTGATGAAACCATGTTGATGGGGGGTGATGATCTTGTTTAAGGTTGGAGCTAGCCTTAATGCAATCATCATGGCAATGAGCTTATATGCCACTATCATCATTGAGATAGGATGCCTATACTTTAGTAAAGAGCAACAAACCAATTTGGAAATAGGTTTGATCGGCCTTTGTTTGATGTTGGGATCCAATTGGACCTCCAAGAGAGCCTTGTTTGCCATTTGCAGTATCGAAATTTTAAGATCCTCCCATAATTATTTGAAAAATTTTGCTGTTAGTGCGTCCCACCCAAGGGAGTTTTCCTTCCCCATTGACTGCAAGGCCGTCTAACATTCATCAACCAAAATGGGCCTTTCCAACGCTTTCGCTTCAGTAGGCGGCACACCACACTTAATAGTACCAAGCAATTGGGATCTGGCCTCCTCGATCCCATGTGAGCCTTCATCTAGCTGACCTATAATTTGACTAAGATGGTCAAGCATGAGTTTGACCATCGCATTCAGATCTCTTACTACATTCCCCTTTTCGTCAATAATGGAATCCCTTCTTCTTTGACCTTAAGAGCTCTAAAGAAATGAGTTTGGTTGGTAGGGTCAACTTTGAGGGGCAGCTCCTTGGCTAGCAACATTTTCTTTTTTATCTCCTCAGCTTGCAACTCAACGAGTAGCGCTTTGGCTTCAGGCCATCTCTTGTGCTCCAACTTTGAAGCCCTTCCTTCTAGCTTTCTTTTGGAGAACTTCTCTACTTCTTCTTTTAGCCCCCTGTTTAAGACCTACTCATTTTATTGCTGATTGGATGTTATGCAGCAAGGAGGACCAGGCGTGAGTGTCTGCTACATCAACATCATGCTTCAGTTTGCATAGAGATTTCTTAGCAAGTGACCTGAAGAGAGGGTCCTTAAAGAGATGCTCCTTGAGATTGTTTTCTTATTCTTCCCCTCTGGGGAGAAAGCATCATTACTCGCCTTGGCTATATGAAGATTAAGAGGAAAATGATCTGACATCTCTTAGAGGTATCGATTCACAACATCACAGAAGAGTGAAGCCAATCTGCTAAATGGGAGATATAACACCTTTCCAGACGGGAAGCCTGTTGGCATACTGGAGGCTCGTGTACGTCCAATCAGGAGAGCTGCTCCACGAACCAGTAGTCTCCACAAGTTGAGCAATGCCCATTTCTTATAGAGTACTTGCCATTTGTAATTTTCTGAACCGGTTAGTAGGCTAGCCAAACCCGTTTTGTCCTTTCGAGCCTCAACCATATTGAAACCCCATGATAGATGAGTCTCCTTCTAGATGTTGATCCCTTAGATCCACCCAAATTTTGTCTCTCCCCTTAGCATCACACGGGAGCATAAATGTTTATAATGGTAATAGATTGGCCTGCGCACTTAACTTGTACCCCAAGGACTCTCCATGAGGCATGGTTAAGCACTACTTATGGCTCCAACTCCCTATCAATAATGGAGAGCACTCCACTAGACCCAAGAGTGACATTGCCATAAAAGACCAGCTTATTCCCTATTGTCTGCTTTCTACAACTAGAAGCGTCAAGATGGTGCTCTTGAATTAGCCAACAATTCGTAGCTGCTTTTCTAACCTCCTCCCAAAACAACACACTCTTTTTGGCTGACTTTATACCCTTCACATTCTAGGATTGAATATGTAGGTCATCGATTATGGGGAGAGTGGGACAAACACCTCCACATCTGAAGAACCATCCATCACTGACTCTCCCCCGTTATCCTCCATCATATCACCTTGCGAACTACCCTTATTACTCACCTCCGCCACAAATAGCTAGAGGAGAAAATATTTGAGGTAAATCCCCTCAGATTATTGGCTTGAAGTACCTCAAAGAAGGTTTTCAAATTAATGGGGGATTCCTAACTATCTGGGGGGTTTTCCCTTACAGTGGAAGTTTTTGTGCACCAAGGTTTTCACTTGCTTGCCCTCATTCATAGAGACTTGTTGCCAACCGTCCTCCATCATGCTAGAGGTAGGGGCCAAGAATTTTTTTTGACGAGGCTTCGCTAGTGTTTTGATCACCTGCGAATGTGGAGAATTGAACTCTGACATGGCTTGACTACTAACACCTAACCTCGGCTCAACAATAGAGTGGTCCTAAGGGGTGTCCACATGAGTGTCCATCTTGCTAGACTTTGACACCCTTCTTCACCTTGCTTTGCAACTTCAACTTCCATGTTGGCCATTGAAGGTTCTTTGGATGCGATCGCTTGTACCTTTTTAGCCCCACCCTCTATAGCTTCATTTGCACCATTCAAATGGAAATCTCTAGCAAAGTGGCCGAACCAATTACACTTGAAACATGCTCCAAAAAGCGTACTAAATTTGAGAGGGATCACTGTTAAACATGCACCTACATTAATTATCATGCTCTCCAGAGGAGGCTTACATACATCCCAGCATATGCACACTTTATTTGCCACGAACCCCAACTTGTTGTGCACTGGTATGGATAGAGGAGTACTAGGGTACTAGCAAGGTCTCTAAGATTATCCCACAACCAAATCAACAAGTTGATAACCAACCAAAAACTTCGAATGTAAGACACTGCAGCTCACGAACTTGAGATGCTTCGCACCCATAAGCAACGAGCCACTGACCTAGGCCATTGCTACAAACTCCCTAATCCTAAGCCATCATGCAACTTTCTTCAAATTATTTCTCGAGCCACTGACCTAGGCCATCGCTACAAACTCCCTAATCCTAAGCCATCATGCAACTTTCTTCAAATTATTTCTCCGCATTTCTTAAGGTGAGTTTTCACTATCTTTCATCTTTCATGTTTCTAAAGTCCACACTATTTTTATAATTTCATTGCTAGATTGTCACGGACATTAAACTCCCTCTCTGTACGTAGTCTTAATTTTTTGAACACATATTTACCCCCCATATGAAGAAGCCGGGGGGGGGGGGGATCAAATATGTGGTTGGACCAGGGTTCGGAAAAAAATCAACTTTGCAAACATACAAAATTCCCTTTAGGGTAGATTCAAAGAGAAAATTTTAAAAAATTATCGAACGTTTTTGTAATTTAGCTCTATTTTAAAAAGAAAGTCAAGCGGATTTTCTCCTGCTCCCCCTCCCTTCAATCGGCTGTTTTGATTTCTTGATCCACTTAAGGCTAAGCTAAGGCACACTTTTCCCAATCATCACTGGGTTGGACTGTTGGAGTTACCTTCGCCACCTCATGCATTCATGTAAAATATTTGTTATTGTAATTTGAACGGGGGAGGTGGGTAAGCTAATTGCACCTCAAAGTTGAAACATCTAAGTCCGTCATGGACTTTGAGGTGTGTGTGTGTGGGTGGATGTATATGTGTGTGTGTGTGTGTGTGTGTGTGTGTGTGGGTGGGTGGGTGGATGTATATGTACATGTGTGTGTGTGTATCTTTATACATCTCCCCACGACACACATCACGTTCTCCCTATGCTTGAAAAGACTACCAATTGCCTTACGTTTAGCAAAAGGGAATTTCTCTAGTCTTGCTTCATGACATTTTTATACAGAGCCTAAATTAAATTCTTGTAGGTAGTTGACACCGATACACATGTATTTTCCATACAAATTGACAAATCCACCTTCTTCGTGTTGTTTCCTTTCTTTCAAGGGATAGTAACTTGCACTTGTGCTATTCAACGTCTTGCTTAAAGTTACAAGCATTTTAATTGCAAGTATAGGTGATCCTATTTCAAGAGAGGTCTTGGATTTGCATTTAAGAAAAATAGGCTAGAACTTCTTAGCAATCCAAATGGGAGCATTCTACATTGAAAGCATGGCAAAAACTTGTTGGCATACATATTAACAAGAGCTTTGTGTCTTCCATCATCCCTTAACTATTGATCGACAGTTAACATGTCTTTCATCATCCCTTGATTATTGATTCTTGATTTCATTGAGAATTCATTTGCGTTTTGATAATATCTCTCTCTCTCTCTCTCTCTCTCTCTCTCTCTCTCTTTCTTTCTTTCCTAGAATTTGAATTGCTGTGTTCAGCTCCTAATGCTCCAAAGGCATGGGAGTGGGCTTATGGAAGCCTCTCTTGGGATTATAGTGCCATGTGTTAGCTCCAAATGGCTATTGGAGATTTGTGAAGCAAGTGCACATGTTGCACTTGTGTTGGGGCCATCCACCTATCTATAGCATGCCTACCAATCCATAGCACAGAGAGAGAGAGAGAGAGAGAGAGAGAGAGAGAGAGAATTACCAGCTCACAGCTCATACTTGTTGTTGTCCCATGCTACATCCCTCTCCCTCTCATCAATTGTAGTGTACCATAGCAGCAATGGAGTTGACAGCTCGTATTTGTTATTGTCCATGCTCTCTCTCTCTCTCTCTCTCTCTCTCTCTCTCTCTCTCTCTCTCGGCTTGTTTGTCTTTCACTAAGCCTCTGGCTGTTTGTTTACCTCCCACTGTCTATTCCAAGGTCTTGGGTTCTGGCACCCTTGTGATTTCCTCGGCTCATGTTGTGTACCAATCTCTCTCTCTAAGCTTGTTTGTCTTTCACCAAGCCTATGGTTGCCTGTTTACCTCCACTGTCTCCTCCAAGCTCCTGGGTTTTGGCACCCTCGCGATTTCCTTGGCTCACGTTGTCTACCAACTCCACTTGCAACCGCTTCGGCTTCCATAATAGAGTACTCATGCGCGCTCGCTCTTTCCAATGGTTTCGAATGACCATTCTTATACAATTTCTCAAGATCAATCATAAGCACACATATAAACACTCACACTATATCTCTCTCATTTCTCTGTTCTCGGTTTTGAATGTCTCTATGTATATATGTGTGTACGTACCTAAGTGTATATGTATATATATATATATATATATATATATATATATATATATATATATATATATATATATATGTGTGTGTGTGTGTGTGTGTGTGTGTCTTTATATATCTCCCCACGACACACATCATGTTGTCTCTATCTCTCCCTTGTTGTCATCCCCACCACCCCCACCTCTCTCTCTCTCTTTTGTATCACATAGGTATTGTTAGCCCTCTAAAAGACATTACTATGACTTTTGGTATGCGTGTTGGTGGTGGTGGTGGTGGTGGGGGAGGGGGGTGGGGGGGGGGGGAGGTATTGATATATGCTATATATCATACCAATACAATATCATTCTTATATGGGGCACCAAATCCAAAGAGACTCGGTGAGGACTCGACTATGATTATCATAGTTCTCTCTAGAGCTCAAGTCTTGAGTTTAAGACTTTTACCATCCAAGCATTGTAGATTGTTATCCTATTTCTCTCTCTCTCTCTCTCTCTCTCTCTCTAATGCATGCGTGTGCACGTGCACACACACACACACACACACACACACACACAAAATATACCTTGCATAATCATAGTCCCAAGTAAGAAAACATGATATTTATTCAAATCTAAAAATTGTGTAGACTGCATTCTCCCACAAATAAACTCAAACTCCCAGAAATAAATCCATATCCATTAGTAGATATTGTTTTATTATTGGTTGAACTATGTGAAGCAGCTCAGTAAAGCGGTCATGTACTTGGTAAACTAAATATGGAGCTCTATTTAGACACAACATTATTAATAGTGCTACACCACAAATGTACATACATAGTGCTACCATTAAGGTTTGTGAGTTTTACTAAATAAAAAATAAAAAAAAATTACATGAGTCTGTCCTCCCAAAAACCTCTTTTACGCTTTATGTGGGGAGGTATTAGTGTTGAAGTTAGCGTTGACAACTTCTTATGTGCGTGCGATCTTAGTGTCCCATTCACCTTAGCCACATTAACACATTCTTTTTCTCTAGTCCAGCCCCAAGCATTAACAATAACAGCAGTAGCTAGATTGGACATTGGAGGTTTTCCAAATTATGTGAGTCAAGGAACAAATTATGTGAGTCACATTCTCACATTGCTCCATCACAAATGTCAAACGTGCTCCCCAATTGTTTTGAATGCACCATTTCACTTTTTTTTCATCCATGTTAGTGCTCTTTTGATCTTACGTTGACCTATAAGATCACTACGTGAAAAAAACCTACCAAGAAAAGAGACGAGGGGCGCTTAAAACCTTGAAAAAAGGGATCATCTTACATCACAACTTTTATGCATTTAGAAAGCCCATAGCCTTGGCAAATATTCTTATAGAGATAGACCCATCCAACAGCTTTGCCTTGGGTTGCACCTTGACTTTGCACATGCCATTTTTCCCCTTCTTGATGCTCTCTAAGCCACCATGGTGTTGTTTAGGCGCTATGTTTTCTCCCTTCAAGATTTGAGAGTGCAATTTGGTCTCTGTTTGTAGCTACTCATAGCCATTCATCTAGATATACTCCTTAAGAGATATTCTTGGCCTTTTGTACACGCACAAAGAAGAGAGAGAGAGAGAGAGAGAGAGAGAGAGAGAGGAGGAGGAGAAGAGATGTTGGGTTTGGTACCAAAACTTCTAAGAGAGGCTACTCAGTACTCTAGTAACGCATCTCTATTGTCCCTTGTCTTTAATTGTCCTCAGCTGCACCAACACTATTGCCTTGTGGTGGCCCTTTCCTTGCGACTGTAGTAGCACCAGCTTGAACAGGTGCCCAAGCACTTCATTCGTCAGCTCTGCCTCTTTGTAATTGCAAGAAGAGCTTCATCTTTGGAAAGACATCTTAGCTCTTAAAGATTGTAGTTATGCCTCCATCAAATCGATCTTCAATCTCAACCACCAAGATGCTTCTTGCATACATTGGCTGCAAGTTTGCATTCAACTTTATGGTGAAGCTTACACGCCCAAAAGACTTCCCGAGCACTCAAGTCATCAGCCTTAGGTGGCTCGGGAGGAACACATAAAACGTTTACTTGTTGTAGTTTGGAGCAAGAGGGTAGGATTAGGTCATTGCATAACGCAGTCAGAGGAAGAGTAAACTTAGAGTAGGGGTTTTGCTTGAAGTAGGACTCATAGAAGGAGAGATCACAACATTCGAGTAGGGCAAAAGCAAGGAGTTAAAACAAAAGAGGTGAGAAAACCTAAAGATCTTGTATAAAAATCTCTATTTTGGAATAATAAATGTTGTGATCCATAATATTTTATTATAGAATATCATAATAAATGTTGTGACCCATAATATTTGCCTACCCTACCACGGTTACCACCCTCACAATTAAGCACTGGCCACGTTGTCAACTTTCGGGTGTCATGACCAACATCCACGATCGTAGCGTCGATCGCCCAATGCTTCTCAGAATAGTTCAGACAACCCTATTGAGCTCAACCTCATGAGTAAGCCTGTCGCCTAATGCAAACCACGTCGACATGCACCCAATCGTCTTGCAGCCTTTAGATTGGATCGCTACATGACCTCGATCCTTAGCCCAATCACCTACCCCGCTTGCTGCCCTCACGTAGATGCTAGCTATCTGTGCAACCATTGCTGACTATTTTTTATTGCTTGCCATTGAGCCTTTTCGAACGCGACTCCTCATCTCGGCTAATTACCTAATTCATTTTGAATCTACATCCAAAGGTCTACTTATATTCCAACAACCTCTATCCTTTTCTTCATCAAGGTTGCAACTCTTTATGGCTCGCCATGTCTGTGAGATCAATCGAGCGAGTACTGCCAGCCTACAAAGACTACAACCAATATCCGCTCGAAAAACTAAATATTTCAGCTGCTACCAAACTACAAAGTGTACCACGAAGCAACTAGTTGGCACTTGGCATATTGATGGCACTTATTGCATTTTCCAAGGGCGCTACAGGGTGTATAAGTATTCCTCTCCGTGAAGCTTTCTTACACTGCGAGTTGATTGGTGCTTATACACATTAGAGCTAAGAAAAAATATATTTAATTAGCAAAGGCAACATAAGAGACAACATGAGCTGAAGCTTGAGTATGCATGCAAGTCTATGAGAAGCAAGGTTGCATACATGCACGTTGCAAGCCCAGACCCAACATACCTACTATCTGCATGACCTAGAGAGAGAGAGAGAGAGAGAGAGAGATGGTTATGGTGAAAGCTAAGGCAAGACTTGCACCGGCCTGTCTGCATAGTAGCACCTGTCACTTCCACCTGGTAGTGCCCTGGTTGTTGCAAGACGAAGGTTGAAGCTCTCAAGCTTCAAATTTACCAGAGTAGTAATACTATATCACTGGCATGCAAGTCCGTTACCTTCATACCGTTTGAATTTTGAAAGGAGCATGCGAGACAGTGTGAGCTGACAATTTCGCAGGCAATTAGTCTTTTGCATAGTGGGCTGAGTTGGCAAGTGCCCTGCGCTACTCCTCTAAGCTCCACGAAAGAACCACCCCGACCCTTACAAATGCCTTGGTATCTCGAGCGATTTTTGCGCATCCCAGTTGTAATTGCCGGAGAAGCGAGATGCTGCCACTTGGCACTTCCTTCCCCAGAATCTCCTTCCGCGACGTCTCCTTTCCTAATTTTGGCTCATGCAAGATGGGCGTCTTTGCTCGTAGCCTCCTTTCTACACCCCATGTCAAGCCTGAAAAGGTCCACACTATTTTTATAATTTCATTAATAGATTGTCACACACATTATACTCCCTCTCTCATCAATACGTAGTGTTAATGTTTTGAACACATATTTATCCCCCATATGAAGAAGGGACATGCGGGGGGGGGGGGTTTCCAAATATGTGGTTGGACCAGTGTTCAGGAAATATCAACTTTGCCAATTATTTCTCCACATTTCTTAAGGTGAGTTTTCAATATCTTTCATGTTTCTAAAGGTCCACACTATTTTTGGATTTCTAGAAGAAGCCTTAGTGTTGAGTAGAGTTAGGCATCTTTCCAATGTTTTCCGTGCCAACGATGGAGACTCATCTTAAATGTTGATGGAGTTTTTCAAATGGATCCCTTTCATTTCATAGCCTTACAGAGCTTTTTAAGACTTTGCCTTGTTTATTTGTTTTTGTCCTTGCTCATCTTATATTATTTTCAACATGAACACACAATTTATACTTGTTCTTTTTTCTTAGGATGGGACTACATTGCTTTTATTTTGTGTACCTTTTTCTTTTTAAAGCTTTGAAAGAGTAAAGAGTTTTTTTCACAAGAATAAGCGATTGTGACTCTCTCTCTCTCTCTCTCTCTCTCTCTATATATATATATATATATATATATATAGTATTTTTATTTCCCTCATATCTTGATTTCCTTTTTGGAAAGCCATCGTGAAATCTCACCTTGTTATAATTTCATTGATAGATTGTCACGCACATTAAACTCCCTCTCTCATCAGTACATAGTCTTAATTTTTTTTACACATATTTATCCCCCATATGAAGAAGGCGTGGGGGAGATCAAATATGAGATTGGACTAGTGTTCGGAAAAATCAACTTTGCAAACATATAAAATTCCCTTTAGGGTAGATTCAAAGAGAAAATTTTGAAAAATTATCAAAAGTTTGTGTAATTTAGCTCTATTTATAAAAAAAAATTCAAGCGGATTTTCTCATGCTCCCCCTCCCTTCAATCGGGTGTTTTGATTTCTTGATCCACTTAAGGCTAAGCTAAGACACACTTTTCCCAATCACTTGGTTGGACCATTGGAGTTACCTTCGTCACCTCATGCATTCATGTAAAATATTGTAATTTGAAGAGGGGAGGTGGGTAAGCTAACTGCACCTCAAAGTTGAAACATCTAAGTCCGTCATGCACTTTGAGGTCTTCCAATATTTTTAAAATTCTCCTTCACACATTTTTCAATGCTAAAATGATTGCACGTTCACCCTCAAAAGTCTCAATTTTTTGTTATTGGCCTTAGCTATAGTGATGTGTTCCCTTTTTGTTAGTGAAAAAGGGAAATCTTTTTTTTGCCTGCCCAAAAGGTAAAGGTTATAGTGATGCCTTGTTTTTTTATGACTAAAATAGAAAAAGTTTGAGTTATATTTTCAAGCTTTTTTTTATAGGCCAAAAATGTTGATTGGTTGAAATAAGATAGTGGGCATTCATTGTTGAAAATCGTGTCAAAAAATTTCATGAAACATTGAAAATTGAAATGGTGGTCTTAAGAAGGAGGCATCATGATTCGTGTCTTTGAAACTCGGGCCTTCGGGGTTTGAGGGACGTCGTCGCCTTGGATACCTTTGTCTTGGGAGGTGGATGGTTGGCATGAAGTGGGGTGAGGTTTTTGAGGCCATTATGAATTTTCCTCTCTCTCTCTCTCTCTCTCTCTCTCTCTCTCATCCCCTAATTACGGACCGACTCCGCCTCTTTCTCCCTTTCTCTCTCTCTTTCCCTGATTACGGACTGACCCTGCCTCTTTCTCTCTCTCATTTTCTCCATGCCTGCGTAGTCTCCGTCATTCTAAGCTGCGAGTCTGCCAAGGTTAACGTGCTATGTAGTGTATCGACTACAGTTTGCAGCTCTCTATCACTACGCAAGGGCGACTTCGAGGAGAGAGAGAGAGAGAGAGAGAGAGAGAGAGAGAGAGAGAGAGTGTCGACTACAGTCTATAGCACTCTGTTGCTACATAGGGGCGACTTCGGGGGATTTGGGGAGGAGAGAGAGAGAGAGAGAGAGAGAGAGAGAGAGAGAGAGAGAGAGAGAGTAAAGGATGCCATACTTGCTCAGGTGCTATTGGGGCGATAGAAGAGAAACACGCTTGCGAGTGTGGTTGAGGTGGGAAAGAGCAATTGCAGACTTTGCAAACCAAGGGAAGGTGGGGGAAATAGGCAAGCTACCTGCAGGTTTTCTAAGACTCGCACAGAGGGAGGGCGAGCATGCTAAGGAGGCAAAGCGCATGGGCATGGGAGGAAGCTGCAAGAGGGGAGAAGAGTTCCTACTAGATGGGCTCTTGCACCTGCTACAATATTTGCAAGTGCTTTAAGTGCCAGCTAACGACGGTCATGGTGAGCAAGATCCATGGGGTGGGTCATAAGCATGGGATCACTCCCAAGAGTACCGTAAGAGAGCATGAGTGGAAGACATGGGATTGCCACTAGAGCGGGCCTGTACGAGGTCGAGACATGAAGTGGAGAGAATCCATAAGGCGAGGGAATGCACGCTGAAGTTGCTAGTGTGGGGCCATTGCCGAATCCTTCATTTGTGGATAACTCGAACATAAGACGGCTGACAGCACTGGTGCCTCTGCCACTTTTAAGCTCTCGATCGAGTCTCCTACTGCATAAAGTGGGTTAAGTGAGCTCGTGTCTGTTGGTGAATTTGCTCAGGTTCGATAATGCAGCTTGTTTTCATATCCAAGTCTTGCAGGTCCCACATATCGGCTTCAAGATGCAGAACCAAAATGGAGAGCATGCTCCACAAAGGAGTGCTGCCAACAGCGTGCTATCGTTGTGTGTGACACCCCAGACAAGAAGAATGTTCTGTTTGTCTATTCAAGCATTGAGTGATTTGTTTGTCTCCTTGCTTCTTCTCTTTTTGTACATTTCATTTTCATTTTTTTGTTGTTGCTCAAGCAACAAACACTGTATTTGTTTTAACCTTTGTAGATGCAGGAGCATTTTGAGTTTTGACACCATATTATTTTTTCGACCATGTTTTGTTTGGCAACAAAGTAGGATAAGGCATTGGAATTTATACAACGTTGACTTTCCAAACAAAGTTTTCGTGTTGGGGCTCATAGGGACTCAAGACTCAAGAGAGTGCCATCAATTTTGTTTGTTGTGGATTTCATTGTATTTGCAAGTGGCAATCGTGATATATTACTGATATGTTACACCATGCATGGACTTGAGATTCCATTGCAGTTAGTGTGAAGCTGCAAGAGAATGTGGTAGAAACAAACCAAGGAGAGGTCATGAGTTTTTGAGGAGGACCATGAAGAGGAAGAAGGATCAAGTGGATGGTTTTTCAAGGAGGCTCATGAAGTGGAAGAAGACAAGATCAGTTTGACCTCTTCAGGGTGCCCATTTTTCATCCCAGCTTCAAGTCAGAGGAACATGCTGACGAACTTGAGTAGTGTTGACCACTATGTAGTGTTGGGCAAGGACTCGATCTCACATGCACGGGATTCTTTGGTCCCTAGAGCCCTCATAAACATTCTCTTGATCTCTATCCACATGCTATCCCTCTCTCCCTCCTAGAGTCCCAGATGTTGTCTCTTTGCCACCTCTGCCCATTAAGCAGTCTCAAGCACCTCTTCCCGTGCTCATCTCATTACCTCACCTCTTCGCCGTGTCGCCTCAGCTTTTTCATGAACCATGCTATCTAATGTTGTCCAATGTTGAGCTGCCCTGATAGTGACATAGGACTTTCTCTTTGTCGATGCTTCGTGGAGTACGTGTTCCACAATCATGTATGAAACAATGGAGCAGATTTTGAACAGAGTACGTTAGCCCTAGCCTCTCTTTGAAAGCACTTGCCTATGCTTTCATTTTAAAGGCCCGGATCATCATTTGCCTTCCATGTCTGATATTTGAGGAGGCCACATGCCTAGCTGATAGTCAGTAATTATACTAAATACATTTCTCCTGGTGGGAATGTTGGATGCCAAAATGATGAGTTCCCTCCAAAAGAAACCACCTATGCTTGCATCTTGAAGGCCAATCATGTTTTGCAAGGAATCTGTATGGATGAGCATGAGCAGGGGCAAACAATTTTGTTGAGTGCTTCCTATTTGGGATGGGGCTCATGGGTCAAGCAACATAAGATTTTTTCACCTTAATGCTGAAGTGGTCTCTTGGTTTTTTTACATGCAATCTGGTCTCTTAGAATGCATTGATAGACGACATCTATGTTAAATATTGTGAACTTTTGTTAGGACAAGAAAATTTTGATGAGTGATTCCAATGTGGGATGTGGTTCCTTGCATGACGTGTGTGTCAGATATGGTGTGCTTTTGAAACAGTGAAAAGTTTAAACAAGCAATTTGTATGGCATTTTTTGTTTGGTTAGGATGTGGTCTTGAAGAAAGCTGTGATTGTTGAAGAGGTATTTTGAAAGCGCAAAATTTGTTTGGTGAGAGCTCCTTATGTGGGATGTGATCCCATAGAGTGCATTGATTACAAGCTGTTAGGAGTTTGGTCAATGCGGGAGTGTTATATTGTTTTGAACTCAATGTGAAGTTGCTTTGTGAAATTCCAGTTTAAGATTTGATTGTTGGAATGCATTGTTTTTGCAACATGCACCTAGCAGGGGCAGGGTCAAGAAGCATGGGCTATTTTCAATGAAAATAGAGCGAGGATTTCTCTCTTAAATGTAGCATATATAATTTCATATCAAAGGTATTTAGAAATTTAAGATTAGATGTCAAAATTTAAATGGTTTTTTTTTAACTGGGGACCTCACTAAAAATCTGTGAAAGAAGTTTCTGAAGGTGTTTGGGATGGCTCCCTTGGAATATGCATTGATTGCAGAATATGCTCATGGGCAAGAGGTGTAGTTGTTTTCAACTCAATGTTGGTCTTTTAGAGTCTCTTGATATTCTTCTGTACAATCTAGACTCTTGAAATGGTTGGATTGGTTTAATATAAAGTCGTCTGCAAGCCTATTTGAGAGCCCGTCTCTTGGAATGCATTATTTGCAAGATATAATGAATAGGGGTAGGGTCAAGAAGTCACTTAAGGTGAGTGGTCAATACGTACTTGTTGGTTAATATGTATGTCAAGTGGCGTATTTGTCCAAGTACAAGTTGTTGAAGAGCTTCCAAAATGGGCAAGTAAAGAATTCCTTGACTAGATACAAATCAAGAGTCTCCCAAAAGCTAATGAGGTATGGTATATGCAATAAGTTGACATGATTGAGGGTCTCTTTCAAAATATTATCAACCATGCTAACATTGGGAAGGCAAATAGTTGATGAGGGGGCTTTGTACCAAGGCAATAAAACACATTTTGATAGTCAACATTATAATGGTTATGGTCTATCCATGTTCCACAATCCAGGCATTCAATCCATAACCCAAAAAGCTATCTCAAGACCGGGACTTGAAATATTGGATGTCACTTTCTCTTTTGGAAATCAATCTTCAACTCATATCCATGTCATAAATGTGTACAAATCACCCAAGACACCAATAAGTACACTTCTTTCATAACTCCAACGCTTGATACAAGACAATGATTAAAACAATATTGAGCATCTTATTAGGAGACTTAGACATTGATATCGCCACCACAAACACCCAATACCAACATTTAGAAGCTCTACATCATTCAAACAACTATCAGCAACAAATTAAAGAAACAACAACCATCTATAATTCAATGCTTGACCATATTTGGGTGAGAAGCCAACAATCTCATTACATTTGTGGCACAAGATTTTTCTTTTGATCCGATCAGTCAACCACACACTACTATCAAAATAAACTCCATTAAAAGACCAAAGATCATCGAAGGGGACATCTCCCCCCCCCCCCCGCGGGCTTCCCAACTAGAAATTTGGCTTTCCCAAGCCATGTGCTACTAGATTCAATGGATTGCCACTTGCCTCTGTTTTTTGGTTAAGTTTTGCTTTACATATTTATAAGCACAAATCATTTCCATGGTAGGCCTCGTGATTTTATCACTTGTTTTAAAATGTGCATATTTTTTGTGGAAAGTGATGTGGGGTGCTTTGCCGGCGGGCGTAAAAATATAAGAAAGAGGAATCGAGTCTGATCGTTGCTCGGGGTGCAGTGAAGACCTAGCCCACCTTTTCATGGATGCCAGGCAATCAGTGGCATGGTTCGGAAAATATGCAAATGGATTCAATAGACATGGCAAATTAAGTTCTTTAAGACTGATCTGTTCTTTGGTAGTAGCAGGTTGGGAAGTCCTGCTCTTCTTGTATGCACTCAAATAATCAAGTACTACTTCTTTCACCATATTTGGCAAGCAAGGAACCGCCGCGTGTTTGAGGGGGGTCTGACTGTGGCAAGCTTTTGTGAAATCATACAAGAGAGCAGAGTGACAATCCACATGATTGGAGGCAAACAAGCCTTAGAGGACTGGTTTAGAACAATACATGTCATGATGACATCTTGTAATAAGTAAAGCCTAGGAGTAGTTGTGGTTTCTCCGACAAGCAGAAAACTTGTAATCCGTTGACCCTCAAGGCTCGGTCTGAGCTTGAGGTTGGTGTATATTTCTGTTGGTCTTAATACTATCCACTCATAGTTGTGAGTTTTGCAAAAAAAAAAAGAAAAAGTGCATAATCTTTTATTAGTTGTTTTAAAAATGCACAATTTTTGATTGGTAGAAAGAGATAGACAATTCCAAGAGAAACATATATATTCACAGTTTGAAGCTTGTATTTTTTGGGTTTCAAGATAAAGCAATGATGATGGTGAGTGGTGGGTGATGCTGCGGATCTCTTCTTTAATAAAAAATTTCGTTGAATTTTTGGATTGCAGTGCATCTTTTGCACGTACATCTCGATTCTCCCACCCAGCCAGCACTGTCCCTTACTCTTAAGCACAGGTGATCTGTAGAATTTCCCCCCCCCTCTCTCTCTCTACATCCGTCTCTGACTCTCTCCCACTCTCTCTCTCTCCTCCACGACTCAGGACCACGAGGTGACCGAGTGCTTGGTACTAGGTAGTCTGTGCGCTTGACGCATGACACAGAGAGGGAGGCCATCTCTCTCTCTCTCTCTCTCTCTCTCTCTCTCGCGGAGTCTCGCCCCAACCTCATGCATTGCAACAACAAAATACTCTCTCTGCGCACTCCTACTGAAGCCCGTCGTCTCCACATTTTCCCCTAAAGACCTGCGAGCATCTGCTTAGGTTCTCCTTAATACGCCCAATGAATGCGGCTTCTTCTTCTTCTTCTAAAAAATCCGGTTTCTTCGGAACGGAAAGTTGTAAGGCCGTTGAATATAACCGAGACTTGATCAAGCAGCTCTGGTTGGGTGCAGGAAACTGTAAAATATGGGAAAATTAGCCCTCTATTCAGAGCTTAAAATTTAGTTAGAAGAAGAGCTGTCGAATATAAGTCCATTGTCTCACAGCAGTTGCTGAGATACTTCTTCAAAGGGGTGCTTTTGACATTCAGGCCTAACTTAAAAGGTTGGTATATTTTAGTAAATAAGGTAATGGACGAGAGAGATAGCTTGCGCACATGCCGTGGTGCCGGCGGCAAGCCGATTGAGTGTGAATGTTGATTACCTATCGGGAGTTTGCGCACATGTGAGAACTCGGACTTTCCTTGGTTGTAGAGTCAACGTCTTTTGTCATGCTGTCAGGTGTCGTAGCCTATCACGCTTCTCCTTTGCACGAAAGGGCTCTTCATCGGGGGTGACAGTTTAGGCTTCTGCCATGACATTCCGATGGTGCCAGTGGGCAGTGAGCGCGCCGGTTGTTGAGCGTAGGGGCATGGTGGGACACTCATGGGCCTCTTGCGCTTTTTGCATCGGAAACGACCACCGTGCACTGCATGTGCGTAACCTAAGAGAGAGAGAGACACAGAGAGAGTCAAAACTGGAAGGCCTGTAGCTAGCTATCCCATAGGCTAGGTACCGGAGACAAAGCTCGGAGAGTTGGAACTCGGTTCGTTCAGGACCTGGAATCTTGGAGGGGGATGGCCCACAGCCCACGGGAGGAGAACACGTGCGAGGGGAGGCAAATAAGCAAAGGCAGATGAAGAGGCATCTGTGTGTGTGTGTGAGAGAGAGAGAGAGAGAGAGAGAGAGAGGGGTCGGGTGAAATCACGAAGGCCTTTTGTGAAAGTGTGGTCGGGACGTGGCTTGCTTTGAAGTCTTACAGAACTGCTCACGCGTGCTCATTCAAGTGCTCCTCTTATTGTAGATCGCCTTGCAAAGCTTCCATAGCCATTCCACTTGACTTGCTATAGTTCCACAGCTTTCTCTCTCCAATATGAGAGAGAGAGAGAGAGATCTCCAACCTGTGTGCTCATGCTACCTCTTCGTGTATGTGTGTACGAGTGTTTGTGTCCAATGCTTTCTGCATCGTGAGACGCGCATGTACGAATGACCACCAGGTTTAGGCTGCCATTGACAACCCCATCATTATCATCTCCATTCACGATGCACATGCAAGGCTTCATAGTGCAATTCTACGGCCGCTTGGAGTCGTTGGTGCACTTGGGGGATTACCCACCCTCCCTTCGTGTCTTCAAGAGTTTTTTTAAGTTGAGGTGATCGACACCCCACCCTTTGTAGGAGGTCAGGTTGTTATGCACTGCTAATCGTCATGACGCTCCCCTCCTGTCATGCCTGCCTCAATCAATTATCGTACGACACTCAGAGCATTTGCAATAGCGTCCTCGAGGCCCACATTAATTTATGAGTATCCGACTGCGGCATCTACGCCTACTTTTATTTCTTAAACTTTATTGTGATTTGGGAAGTAGTAAGCAGCTACAACCATACTTCAAGCCAGTGATAGAAAAAACCCGCGGTCCAATGTATTTTAACCGGTTGAAATCCTAAAATCCCGATTAGATTTTGAGCTCGCCTTGAAGAAAACCGGGCAATTTTCATAAGTTTTAGTGGAATTACCGGCAAAAGCATTAAATTTCGACCGAAAAACTGGGAGTATTTCAAGTTTGCCCTTATTTCTTCGGGTAGGAAAACTGTTTTTTTCTAGCCCTGCTTCGAGCGACCTAGCTATCCTTTCGTTTTGTAAGTTTTGTATCCCATTGTGCTCATTGCTGCACCCCTACGCTCTGCAGACCACCTTCTTTCTCTGTATAATGTGTATCGTGTGCCCTACTACTTAGGTCAGGTTGGATATTATCAACGTCTACCACCTTGCCTTCTATCTCCTCAAAAACCCTACGTACTCATCAACACAAGGGGTGGTGAGGATTTGATGAACAGGATAGCTAAGACGGATAGTGTGATAGATAGTGCGGGCAAGGTCGCGATGAGGGAGACAGAAGGCTGCAAGCACTTTTATGTGGGCTATGTCCATTTCACAAGATGTTCTTTGAAGAATTTCTCATGCAGAAATGAATTTTTAGGTTTGACTATTTTCATAAGCTCCTAATGTTGGGTTTAATTGCTTGATAGTTATACAATAAATATCGTTAACAAGTGTAATGTGCAAACAAATAGGATAGAAATGTCCCATCTTTGGACAATGCATGCTCCTTTGATTCCTCAAAATTCTCGATGTCTTCTTGTTTTTGATTCCTCAAGGTGCTTGGTGTCCCTCCTACTTCGTCTTCTCCATGTCTGTTTAGGTGATCCTCTAGCGGCCACCGATGCTAACTAATCGTTGACAATATTCTCCTCCTCTCTCTCTCTCTCTCTCTCTCTCTCTCTCTCTCTCTCTCTGTTCATGTGCTGGATGCATATGACCTTTTGTCGATCCCCTCCTTTACTTTGAGTAACTTCAACTTCGGCAACCATGGCGTGTTTGTGCGGATGCTCTAGAAGCCCAAAGCATCCCTCTACTTTCTTGAAATGATAAGACTTACTATGATTGCAACCTCTCTCCTCTTTCTATGGAATTGTACTGCGAGTATGTGTGGGGAAGGAAGGAAGAGCATCTTGATGTTGGTATGTGAGAAGTCTAGCTACAACATTACTTTGCCCCAAGTGCTCTATTCACTATTGCATCCTATGTAAGGAACACCACTGAGAGAGAGAGAGAGAGAGAGAGAGAGAGAGAGAGAGAACGAACTAATATTCCTACTTGCGTTTGAATTCGATCACCTCTACGTCATGGATGATGTCACTTCTCAAGCTTTTACAGGGTCCTTTCGACTCTTGAGGCGAGTTTCTGATGATCAAGAGGACACATGCAATAATTTCAACACAAACAGTGAAGACTTTGGACAGAGTCATCTTGCCAATTTTGCAGAAGCAGGGAAAGGTACTACAACTACCATGGTTGCATGCTTTTGAATGCTCTATTGAGGTGATTGCAAGCTTTCAAAGCCAAAGGAGGGAAGGAATATCCAATACATATTTGTCAAGGAAAAAAGTTACAAGCTGCATCCTTCAACTTGATTTTGGACAAAGAGCTCTCTTTGGTGGTGGTGATTCTTTATATTGGATCCTGACCTGGAGGTTCTCTTGGACAATGTCATTTGGGAGATGATGAATGGACACTAGGCATCAAAGTGGTGGTGGAGGGAAGAAGAAGAAGAAGAAGAAGAAGACAAGAGAAGATTTTAACATCATATGAACAATCTCTCTCCAGCTGTCCACATGGCTCTCCTCCCTCCCTCTCTCTCCTCTAGCTATACGGGGAGTTTGACAACTGTCAGCATGAGGAGATTCTCTTTGAATCAACCTCTCTCTCTCTCTCTCTCTCTCTCTCTCTCTCTCTCTCTCTCTCAGTGCAGCCGTTTTTTGACCTAGTAGACAGCAGTCCACTCTTTTGATCATAACTTCTTCATCCGAACTCCGATTTGGGTGATCTATAGCCTCAATCGAAGAGCACGAAGTCCTCTACGCATTAATGTAAAGACAGAAATTTTCAGATTTATGGAAGGCATTTCTATAGCACCATTTCCGAAGTGAACAGGTTCAACAAAATTGATTCTCATCTCCTATTTTACATACAATGTCTTCCGGCACTCGCAAGGGTTCTTCTTCTTCAACAAGATTCACAACCATTGTGGAAAGTGATCCAAAATCTCCTAAGTGTGGAGATAGCAACACAACCACCCAACCAACGACATCGGAAATCATGATCATGGCGTACTTGGTATCATTGCAAGAGACCGTAAACAAACAAGGCGAAGACTTACGAGCACTTGCAATGGAGAATGGCACACTAAGGGTACTTGTGGTTGAGAATGAAAATCTCAAGAGGACACTTGAGATGCAAACAACACGTTTGATGCAACTTGAAGAGGAAGTCAAGGAATGTAAACGCTCTCTTGTGGACTTGAATGCTTTGAAGGAGCGGATGAGCAAAGTAGAGCATGACCATGTATTGAAAGAGGAGAAATTTGACACTATGAGCCGGGATGTATGCGACATGAAAAATGTATGTACAAACAAGTCTTGGGCTGATGTATGTGGTAGCAATGTGGTTTCTAATTCCCCACTCATGCAAGCTATGGTTCAAACAAAGAATGTTGAGAATGTGGATGTGGAGGAGTTGAAGGAACGGGAGCGACGTTCCAAGAACATTGTTATTCGTGGAATTCCCGAAGAGAAGTTAGAGACACCTCCTTCTCTTGCCATTGTTATTGAAGATTTCTTCAAAACCCACTTTGGCATGTCCGGAGTTATGGTCTATGGAGCACATAGAGTGGGGAAGCAAGGAGCTCCTCGCTCGGGAGAACGGCCAATTGTATGCACCATGCCGGATGAGACCAAGCGAAAGATTATCCTTGATAATAGTTGGATCTATTTGAGGGATACAAAATGTTTTGTATGTGAAGACCGCACTATTAAGCAACAAAATATGCGTCGCAAGGCATATGAGGAAAAGAATAATAAAAACAAGGAGATCTCTCATGAAGAAAATGTGCCCAAGGAGGAGGCAAGTCTCTCAAGCAAATAAGGATGCGTGACGTATGAGACCGAGTTACGATTGAAAATATGCTTTTGGAATTGTAATGGATACCCATGGAATGCGGGGGTTGGCATTGATGAACTAACAAGCAAAGCCGATGTTGTACTTCTTGTTGAAACTTGGGAGCATGATACACAAAGGATTGACGGCTTGGAGGATTACAATGTACATTCATTGATGTGGTCAAAGAATCTCAAGCAACGAAGAGGACAAGGAGGGTTAGCATGTATGTTTAAGAAAGGATTGGAAGATTTTGTATCAATTGTGAAAGATGACAAGTACAAACGTTATGTATGGCTGAAAATTATGACACCAAAAAGAGCACCCATTTTTGTAGCCGGTTGCTACATTCCTCATCATGATTCTCCCTTTTATGCTTGCATGGATAGAGATCAACCATTTTCTGATTTGGAAGAGGACATTGCTTATTTCAAAGGTGAAGGTGATGTTATTGTATTTGGGGATATGAATGCTCGCACAAAAACATTGCAACATGATACTCAACAATTTGATATGCCATACATTTCAAGGGAGTTGGAGGAAGTTCACTTGTATGATCGTACTTCAATGGATGAGAAAGAGCCAGATCACTATGGAAAGTTACTTTTACACATGTGTAATAGCACGGGTATGCTCATTGCCAATGGTGTATCTTTGTGAAGTGGAACCAATGGATTTACATGTAGAAGACATAATGGGGATAGTGTGATTGACTATATGCTACTCTCTGAAGCCATCATGTATCGCATAAAGAGTTTTATGTTTGGTCAATGGACCTCGGAATCCGACCATCGCACCTTATGTATTGACCTTTCATGTGGAGAAGCAACTAAGCATGATAATATCAGCCAAAGGAAAGAGAAGTTATCACTATGTATGGATTTCAAACGGGCACCAATGTACATTGAAATGGTTGAGCAAAAATTATGGATGACAAAGCTTCAATGTGATGTACCATTGGAAACTAAATGGGAAGCTTTCAAAAAAGCTATTTGTTCTTGTGCGGAAGAATGCTGTGCCATAAAGCATCTCCATGGTATCAACAAAGATAGATCACGCAAAAGGTGGTTTGATAAAGAATGTCAAGATGCTCGAAAGTCCTTGATAAAGCTTGATGCAACTATGGACAAAGACAACTATCAAAGTCATTTGCATACATACAAGGCATTGATTCAAAAGAAGAGAAGAAGATGGGAAGTAAAGCAACAAGAATTTCAAGTCCAAGAAAAGGCACATGCATGTGGAAGATTTTGGAGAAACTTGAGAGGCAAGCGGATTGAGAATTTTGGTAACTTGAGTCTAGTGGATATGTACACACATTGTAGGCAATTATATGAACAAGAAAATACTGAAAAAATGCCATTTTATGGTTCACTCCCATGTATGCCGTCTTTTTTTACTATTGAGGATGTATGCGGTGGGCTTGAAAAGTTGGCCACTCGCAAAGCGGGAGATCTTCAAGGTATCAAGCCGGAGATGATCAAATGGACGGGAGATTTTACCCATGAGTGGATGTGTGATATGTTCCACCTTGCACTTCAACATGGTATGCCTTATGATTGGAGTACTAATTGGGTTAAGCCTTTGCATAAAGGAGGGGATGTAAATAATGTAAGCAACTACCGGACTATAATGATTGGGTCTCTTATGGCAAAGTTGTTTGGGTGCATAATGGAAATGAAATTGAGTGATTGGGCTGAAGAGAATGACAAGCGTGCAAAGGGACAAGCGGGTTTTCGTCAATGCCATAGCACCATTGATCATCTTGTCACTCTTCGTGTTCTCATGGAGGAAAGTCGGTTGAAAGGCAAGCGATTGTATTGTTGTTTTGTGGACTTTAAGAAAGCCTTTGATATGATTCCACGTAACAATTTGTGGAGAAGGATGGAAGAACTCCAAGTGCCAAGTGAGTTTATGCTTGCGGTTTCTCGAATCTATGAGAAGGTGATTTGTCAATTGCGCATGGGAAGAGAAATTTCAGAAATTTTTGTAAGCACTATTGGGGTTAAACAAGGATGTCCATTGTCACCAACTCTCTTTGGTCTATGCATCGATCAATTGGAACAAATGGTACTTGACTTTATGCAAGAAGAAGGCATTGAAGAGGTCACTATCTGCAATGCGGTAATCATGCTTTTGTTGTATGCGGATGATGTAGTGATTCTAGCACACACTTTAGAAGATGCACAAAAGCTTATGGTTGTCCTTGAGAACTTTTGCTCGCATAGTGGGCTGATTGTAAATGAATCCAAAACAAAGGTTATGCTTGTGAAAACCAACCATAAGGAGAAGCCATGCATTGTGTACAACAACGAGACACTTGAAGTTGTTGAGAGCTTTAAGTACCTTGGCCTTGAGGTTCCATCCAATCACAAGTGGCATGAATGTGCTATGCGTCGTTTGGAAGCGGGAAAGAGAGCATATTATGCATTTGAGAACATGTGTAATGCGGGAAACATCAAGTGTTGGGTTCTCAAGAAGTATCTTTTTGATGCATTGGTGACACCGGTTCTTCTTTATGGAGTTGAAGTGTGGGGCGGGAGCATCTCAAAGTCTACTTGGAAAGAGTTTGAGAATGTCCAAAAGCGTTTTCTTACAAACTTTCTCCAAGTTAAGACACAAACACCATATATGCTCCTACTTCTTGAGTCGGGTTCGCTTCCAATTGAGGTTATGGGCATGGAAAGGGTTGTGGAGTACATGATAAAGATGCGTCAAAACCCCTCACATCGACTTCCTACAATTGCATGGGAAGCAAGCAAAAAAGTTCAAAAGACGCATAAAAGCAAGATCTTGAGCACGGGATGGATGCAAGACATAAAGAAGTGGTTTGGGAGATGGGATGCATTACACTTGCTACATGATGCTTCAATTGACTCTCAAGTGAATGAAGCTTTTCTACAACGCCAATGTATTACGGCTTGGGAGAAATCCGGTGGGTCACGCTTCATACATTACACCACCTATATTGCCCCCAACTACAAAACCATGTTCTTCGCTGAGAGAGGAAACCGTACTCACACTTACATGCTTGAGCCTATTCCCTTGTCCGCGATACGCACTATCGCAGCAATTCGGCTTAGCTCCCATTTCCTTCGATGCGAGATAGGGCGTTGGGGCAATGGAGAAGAGTCAAATCGATTGTGCACATTATGCTCACTGCAAGTTCGAGAGTCTGAGTACCACACACTACTAGAGTGCTCAGCTTTTGATCGCATCCGAACTTGCTTCTCTCACATTTTCAGCCATAACTTAGACCTACACACTTTCCTCTCCCAGTCAAAGTGTGGGCTCTCCATTGCGACTCTCATCACTACAATTTTGGAGCATCGAGAGTCACTCATCAGCCATACACATACTACATCACATGTAACTTTGGTCCCATAGGTCATATTTGACCTCTGAGGACGATAATAAAATCTATCTATCTCTCTCTCTCTCTCTCTCTCTCTCTCTCTCTCTCTCTCTCTCTCTCTCTCTCTCTCTCTCTCACAAGCACCTATGGGGATTCTTGTTGCCAGTGTGAGCACTCTCTCTCCTCGAGCTGTGGGGACGTGAGGGGATTCTTTCTTAGCACGAGCACAACGAGTGTAGCCGGCCAGCCAAAACGAATCCTACAGGGGTGAGAGCCTACGTGTCTCCCTTTTTGGCCGGAAACTGGTTGATTGGCCGGTGTAGCCCACATCCCACTTGTTCCAGTCATAGCCATTGTCTACTTCCCATCCAATCAGAGCGAAGCTCTTTAAAACAAAAGGACTTTTGGAGGGTTGGCCGGAGCAGTTGTGCTCAAGAATGCCAGCTAGCAGTCGAAGATTCTTGAGAATCGTTTGTGGCTGCACAATGGCCGCCCGACACGTTGTGCTAGGTCTATTTGAATTTCGCATCTCTCTCTCTGTCTCTCTCAAGACCATTTGGGGATTCTTGTTGTTAACATGAGCACTCTCTCTCCTCGACTTGAGGGGATTTTTGAATTTGTGTGATTCTCTCTCTAGCGATGGCAGCCCGTAACACTTGCATGAGGAGAATTTGAAACGACACTGTAGGATCGCATGTTCTTCCACCACAATGATACGACTTGTATGTACTCTATGAAGAACTTTAAAGATGACTTGGTGGGGCAGGCGGTTTTATCTGGCTTGATAATCACTTCACCTTCTTTCAAAATTCACACCATGCTCTCCAACAACATGGCTAAAGTGTAGCAATTGTACTCCTTTCCCTCCATTGATATGATCCCCACCTACCAATATCCAACAAGGTGGCGAATAGGTCTCTCTCTCTCTCTCTCTCTCTCTCTCTCTCTCTCTCACACACACACACACACACACACACACACACACACACACACACACACACACACACACACACACAGCCATGTGGGTTGTAATGGCCACAAGGAGGTTGGATGTTTGCGAGGTGAAAAAGTCCAGGGTAGCAGGTAGGTGTTAGCTCCACTGTGAAGCGGAGAGTCTTGACAATATTTGGAGCAATGTCGCGCCATCAAGTAAGGAGATTGAAGGTACCAATGGTCCTTAATGATTAAACAATCCCAACCTTGAGGAAAAAATCTCACTTCACTTATGGGCCATGTCTAAAAGGATAGTCTCTCTCTCTCTCTCTCTCTCTCTCTCTCTCTCTCTCTCTCTCTCTCTCTCTCTCTCTCTCTCTCTCTCTCTCTCTCTCTCTCTCTCTCTCTCTCTCTCTATTCTCAATCGTCCCTTCCAAGTACACGTCTCTTACCTTCAGGTTTGGGGGGTGCACTATGTAATCATGTTAATGGATAAAGGGGTTTTTATATTCAATTTTGAAAAAAAAATCATAAAATAAGGGGTCATTTTATTCATTTAGACATGTTAAAAGAGGGATTTTTTTAATACCTTGCGAACGCACGTTATATATGGGGTACTAAACGGTGAACCCTCGAGCCTTCAGATTTATTGCCCTATGTACCTATATCTCCAACATTATAGAACTCTAACCTCACCTATAAATTTTGAGATTTACCTCTAAGTTTTAAATTTGACGGTGAATTATACATAAAGCTACTCAATCTGCCACAAATTCTATGTAGGGAGATCTATCCATTCACAACATAGCAGGGTTTGATCTGTGGTGAGGGACTTATGTCATGTAATCCAAGCACATGATCCGTAGTCTCAAAAAGCCTCTACCCACTCCTTTGACATTACACTAGGAGCTGATATGGGCAAACAATTCACTATAATATTGTTAGTCAAGTTCGGTCCTCGACGAGTTTGATGTCCACAATGTTGCCTCATGAAGTGCATTGATTGCAGGATATGTCCAGCAGGGTCAGGTTGGGAAGCTCTAGATTGTTTTGAGTGGATGCAAAGAGAGGACATCTCTCCATATGCAATAACGTAAACACACACATTTAGGTACGTACACATGCGCGAGCTTGAGAAATTGGATAGGATTGGCCCTTTGGTAAGAGCGAACGAGACCCACCAGAGGCGGGTCGCGTGAGCTCGTAGTTCTTAATAAAAAAGCTAAAGCTATCTTAAAAATAGAATTTATATTTTTGGCCCACACCAAAGGGGTGAGACTATGTTGATGACTTCCCTTTTTGCTAATGAAAAATGAGGATTTCTTTTAAGAAAATTCATGTATTTTGATTGGTTGAAAGAAATAAAAGATACTCATTCCAAAGACATGGAAATATCTTCACATCCTCAGTGAATGATTTCTTTTCGGAGGTGGTGACGAAGAGGACCGGTGGAGGAGCTGCAAAATAGAAAGACCGACACGTGAGTACGTGAAAGTGGGTGTGAGACTGGGAGAGAGAGGGAACTTGTAACATCCAAGAGACCTCGAGCGACTACCAACGGGGGGGGGGATAGCAAGTAGCTGTCTGAGCACTGTGTATAGCAAGTGGTAGGATGGTTCATGGCAAGTGACAGGCAGCTGATCCAGTCACGCCATAACCAAGATGCGAGTAGACTTGCATTGCAGACACCTTCCTAGCTCACAATCATAAATGGCCACCAACTTGACGATCACGCCTACCAACACTTCCATTGTGTTGTAATCGACGGCTGCTACAGTAGCGTAGGTGCTATGGATCCTCTCTACATCTCTTGCAAGATTGTTTCTGGTTAGCTTGATAAGTTATGACCATTTTGTATTGTGCTAGAAACTGTGAACTGCAACCTATATAAGTCGGAGGCAACACCATGTACCTGCAAAACAATAGGTGAAGAGTCCTAATTCCTGCATAGCAAGCCTGTGATGCACGTGTCAATAGATAAATAATGGAAAAGCTCGTCAAGTAGCAAGCTACCATCTGGACAAGACCGACACTCTTTCTCTTTTCTATAGAAGAAGGATGATCATATTAAAGACATCTCAGTCTCCGTTTCATCATTCACTCTGTCTTCCTTTGCACTCAACACCGCCACCAATGGTGATATGCAGAAGCAGCATGCCTGAGCCACAACCAAATCAGAGAGTGCTTCAAGGCCAACGTCAGCCGTGCCAAGAGTGGCATCCTCTTAGTCGCCACCCTTGACCTAATCTCTTGCTTCTTTGGCTTCTATACTCTCACTTGGACTCTTTGCACCCTTGCACCCTTGATTTTTTCCTCGCCCTTGCACCCTTTGCATCCCTTGATTTCTTCCTCGCTAGTGCTCTCCTACTCCCCAAAGGCGCGTGCCTCTCCATTTTCCAAGTCTATTTCGTGAGAGCCATCTTCCTAAAGGGTTCCTTTTCAAGGATACACAGTACGACAAAGCCAATTGCCTAGGCATCCTAGGCCAAGCCTTCAGCTTCATCTTCGCCTCTGCAAACCTTGTAATCACCATCATCTGTTTCATGGCTATGTCCTCTCTGGCGATGATTCTAGAAAGAACTGTATGCGCTTACATTTATGATCGATCATAACAAAACAGGATTATTGGCAATCTGATTGTGAATCGGACATCAATAAAGGATGCAACAATAGCCAGAATGTGTGGAATCCATCATCATGAGCATTTGACTATGGCAACAAATAGAGTGCCCTCTTGCAAGAGTCTGCATGAATTAGTGCTTCAAGCCTCTGAGAGCAACCTGAACAACACCATTGCAACAATCGACGTTGGCATATTCTGGTATTTGAGAGCGTGGGCATTGCGCTAGCTAGAGTTTCTCCAATTCTGAGAAGGTTGGGACAAGATTGATGGCTCTGATGCTATGGGCAGAGGCTTTTTGTGTAGCCTCTGAGGCTACAAAAGCCGAATAGGCGCTAGTGTAGGCATAAGCCTTGCTTGTACAACTTGTAGAGAATTGCATGATAGCAACTGCATTTCTACTACCTGGCCTTGAGGTTGAGCTTCATGTGGTCCAAGCTATGATGGTTCTGAGTGCCAAGTACATGGGCATCAGGGCAAGGGGAAACGCTTTTATACTTTGAGCTTGCAATGAGGGTTGGTCATCAAGTAGCAGGTTAAAGACGATGATGAACCATTTATTGTTAAAGGAGGTCCATTGTATACAAGTGATTGGATGAGCACCGCTATTGTATTACGCTTGATATGTTACGATCATTTTTCGTTGTGTGGCCTCCATGTATGGGTTGCAATTTACGGTTTCCAGCAATCCAACATGCATGCATCTATTGTCAAGTTTGGTGGCAATCAAATGATTAAGGAGACTTGCCACTAGCTGAAAGCTCAGATGGATCCAACAGGAACAGCCATTAGGAGAAAGTTGGACTCACTTTTGGGCCCTGTAAGAAGTGCCACGTCGGCTTAGAGAGAGAAAATAAAAATGTTAAATTGTGCATTTTATGTGATACTTTTCTGCGCAACAAAAAGCCAAAATGACATTCTTTGGTAGGTAGCCGTTGTCTTTATCATTCTTATCTTTCGTTCTCTTGTCAGGAATCCAACTAATCGTATGACTAATGATTTGAAATGCCAACTTACAAGCCTTCCCTCCAAAAACATAAGCCACACGAACTCTATCAACTCTAAACTTGAGAATATGGCCTTCCTTCCCAAAACCTGAGATATTTTTGTCAAGCTTCTCTATCAACTCTAGAAATGGACATTAGGAGAAAGCTGGATTCACTTTTGGGCCTTTCAGTTTTAGAGAGAGAGAGTGGCGCTCGACCAATGAAAAAGAGGCAAACGTTACGCTGAAAATCGACATTTTGGAGTCAAGCTTTTTTTAAAAAAAGGGAGGAAATATTATTTTGGTTCATCAAATTGCACAATTTCACGCTTTCAAGGCATAAATGCCGTAAGTTATACTAACTCTGTACCAAAGAATTTCAGAACTTTCATTGAAGACTCTATTTAGTATCTTTGTTCCCGCCCAAATATGACTTTGAGTAACTCTACTTCTTTATCAAAACTTCTTTCCTTTTTCATATTTGCGCTCACCTTTCTGTGTATTCATTCTATTGCACACCATGTCTACTTGTCGAAGGCCTAGCACTACCATTGACTCTGTTAGCATTTTTAACAGTTATACTGCAGACGATCAAGCATGGATACCATCTCGAATAACTATCGAAAGTTGGGTTCTACTGCAAACTAGGAGGACGAAGAGGATGCAACACAATGATTTCGTCGAGGTTTTCAAGGGTCAAGTTAAAGAGTTTAAAGTGTGTGCACAAAGCAAGCGGGTGAAAGAGTTCCTCATACAACATGGTTTCCAGCATGCAGATTTAAGGTTGCAAACATCTCCTCCAAGTTTTTCAAGCCATCGACCCAACAGTAAGTTATTTCAGCATCTCGCTTAGTGGTTATATTCGAATATTAAGTGGTGGATATCATCTTTGATATGTTTCAGATAGTTATCCATCGAATATGACAGATTGACAACCAGTTGAGAGCATAGTTGGAATTTTTGATGCTTTCCATGCGTTTATTGGTGAGCAAATGTACCGAGGAAGACAACACAAGGAACTTGCAGATAATGGAATTTTCTTTTATGATATGTCATATGTGGAACCGAGAACTTCCATTGGTTGGGGTCGTGTAGCTCCTTTGTCAATTCCATCCTTTGACAACAAGGATTGGTCGTTGCCTGCTTTGCAAACTAGTGAAAGCTTTAGGAATAAGTTGTTTCAGGATATACAAAAGTTCCTCAAGTATTCAATTGCCACGAAAATAGTTCGTCTTGCACTATTTATGCCTCTTGAAGTGTTTGTAGATTTTTTCTTCGATGAGCAAATAAGAACTACCGCAACAATGTTCATTTGCAAGTCTGAGAGCTGTTTGGACTTTTTAGATGATAATTGGGATAGGAAACAATCACAGAACAAAATCTGTATTTTGCAAAAGAAGTTCATAATTTGCAAGTTCATTATAAGCTCTCAAGATTTCTTAGTATCGTTTTACTATATTAGATATCATCTTCTTAGTGGACAGCTTATTCCACTCGACTAAGATACAGAGAACAGCCTCAAGATCAAACCTTTATCAATGGAGCTCGACTTTCGAGATAGCCTACTTACTGTGATGGAGACAATGTCAAGCACAACTCTTGCACAGCTCAGGATAGATCTTACATATGAAGAACTTCCACTTTTGCCAGAATTGTATGCATTCAGTTCAACAATAAAAAGGTGCTTACTAAATTAATAAATTTTGATTATCTTTAATACATTAAGACAGAATGTAACTTTTTCTTTTTTTTAGATTCCAAGGCGCAAGGAGAAAACAACATTGTGCAAGGAGTCACTAACAAATACACTTCACTTAATTGCTTCCACCGGAAGCTAAGTCACATACCTTGTGCACGCAAAGAGCTTTGATGCCATGCAAACCATGATGTACTCTTCAAAATGACTAATGCAGATACTTTTTTTGGCGGTCAAACAATATTTCAAAAATGTACATTTTCAATGTTTCAAAACTTTACATATTGTGTTGTTTTTGTCAAGATTTATAAAAGTAAATTGCTCCCTTTCCCTGCTACTGTCCTCTCCCCCGGTTTGTGCCACTCGTCCCCTGTCCTCTCCCCCAGTTTGTGCCACTCATCCCTTGCCCTCTACTCCGGTTGCTACTACCTCTGCCTCTGGGGATGCTGGTCTTGGGCATCCTTTTGCGTCGCTCGAAATCATGGGCCTCTTCCATGGCTTCCCATGCTTCTTGCACCTGTGAAGCTTCCCGCTGTTCTTGCTCTTGCTGTCGACGTGTAGCCCATTTCTCTACTTCTGCGGCGTCCGCATAATATTGATTTATTGCTTATTGCATTTTTCGAACTTCTTCTTGAGTCTGATTGTGGCGTTGCGTCGTTTCGTTAATGCGAGTCTCTTCGAACTCCTCAACTCTCGCCACCTCCTCTCTTGTGCGTCTGTTTATCGAGATTATAATATGCTGGATGACCATTACAAAAAAATGTCGCACATCGTTGGGGGTGTAGTTATGTAATCGAAGTTCTTGTAGAAGCGTGATACAGACATTTGTTGCTTCATACATACGTTGCAGCAAACAATAAAACAACAGATTACTTACGTTTGGTACATCCATAATTTGACTGATGAGCAACAGGACATTCAAACAGGTTCACTAGCCACAGCTATAGTCATCAGTGTGCATGGGCACGGTTACCCGTTCGTGCCGGACTATATTTCTTAGATCATGTTCTAACAAAAGATGCTCTACACAGAATACAAGTTTTTTCGTGGCACTACATACATAACCACTTGAGTCAGCAACACATTACAAAGAGACATTGCTTTCCAAATGTACCCAAATGGGCCTTACAATTTTACACAACCGTGAAACGCCCTGCTTTGCCCGGAGTTTGCGTAGTAAACAATCTTAGCTTCCATGTCAAATAACATCAGACTCCAATGATCACTACAAAGACACCATCAAAGATGAGGAGAGATTCTAAATGCAACATGTTTTTAACAAGGCAAGAAAATACTCACAATTGATTGTACGCAGTGACCAGAAAGCGCGCTAGATCAAAGTTGACTCTACTAAACCAGTTCATCAGACTCAAAAAGAAAACTGAGTTGTTCTGCAGATAAGGCGATATCAACGGATCTATTACGTATACTGTCTTGAACCTTAGGAGGCAGAAGCGAGACAGTGTGGCTAACATGAACAAATGGAAGAGATTAGACTTGAGGTATTTCAACGGGGCTGTCACCGTCACAAACCCGTGAGTCAATACCGTTCCATCCGCCATTGACTCACTTGGTATTGACCCATGTCTTAACAGTAGTGAGCCATTGTAAAGAAAAACTTGACGACTACCGCAAAGACATGGGTCAATACCGAGCGAGTCAGTGGCGGATTTCAATTCCATAAGCCACTGACTCACTTGGTATTGACCCATGTCTTTAAGGTAGTGAGCCATTATAAAGAAAAACTTGACGACTGTCGCAAAGACATGGGTCAATACCGAGCGAGTAGTATCACTATCCAATTCCATAAGCCACTGTTTCGCTTGGTATTGACCCATGTCTCGGTAGAAACCCATTTATTGAACCAAACGTGACTTTTAAAGAGCATGAGAATTACCACAAAGCAATGTTGACGACCTCATTCATTGTGTTGGAGTTGGTGAAACTGCTCATGCACAAGAAGTCTAGATGATCGAGGTTGAAAATGCAGACCTCCTCTGACCTTTCAGGCAGCTGTATCTGCGCATGCAGAGGCGCTGAGCTCAATAGAACTCTCAACTCCTCTTCATTCTCTTCGTTGATTTGCTCTAAAATAATTGACTCATCCGATACGTTGGATAGCCCTTGTGATGCAGAGCATTGCCCTTGCCTTTCTTGAGCTGGCTCCCTGGCTGCCTCAGGCTCCTGCCTAACAGCCTCAGGCTCCGGATCATTTTCCTTCAATATTGGTTGCTCCATAGATGCCTCTGGCTCCACCCTGGCCTGCTCTTGCCCCTCATCATCCCTTACTCGCTACGGATACTCCATGACTTGCTCATTTTGGTGTCTAGCTGGCTCCTCGATAACTGTCTCTGTTTCTTCCATGACTGCCTTGGGGTCCACTCTGGCTTGCTCATGGCTCTCAGCGGCTATCTCAGCCTGCCCATCTGTGCCATTTCTCTCGAACCGTGATCGGGTCCTTTTGTTGTTTGTTTCAGCCCTAGAGGGCTTTGTCTGTCGTGCACGAGGATGGAGAGGCGGGATGTTGAGAATATCCATGGTTCTACTATCCCGGATAGGCACTCGCTGAAGCAGCCCATCGTAGCGGAAACGCAGCCTACGAAGAGTATCAAAATTTTGCGGCATGATAGTGACGTGGTGTGCATGGGCAGCCAGGATATATCCATCGCTGAAGAATTCCACGAGGTAGTCTTCAGCAATTTCTTGAAGGCAGAGTAGTGTACTGCTGGCCCATCGCATGCCGACTCTCCACTGCTCGTAAATCTCCCGCACTACTCGCTGGAAAGGGAGACGTGGAATAGCAGGTTAAACGTGTCGTTCTATCCTGCGCAACTCTTGTAGTATACCTATGTGCGTCTCATATCCGCGTCTTCTTGCTTGAGCATTCAAAGATTCACCTGTTGCCCTCCTAGTCGTGCCCTTTACACGAGGCATCTCTACAAAAATCATAACACCAAAAGACAAATCATTTGTCAGCACAAGGTACTTCAGATTTCAGAAAAGGTCACTACCAAGCGAATAGGTGCATAGGAAAGAGTTTGCCTTCCCATATTCGCTCGGTAGTCACCTCAGAAAAAAGTAATAGCAGACATCACTTCTATTTTTAGAGGTCAGTACCAAGCGAATAGGTGCATAGGAAAGAGTTTGCCTTGCCTTATTCGCTCGGTAGTGACCTTAGAAAATAGTAATAGCAGACATGATGTATATTTTTTGAGGTCAGTACCAAGCGAATAGGTGCATAGGAAAGAGTTTGCCTTGCTTTATTCGTTTGGTAGTGACCTCAAAAAATAGTAATAGCAGACATCACTTACATTTTCAGAGGTCAGTACCAAGCGAACAGGTTTGCATCCCCTGCAACAAAATACCTTATTCGCTTGGTAGTGACCTCAGAAAAGTGTACAAGCAAGCGAACAGGTTTACATCCCCTGCAACAAAATACCAATGTGAAAGAGACGTTTAAATCCATGCGGTCCTAACTGTCACGTCGTTCCCTCCCATTACCTCCCCTAATCTTGGGGGGATGGTACCATTGACTCTCTCTTCCACGTCTACCTCTCATGAAACCGCATTGTGGTACCACCCCCCACAAACCACTCACTCATAAGCCAGAACCCAGGCTCTGATTTTTAGGCATGTCCATCTAGTCTATTTAACCAAGAGTTGTTTCAGAACCTCCCTCAGGGTTTTGTAGAACAACTACAAGAAGCTTAATAGTGGTGATGCCTTTCCAAGGTACACTCCCACAGCGCCAGCAGCACCGCATCCGGGCCCTCCTCAGGAGGCCCCCCCTTGGCCCTCCCCTGATGTTACCCTTAATGTTCTCGACCAACACAGTTTGGGAGTGGCTGCTCTCAACACGGGAGTCAATTCTCGATGTAAGCCGTTGGTAATTCTTTGCTTTTTTCTCCCAATTTCCAAGCTCCTAGTTTGAAGAGCTTATTTGCTAAATGCTCTGTGCAGGATGCTAGCCTGAAGCTGCAGCAAATGCTGATCATCAGGCACAGGGTCTCAATCCTTAAAGACTCTCTGGAAGCAAGAAGGCCTGAAGACATGCAGCGATTGCTTGCCGAGAATGGCTCTGTAGAGGATATCTTTAATTGGCTACAGGAGATGAAGGATGAAGTGCTTGAGCTAGCCAGTAAATATGAGGAAGCCATTAACTTTGCCAACAGGCTTCAAGAAGAGATAGTCTGGCTGTGAAGGAAAAGGACTACATGGTTATTGCAAACCCTAAACCCCCGGAAATTAGTAGGCCACTCTTTGTAAAGTCTGAAGTGTTTTCTAACTCAAAACCCGGTGTTAAGTTGTAATTTTGTTTCTTTTTTATAAATTCAAAACGCGTATTTGGCAATAAAAAACCCTAAATCCGCAACAAACAACGTTCACCTTCCCCTTATTTGCTTAGTATTGACCTCTGTACTAGCAAACATCACTTAACTTTTCTTTTGGTCAGTACCAAGCGAGCAGGGGCATCGAACTAAGTGACCTTCTCTTATTCTCTTGGTACTGACCAAGGACGATGGTCAGTACCAAGCGAACAGGTGCAGTAAACAGGGTTTACCTTCCCTTATTCGCCTGATACTGACTACAAAAAATACAAGTGCACAGAAGGGTAGTAAGTAGCATACCTCTTCACTGTGTGTAGAGTTCCGCGTCATTGAAGCACTGCAGAACAAGAGTAAGAGAAGAATGATGCGTGAGAGTAAGAGGTGATGGAGTTTGTTTACCGCGTAGCATCGATGGGGGTAGAGTTAATTAGAATGATGCGTAGTAGAGGACGCGAAAAGAGGCAGAATAGTTAAAATTTGAGATGTTTGGCGGGGGTACTGTCTCAACTTAGAATGCTTACCTCGGGGAGGGTAACAACTTCACTTATGCACGAGATTGTGGTTGGTAAATCGTACTGCATGGGAATCCGAGACCATTTATTACTGGTTGTTCTTGTGAGTGCAGCCCACGTGTCTTTTTGAGTGACCGTTGAAGGTCAGACAGACGCCAATCGCCCTTGCAGTCGCCATTTTCATATCCAAGAGGAACAAACAGATCGCCGTTGCCTTTTCCTTTTCTTCGCTCTTTCCCTTGGCCAGCTCTCGTGATCCTGCGTTTAGAGTAGTACGTCGATCGCCCTTGCATTCGCCATCTCCATCTCCAAGTAGAACAAACAGATCGCCATTGCCTTTGCATTTTCTGTGCTCTTCCCCTTGGCTACTTCTCGTGATCCTGCGTTGAGAGTCAAACGCCGATCGCCCTTGCAGTTTCCATCTCCATGTCCAAGTAGAACAAACAAATCGTCGTTGCCTTTGCATTTTCTGCGCCCTTACACTTGGCCACCTCTCGTGATCCTGCGTTGAGCGACCTCCATTGGGTCGAATCCTTTGCTGCCACGTCGCCATCGCCATCGCCATCGCCACCTTCTGGTTCTTGCTGTCGGTGGCCTGCGACATCACCATCCAACTCGGCGTCATTGGATATTGCAGAGACAGGTTCTTTCTCCCTGCCTCTCCCATTCCTGTGTGTTGTTAACTGTGTGCGCACTGAAGCCACTGCGTTAGGATAAAATTAAAAGTCTCAAACCGCATGCATGGTTGGAATAATTACTCCTTATGTGACCGTACCTGAGTTGGGCATAGTGAGTGAGTAGGCCTATAAATCTATCACTGATAACATTAAATGCTCTGTTCTTATCCACTTGTTCCGAATGCTTGAGTCACAGGACAAAACAAAGCGAATAGGGCCCTTCGGAGATTCTTGGGCCCCTATTCGCTTGGTTTTGACTCAAGAGCCGTCACCTTTTATGACATTAGCGCACGGGACAGAACCAAGCGAATAGGGCCCTTCGGAGATTCTTGGGGTCTCTATTCGCTTGGTTCTGACTCAAGAGCCGTCACCTTTTATGACATTAGCGCACGGGACAGAACCCAGCGAATAGGACCCTTTGGAGATTCTTGGGGCCGCTACTCGCTTGGTTTTGACTCAACTAACGTCACCTCTTATGACATTAGCGCACGGGACAAAACCAAGCGAATAGGGCCCTTCGGAGATTCTTGGGGCCCCTACTCGCTTGGTTCTGACTCAACTAACGTCACCTCTTATGACATTAGCGCACGGACACCCGGGGTCTTCACTAAGGATTACCGTATGGTGTCACGTGAGTGTACAATAGGGGGGTTTATGAGGGCCAAAAAGGTAGATTTTACAAAGGAGGGTACCATATATAGGGGGTAAAATGGCAGTTTTGGTGCACGCAGGTGACGTCTTCCTAGTATTACTAGTGAATCCCCCGGGCACGGACAGAACCAAGCGAATAGGGCCCCTCGGAGATTCTTGGGGTCCCTACTCGCTTGATTCTGACTCAATTAACGTCACCTCTTATGACATTAACATACGGGACAAAACCAAGCGAAAAGAGACATTGAGGGGTACTCGATGCTCAATATTCGCTTGGTTATGACACCAAATAGTTTTGGCTTTCTTTTTCTTTCAGTCATGGGGATCATAGTCCTAGAGACAGACGTGAGTGAGGATACATGTGAGGAAAAACTATTCACGTTCTTATATAACGACCGTGCTCATCACCGTGCACCATAACTATCAGGAATGTTCAATGCAGAGTTTTCTATATACAGAGGATTATAAATTACTCATTTGAGTACCTACAAACCCATTTCAACAGTATGAGGCAGTCACTTGTGACAATTCCATGACAGCTGATGGCATGAGATATGTGCACTCAACGGACCTTGACCATGACAAGAGTGCTTTAAGGAGACTGAATCCTGTTTAGAAAAGTGTCCCTCCAATGCACTGCTTGTACAAGACAGGTGTATGAAGCACTTCAAAAACTGTCACTTAGTGGCATTCTACCATGGGTTTGTCTGTTACTTATACTTGCAGACGGATGGTGAGTCAGAGACTTTCCAGTCAACAACTTTCGGTAGTTGTCCATTAGCGTCGGAGAAAGAGGTAGAGGATGTGGAGGTGCAGTTCGACCCAGAAGAAGAGCGGGTAGAGGTACTAAAGGAAACATTTGATGCGGTCTTAACTCTTGTTTCTCTTGCGGATGCAGCAATAGGGTGCAAGCAAGAAAGTGCAAGTAAGGAAGTGACTTTGCCTCTAAATTTTGCTTCCAGCTTTGCTATGGCGGGCGACACCCACTATGTTTTGTTCACAGATATCATGCATGAGCTCAATATACGGGAGGACTACTACCTAGCGGCAATTGCAAATTTTTGTGAGGCAGACATGGGCTTTGTGGACGATGATGGAGTGGACCAACATCTTATTGCTGACACAGCTGCCCGCGACTCACAGTTCACTTCAGGGTGACAACTGATCAAAGATACGTTAAATGAAGCGAAGTCCGGAGAGGCCAATTTTCCAACAGATGAGCAGTTTGAATCGACAACAAAACAACTCGGCTTGGAAAACATGGGTAGGCACGTCGCACCCAGAGATCATGTAATGAATAGTCAGTCTATTCACTTGTGGGGGAGGTCGATGCTGGAAATGGACGAGAATCAGATGGTAACTTTTGTCGTGCATTCAGATGGTATTAGAGATGGCCCAATGATAAATTATCATGATCATTTTTTTTGCTGCCAAGTGCTAGTGTATGACGATAGTTTCCTTAGAAGAGCGGGAGGCTCACGGCAAGGGCTTGTCACTGTAGTCCAAGGCAAGGATACGGCATTGTGTCACTGCATCGGGCGTTTCAACCACAAAAAGGTTTGTAGAAACAATTCAAGTACTTAGCAATTTTACTCATCTCACTTACGGCCCATAAATTCATTACAATTTTTATGTAAATCATAATATACCACAATACTCCGATGACAATGCAAAGTTCCCACTGTTTGCAATGAAAGTTATTACAAGATTGTGTGGTGGGCACCCCCTCCCATTAAACGCAGAAATACATTCATAGAGCAAGGCAGAAGGAACTTCTTAAGAGTTCAGAAATTACACGTTCTCTACAACACATCCGCAAAGAGAAGAAACAGATAGCTTGGGGAGCTTCAAATGCGGCGGAGTGCCATGCGAGGTGGCGACGGTCACGAGTCACGAGCAGGAGAAGATGGACCTCAGCCCGTTTTTTTAATGCTCTTTGATGCACCTCCTTCTTCCTCACTTTGTACCTCTTCGATGTGCAAGCTCTGTGGATGAGCTCGTTCCTCTGTTGATGGCAGCATCCCCATGGGCATCAGGAGTCTTCTTTCCCTCAGAAATAGCCGCTTGTTGTATGGATCTAAGCTTTTCGGGTCTTCAACCCCTGCAGCCAAAGCCTGAGCTATGTAGGACATGAAATAGGGGGCTCTGAGTGCTTGGCACCCATACCCAATGCCAAATACGCGTAGCGCAAAACGGTTTCTCAATCAGAATTAGTCTTTCTGCGTTTAGTGGGAGGGGGTGCCCACCACACAATCTTGTAATAACTTTCATTGCAACCAGTGGGAGCTTTGCATTGTCATTGGAGTATTCCTTGTGGTATATTATGATCTACATAAAAATTGTAATGAATTTATGGGCCGTAAGTGAGATGAGTACAATTGCCAAGTACTTGAATTGTTTCTACAAACCTTTTTGTGGTTGAAACGCCTGATGTACTGAGACAACGCTGCATCCTTGCCTTGGATTCCAGTGACAAACCCTTGCCGTGAGCCTCCCGCTTTTCTAAGGAAACTATCGTCATACACTAGCACCTGGAAGCAAAAAAAATGATCATGATATTTTATCACTGGGCCATCTCTAATACCATCTGAATGCACGACAAAAGTTACCATCTCATTCTCGTCCATTTCCAGCATCGACCTCCCCCACAAGTGAATAGACTGACTATTCATTACCTGATCTCTGGGTGCCACGTGCCTACCCATGTGTTCAAAGCCGAGTTGTTTTGTTGTTGATTCAAACTGCTCATCTGTTGGCAAATTGGTCTCTCCGGACTTCGCTTTATTGAACGTATCTTTGATCAGTTGCCACCCTGAAGTGAACTGTGAGTCGCAGATAGCTGTGTCAGCAATAAGATGTTGGTCCACTCCATCATCGTCCACAAACCCCATGTCTGGCTCACAAAATTTGCAATTGCCACTAGGTAGTAGTCCTCCCGTATATTGAGCCCATGCATGATATCTGTGAGCAGAACATAGTGGGTGTCACCCGCCATAGCAAAGCTAGGACCATAATTTAGAGGCAAAGTCACTTCCTTACTTGCACTTTCTTGCTTGCACCCTATTGCTCCATCCGCAAGAGAAACAAGAGTTAAGCCCGCATCAAATGTTTCCTTTAGTACCTCTACTCGCTCTTCTTCTGGGTCGAATTGCACCTCCACATCCTCTATCTCTTGCTCCGGCGCCAATGGAAAACTACCGAAAGTTGTTGACTGGGAAGTCTCTGACTCACCATCCGTCTGCAAGTATAAGTAACAGACAAACCCGTGGTAGAATTCCTCTAAGTGACACTTTTTGAAGTGCTTCATACATCTGTTTTGTACAAGCAGTGCATTGGAGGGACACTTTTCTAAATAGCGATTCAGTCTCTTTGAAGCACTCTTGTCAGGGTCAAGGTCGGCTGGGTGCACATATCTCATTCCATCAACTTTCATGGAATTGTCACAAGTGACTGCCTCATACTGTTGCAAATGGGGTTTGTAGGTACTCAAATGAGCAATCTATAATCCTCTGTATAGAGAACCTTGCATTGAACATTCCTGATAGTTATGGTGCACGGTGATGAGCACGAACGTTGTATAAGAATGTGAATAGTTTTTCTTCACATGTATCCTCGCTTATGTCTGTCTCCAGGACTATGATCCCCATGACTGAAAGAAAAAGCAAGCCAAAACTATTTGGTGTCATAACCAAGCGAATATTGAGCCTCGAGTACCCCTCAATGTCTGTTTTTGCTTTGTTCTGTCTCGTGCGCGAATGTCATAAGAGGTGACGTTAGTTGAGTCAGAACCAAGCGAGTAGGGACCCCAAGAATCTCCGAAGGGCCCTATTCGCTTGGTTCTGTCCCATTCGCTAATGTCATAAAAGGTGATGTTAGTTGAGTCAGAACCAAGCGAGTAGGGCCCCCAAGAATCTTCGAAGGGCCCTATTCGCTTGGTTCTGTCCCGTGCGCTAATGTCATAAAAGGTGACGGCTCTTGAGTCAGAACCAAGCGAATAGGAGCCCCAAGAATCTCCGAAGGGCCCTATTTTCTTAGTTCTGTCCCGTGCGCTAATGTCATAAAAGGTGACGGCTCTTGAGTCAGAACCAAGCGAATAGGGGTCCAAGAATCTCCGAAGGGCCCTATTCGCTTGGTTCTGTCCTGTGACCCAAGCATTTGGAACAAGTGGATAAGAACATAGCATTTAATGTTATCAGTGATATGTTTATCGGCCTACTCACTCACTATGCTTTAGCTCAGGCACGGTCACATAAGGAGTAATTATTCCAACCATGCATGCGGTTTGAGACTTTTAATTTTTAGCCTAACGCAGTGGCTTCGATGCGCACACAATTAACAACACACACGAAGGGGAGAGGCAGGGAGAAAGAACATGCCTCTGCAATATCCAATGGCTCCGAGTTCGATGGTGATGTCGCAGGCCGCCGACAGCAAGAACCAGAAGGTGGCGATGGCGATGGCGACGCGGCAGCAAAGGACTCGACCCAGTGGAGGTCGCTCAACGCACGATCATGAGAGGTGGCCAAGCGGAAGTGCGCAGAAAATACAAAGGCAACGTCGATCTGTTTGTTCTACTTGGACATGGAGATGGCGACTGCAAGGGCGATCAGCGTCTGACTCTCAACGCAGGATCATGAGAAGTGGCCAAGGGGAAGAGCGCAGAAAATGCAAAGGCAATGGCGATCTGTTTGTTCTACTTGGAGATGGAGATGGCGAATGCAAGGGCGATCGGCGTCTGACTCTAAACGCAGGATCAGGAGAGCTGGCCAAGGGGAAGAGTGCAGAAAAGGCAAAGGCAACGACGATCTGTTTGTTCCACTTGGAGATGGAGATGGCGAATGCAAGGACGATTGGCGTCTGTCTGACCCTAAACGGTCACTCAAAAAGGCACGTGGGCTACGCTCACAAGGACAACCAGTAATAAATGGTCTCAGATTCCCATGCCGTACGATTTACCGACCACAATCTCACACATAACTGAAGTTGTCACCCTCCCCGAGGTAAGCATTCTAAGTTGAGGCAGTACGTCCGCCAAACATCTCAAGTTTCAACTATTCTGCCTCTTTTCGCGTCCTCTACTGCGCATCATTCTAATTAACTCTACCCCCATCGATGCTACGCGGTAAGCAAACTCCATCACCTCTTACTCTCGCACATCCTCCTTCTCTTACTCTTGTTCTGCAGTGCTTCAATGACGCGGAACTCTACACACAGTGAAGAGGTATGCTACTTACTACCCTTTTGTGCACTTGTATTTTGTGAAGTCTGTACCAAGCGAGTAAGGGAAGGTAAACCCTGTTTGCTGCACCTGTTCGCTTGGTACTGACCATCGTCCTTGGTCAGTACCAAGTGAATAAGAGAAGGTCACTTAGTTCGATGCCCCTGTTCGCTTGGTACTGACCAAAAGAAAAGTTAAGTGATGTCTGCTAGTATAGAGGTCAATACTAAGCAAATAAGGGGGAGGTAAACCCTATTTGTTGCGAATTTAGGGTTTTTTTTTTGTCAAATACGCGTTTTGAATTTATAAAAAAGAAACAAAATCACAACTTAACACCGGGTTTTGAGTTAGAAAACACTTCAGACTTTACAAAGAGTGGCCTACTAATTTCCGGGGGTTTAGGGTTTGCAATAACCATGTAGTGCTTTTCCTTCACAGCCAGACTATCTCTTCTTGAAGCCTGTTGGCAAAGTTAATGGCTTCCTCATATTTACTGGCTAGCTCAAGCACTTCATCCTTCATCTCCTGTAGCCAATTAAAGATATCCTCTACAGAGCCATTCTCGGCAAGCAATCGCTGCATGTCTTCAGGCCTTCTTGCTTCCAGAGAGTCTTTAAGGATTGAGACCCTGTGCCTGACGACCAGCATTTGCTGCAGCTTCAGGCTAGCATCCTGCACAGAGCATTTAGCAAATAAGCTCTTCAAACTAGGAGCTTGGAAATTGGGAGCAGAAAGAAAAGAATTACCAGCGGCTTACCTCGAGAATTGACTCCTGTGTTGACAGCAGCCACTCTCGGGCTGTGTCGATCGAGAACATTAAGGGTAACATTGGGGGAGGGCCAAGGGGGGGCCTCCTGAGGAGGGCCCGGATGTGGTGCTGTTGGCGCTGTGGGAGTATACCTTGGAAAGGCATCACCACTATACTAAGCTTCTTGTAGTTGTTCTGTGAAACCCTAAGGGAGGTTCTGAAAAGTAGACTAGATGTACATGCCTAAAAAGTAGAGCCTGGTGGGTTCTAACTTATGAGTGAGTGGTCTGTGAGGGGTGGTACCTCCATGCGGTTTCATGAGAGGTGGACATGGGAGAGAGAATCAATTGTACCACCCCCCGAGATTAGGGGAGGTGATGGGAGGGAACGACATAACAGTTAGGACCACATGGATTTAAACGTCTCCTTCACATTGGTATTTTGTTGCAGGGGATGCAAACCTGTTTGCTTGCTTGTACACTTTTCTGAGGTCACTACCAAGCGAATAAGGTATTTTGTTGCAGGGGATACAAACCTGTTCGCTTGGTACTGACCTCTGAAAATGTAAGTGATGTCTGCTATTACTATATTCTAAGGTCACTACCGAGCAAATAAGGCAAGGTAAACTCTTTCCTATGCACATATTCGCTTGGTACTGACCTCAGAAAATATAAGTGATGTCTGGTATTACTATTTTCTGAGGTCATTATCTAGCAAATAAGGCAAGGCAAACTCTTTCCTATGCACCTATTCGCTTGGTACTGACCTCAAAAAATATAAGTTATGTCTGCTATTACTATTTTTTGAGGTCACTACCGAGCGAATAAGGCAAGGCAAACTCTTTCCTATGCACCTATTCGCTTGGTACTGACCTCTGAAAATATAAGTGATGTCTGCTATTACTTTTTTCCTGAGGTCACTATCGAGCGAATATGGGAAGGAAAACTCTTTCCTATGCACCTATTCGCTTGGTATTGACCTTTTCTGAAATCTGAAGTCCCTTGTGCTGACAAATGAATTGTCTTTTGGTGTTATGCTATTTGTAGAGATGCCTCGTGTAAAGGCCACGACTAGGAGGGTAACAGGTGAATCTTTGAATGCTCAAGCAAGAAGACGCTGATATGAGGCGCACAGAGGTGTACTGCAAGAGCTACGCAGGATAGAACGACACGTTCAACCTGCTATTACACGTCTCACTTTCCAACGAGTAGTACGGGAGATTTGCGAGCAGTGGAGAGTCGGAATGCGATGGGCCAGCAGTGCACTACTCTGACTTCAAGAAATTGCTGAAGACTACCCCGTGGAATTCTTCAGCCATGGATATATCCTGGTTGCCCATGCACACCGCGTCACTATCATGCCGTGGGATTTTGATACTCTTCGTAGGATGCGTTTCCGCTACACTGGGCTGCTTCAGCCAGTGCCTATCTGGGATAGTAGAACCATGGATATTCTCAACATCCCCCCTCTCCATCCTCGTGCACGACAGACAAGTCATGGAGGATCCGCAACCAGTAAGGGATGATGAAGGGCCAGAGCAGGCCAGGGTGGAGCCTGAGGCATCTATAGAGCAACCAATATTGAAGGAAAATGATCCGGAGCCTGAGGCTATTAGGAAGGCCGTTAGGGAGGAGCCTGAGGCAGCCAGGGAGCCAGCTCAAGAAAGGCAAGGGCAAGGCTCTGCATCACAAGGGCCATCCAACGTATCGGAAGAGTCAATTATTTTAGAGAAAATCAACGAAAAGAATGAAGAGGAGTTGAGATTTCTGTTGATCTCAGCGCCTCTGCATGCGCAGATACAGCTGCCTGCAAGGTCAGAGGAGGTCTACATTTTCATTCTCGATCATCTAGACTTCTTCTGCATGCGCAATTTCACCAACTCCAACACAACGAATGAGGTCGTCAACATTGCTTTGTGATAATTCTAATGCTCTTTAAAAGTCATGTTTGGTTCATTAAATGGGTCTCTACCGAGACATGGGTCAATACCAAGCAAGACTGTGGCTTATGGAATTGGATAGTGGTACTACTCGCTCGGTATTGACCCATGTCTTTGCGGCAGTCATCGTCAAGTTTTTCGTTACGAGGCAAAGCTCCTAGCGAGTATGCACTTGACTACTCACTCTGTTTCCCTGGTGATTGTCATTTGTGACCGAGTGCGGAAGGGCATGAAGGGGTAGAGGACCAGCTCGCTGCACTCGTCGAGAAATACCATTTTAATAAATTTCCAACCCAACCCCGATCCCCATGCTCATTTTCACTCTCACCTCTCTCTCTCTCTCTCTCTCTCTCTCAGACACACACACACACACACAACCTACCTACGCTCCTAACACAGTAAACTTCACTTACATTGCACTTGACAGTTGAAAAAATTGCAGCTTAAGACACAACATGGGTACCAACAAAGAATCAGAGCAGGCTATAGTGGGCACTTACACAGAGATGGAGCTAGATCGACAAGATCAGGATGGGTTGATGGATGATTCATTCAAAGGCCGTATTCGGACCTTCCTCTGGGATGAAGGCTCTCTCTATGATTCTTGGTTTAGTTGTGCTTCTAACCAGGTGCGGCCATCACATTCTTTCTCTCCCTTGTGCTTTGCAAAATCTGTTGCAATCAAACTATGTATTGTGTGTTGCATTTGAATTATACATTGTATGCTGTGGTTTGCACCTTTGAGATTATATTATTTGAGACAAGGAATACATATGATGTGTATTCCTGATGCATTTGAGCCAATGATTGACACACTTGTAAGCATGATGCTTCATGGTGTAGTTGATACTCTACGTGCATGTGCGGAATGACTAGTAATATTCTGATGACAAATATTCAGCTCCCTCATCCTCATATACTCTCCGCATAACTGCGAAAGTCATGTTAACAGGGCTAGCTTGTGCTTGGGAGTTCCATCATCGGTCAAGTATGTGCTAACGATGCTCGTTTCGTGCAGGTTGCGCATGTGCTATTGACCCTTCCGTACTCGTTCTCCAAGCTGGGCATGGTATCAGGGGGTGATTTTTCAGATATTCTATGGACACCTGGGGAGCTGGACCGCATACTTGATATTCTGCTTGTATGTAGAATACAGATCCAGGTCCACCCAATCCTCTCTTTCTCTCTCCCCCCCCCCCCTTTGATGTATACACAGAGCGGCGGAACCGAGGACTAGTTGCAAAGGCCCAAAGGGTATACCTTTCTCCATGCTCTCTCTCTCTCTCTCTCGTTCTCGTTCTCGTTTGTGAGGCTACGCAGATGTGAAGGGAACGCGTTTCTCCTTATGATACTTTCTCCTTGAAGGCATGTTTCGCCATAGGGCAGGGTCGAGACTCGAGAGTAGAGGTGATATCTCTCTCTCTCTCTCTCTCTCTCTCTCTCTCTCTGTGCGCAGGAGAGTTGCAAACGTGGAGTTTTTGGTGGTTGGGGAAAGGGGGTCGAGGAATATTCGAGAAGTATCCCAAAAATTGAATTGGTTTCTTTATGTCCAAGCTAGTGCTCAAATCAAACTATTTTTTAAAAAAATCGACAAACCTATTGAGTATTTTTGAAGGTGTTTATTACTCTAAACTTCACTAATTTTTGAGGAGTCCTTGACCTTCAAATTGAAAATTTAGAATTTATCAATACTAAGGCACCCCCTTTGATGGCGACACCTCCAACTCTTTGTGTGTGTGTGTGTCTTGTTCCTTGAGGGCCTTGCCTCAAGGAAGAAGAGGTTGCGATGTGGGGGGTCAGAATCCCTCCCTCTTTTATAATATATATATATATATATATATATATATATATATATATATATATATATATATATATATATATATATATATAGTGGGATTACACTAAACCTCGCTTTATTTCAAGCAAGGGTGCAAGCACATGCATTATATGCGTGGTTAATTCTTCAAGTGCAAAAAACTTAAGGTACATTCCTCTACTTCTAACGCTATCATTGAAGTAAATTGCATCCAATTGAATCTATATATACTATATATAACTATATATAATGGGGGAAGGGATTCCTCAACCCCCTTCCCCCCACAGCCACGTGGCATCTTCTCCTCACTCTGGCGCCTTCGACAGCGCACGCGCACACACACACAATAGACACAGAGAGAGAGAGAGAGAGAGAGAGAGAGAGAGCGCCCATTAGCTGTGGTCTTGAGTGTGCGATTGTGCGCAAGTCGGGACTATCTTGTGAAAGTGTGTCTGCGTGCTCCAATGTGGAATCTGGAGCACAACCCGTGTCCAACAACCCCAACACACACACACACACACACACACACACACACACAGAGGCACCATGCCAGGTGAATTTAGTGCTCACTGCACAGGGTCCAATGCATCATTGAATCAACGTACATAGTGCTACCTACAAGCTCCAATCCACCTCAATGACCTCACCTCGCCATTACCATAGCCCGATTCCCATGCTAATTTGTATCCACCTCCTTTACCTACCTTTAAACCACAAAATTATCATAATATTACCAACGACACCCTTAATCAAAGTGACGTCCCCAAGCACCCGAAGTCCTCAAAAACACGATTGTTGGTGTTGATCAATGGGCCACTATGAGTCACAGCATGTCCTCGCCTGCAAACTAGAGTGTAGATAGTCAAAGACTTAGTGCTGACGAGGGCCCTCTCCTTAAGCTATGTGCCCATGGATGTGGATTGGAAATCGGCCATAATCCGGGTATGGCCTGATGTCAATAGTTGGATGAGGAATTATGGGTCAAGGTGGATGATGTGAATTTAATTAAGGAATTTTGGTTTGGTATGATTGCTTGGAAAGGAACTGGAAAGGCTAGGAACATAGGGGCTATCCCGTACAGCTATCACCAGATGGATTTATACCTCTCAAAGTAAAAGTTTAAGAAGGAATGATTAAATTAATCAGAAGAGCCTTTCCCAAATACTTGAATCTGGAAAATAATGTGAAGGTGCAGTCATTTTGATGGCTGGAAACCGAACTATCTCGACTTAGTTCAAGTGAGATGATTTTGGTTGAGATTACATGTGTTGCATGTTTAGTGAAGCAAACTAGCTACCTAAAATATATCTTAGCAGATGAAGGTAAAGAACGAATATCTAATTAAGAAATGGTGGGAACAACCAGATGAATCTCCCTTAACGAGGGTATACAAGAGATTGTAAGCTGCTTGTTGGTCTGACAATGTCTGACAAAGTATCTTCCCTGATTTGATTGAAACTAGTATTTTAGTACTACCTCGGGAAGGGATTCTCATCAAATGGTTTGGTGGGTAGGGGGAATCCGGAGGGTCAGATGGCCGGATGTCGATTTAAACCTTTACACTAAATGTTAAGTCTACGCGGACAAAAATGGGTAAGCGGGGGCGACGAAGATTGAGTAGGACTTTTAACAATCACTCTTCTTAGGGGAAAGGGTAACTCCCATGCCTACTATACAGGAAAGAACGGAGTTATCACTATGAACCAAGGGAGAACAAGAAGTCAATACTAGACCCTCAAGTTTTAAGATCAAGAGAATCAAGATGGATGACCACGATTTGGGTGAGAACGACTGGAAGGTGAAGGCCGAGAGCTGACGAACTCAAATCATAACAAGGATAAAGAAAGGAATTTTTCTTGGAAAGAATTACCCCCTTGAGTTGGCGTCTGAGATAGGCAGGGGTCCTGTCTGGATGTCGGTCTCAAGTGGGAGGGATACGCGCTAATACACGTAGCCCAATTCCGGGAACGGTCTGAAGGACTGGGGAAGTTGGGTACGGTCGAGTCCGGGGTATGGCCCTCACAAGTGGTATCAGAGCCTATTTTTTGAATCTTGGAACCGAGAAGGTTGGATTTAATATTAATGCATGAAATTAAAGGAACTCAGTCTATTCTGCACCCAAAATTGCAAAAATATATTACAGAAGAAGTCTTAATATTTTCCATGATTTATTCAACAATTTTCAAATGACTTGGGATCTGCCCGAAGAAATTTGCCGGATTGTATATGAAAGAATGGAAACAACAACGCTAGATCAAAGAATCACTATGCTGGAACATTTTAGAGAGCTTTTCTTCCCAAGATCAAATGAAGACTCCACTAAGGAATGGAAAACAACTCAATCAAATGGAGTGACTCGAGTACTGGTGTTTGGCGAGAAGTACCTTCTGGACAACTTGCGCCTGGCCAAGCCGTACTGTATTCTCAAGAGTTGTGCAATGAATTTCGAGAGTAAACTTTTACTCTTCATATCCTGTTTACCTCACGACAAAATTTGTATCTATCCAAAGCCACGAAAATTAATAGGACCCTTTCTACATTCTCCCTAGAAAGAAATTGGTGAAGCCATTTGTAGCAGGCCCCATATTTCAAATAAGGATCATAAATTTCTATTTAGACCCCTATCTTATGACATGGCAGATTTCTAAAACGGATATCCACTTTTTGGATTTTTTGTAACAAATATTTATCTCATGAATCAAAGAGAATTTATCCTGAATCACACTGTCTTTAGTCTCTAGGTACTTTAAATAAAGTTTAACTATACATATTCGTGTGATAAAGATCTGTCTTGATTACCAACAACCAATTAAATGAATGATGATCTGATATGGAAGGATTAGATCGGCAAAGTTGTGAAATTTTGAGTAGTAAATTTTACAAAAAGAAGCTAAAAATGAGATGTAATGTTCCTTGCATAACTAAATCATGCCGCCTAGAAGATCTACTCCTAGAGGAAGAGGAACTCCCACTCCTCCTACAGATCGAGCTTCTCTTGTAGCAGAAATGGACAACCCCAGACCACATATCGTCATTCCAAAGGAAGATTTTGGAAGGGATAAGGATCTTAAGTCCTTGCTCAAGTCAGTCCAACCTGAATCATTTTTAGGAGAAGGACGAAACATCAAAAAGGAGCTAGAAGAGGGGATCATCTCAATGGATGGTTATTTTACCCTAGCTGAATACAATTATCCTGCGGAAAGCATCATGGGCAGAGCCAAATTAACAGCGTCTGCCAAAATATGGTGGAAGTTGAACTGCCGATCTAGAGGTGTGGTAGAAGGCACCCAAAGTTGGGAAGAATTACAGCTCCGCCTAAAGGAACGATACTGGCCAATGAACTATCTAACCACAAAAATGAATGACTTCTTAGCCTGCACTAGGAGAGGAAGGGCTATTGACCACTATAACGAAGATTTTGTCAGGCTCTCTAGGTACGCCCCTCTGATCAATGAAGAGCAAAAGCTTAGCCGCTTCATCTTGGGTTTGGAAGGCAAACTCGTAGATGAAGTAGAAGCTCTACGCCCCACAAGCTTAGCAGATGCCCTAATACGGGCTAAGACCAAGCTAAACTGTCTCCTCAAAAGCAACAATCTCCAAGAAGACCGGAAACGCGATCCACCTCAATATTTTGAGCCATCTTTCAGGCCACCAGAGTTCCAAAATATAAACCAATCTAGAAATCAGCCTGCCATTCAACCTGTTTGAGTGAACGCCCTTCTAGTGACTGAGGGCGGAAGACCAATCCAGTGCTTTGAGTGTAGTGAATTGGAGACAAGAGGGTGGATTGCCCTCAAAGACGAATGAACAGAGACTCTCATTTCCAGAACCGGGGGCCTCAAAGACAACCTCCCGTTATCCGAAACCAAATCAGGAATCCTAGGAACCCCAACTCGACTAACAAATGACCCAATCTACCGCCCACCAGGACAACTGTCAACCATGTGACAATCACGGACAAGGTGGAAGATGCACAAATCTATGCAGCACTGGATCCGAGTGGTAAGAATAAACAATTCTCTATTCTAGAAGCACAAGGGGATTACTAGGGTAAACCCTTAAATTTTTTAATTGACTCTGGTAGCTCGCATTCATTCATCTCCCCTGCCACTATCAAGCGTCTGCAGATAGAACCTCAACCAACGGGTAATAATTTGCAGGTTTCTTTAGCTAGCAAGACAACCTTATCTTGTGAAGAACAGACTGTAGAACTTCCTTTCCAATTAGAGGGTCGTTCCACTAGTCAGAAACTTAGAGTCCTTAAGATGGGGAAATTCCAAGGAATCTTAGGGATGGATTGGCTAAGTCAGAATAAAGCTGATATCCACTGTAGTCAAGGGATTGTTTCCTTTCTTTGCTCTAGTAAGGAACGGGTACTAATTCACGGGAGAAGAGGGAAAGTGCCATTAAGGGTAGTCAAGGCGAAGAGATTAATAAAAGGGTACCTGAGAAAGAGCCAGAAACCAAGAACCAGAATGGTTGAGTGAGTATCAAGACGTTGATGGTCGGCTTCCGAAACTGTGACCGTGAGAACTACACCCTAAGGAAGGGAAGGTTTGTTACCAAAAGAAGAAAAACAAAAACAAAAAAAGAAGCCCTTACCATTCACCATACCCCCCCAAGGTTAACCACTAGTGGGGCGCCGCCAGTTTGGACACACCCCTCCATTATCGCCAAAAGACGACCCCTATCTCTCTTACTGCCCGGCTCCGACAATATTCTCTCTCTCTCCTACTCGGTCGCTGCATCACCCGGTCCGAAGGGTGCATTGGTGCCTCTGTCACACCCTCCGGCGGGCCGCCACAGATATTATTCTCTCTCTATCTCTCTCTCTCTCTCTCTCTCTCTCTCTCTTCCAAATATTCTCCCTCCCCCTCTTTGGTTGTCCACACTTCAACCCCGGCGGGCCACTATACCCCCCCCCCCCCCCCCCCCCCCCCCGTGGACGACCTCACTCTCCCATCTTCTTGCCCTCGCGCTCGCGCGCTTAGCAGGCCACGCACACCCGGCACCTGGCTCTCGGCGCTCGCGCTCTCTCTCTCTCCACTAGCCCGTGCAAGCACCGCCTTAACACACCCGCTTCTCCACACCCTCTCACACACACACACACACACACACACACACACACACACACGCACGCTTGCGTGAACCCCCTCTCTCATTCACCATCTCCCCCCCCTCCACCTCTGCGTCGCCAGGTTCGAAAATCAAATTGAAGAAAAAACATATATATGTATATATTAATACCCACCCCCCCATTCCCACGCACGCATACGCACACACATATAAATATACACGCACACACATCTATATATATACACACATGCTCACGCACACGCACCCATACATACACACACACACACAGGCATATACGCACGCACTACATATAAAATTCAAAAAAACGGAGGATCCTACGACTACGACACATCAACAAAAAAAGGAGAAGTCCGAAGCACGCGCCGCCAACAACAAAAGGTACAAAGGCGCCGAAGGCATGCCCCGGCCGACCCTCGAAAGACGAACATGCTACATCGATGCATCGGCAACACACCATTCGCCAGCATCACGCTACCACGACACCATTTTCAGTAAACCGTAGGTTATCATCATTTTTTCAGTTTTCACCCAAGCCTTGTAAAATTCCCAATTTGTAAATTCCCTCTGAGTCTAGGTGATGGTCACAAAGGCCCACCTAGAGGTTTTCATTTTTAATAACTCCCAAGACAAAGCAAGGGTCAACCACACCGGGCCCACCGCCTTGCTTTGTCTCCCCAATTAGCTTACCCTAATCAAATCGGGATTACCCTAATCCAAGCAGCCAACACCTATAAAAGGACACTAAGAGGTCACTTTCGGGGGGGGGGGGGGAGTTCATGAGAGGTCAGTATTTGGTAGAGTTTTACTGGGAAGAATTGACACTATCGGCATCACAGGGAGGGGGTTTGTGTGATGGTTTGCTTTGGGAATTGCACCATGTGAAGGGAGCCACGTCCACCTCTCAACTCCAATGGTCGATGCACACACACTTACACGTTCTTGGTAGCAAGTTTCACAATCATCGAGTCGTCTTTAGAGAACACACCAAGTAGTTTCACCATCTGTTCTCCCCATCTCTCTATCACCATGGTGTGCCGCCTCGCTGGAAGGAAGGTCATTGTAAATACTGCAGAAATAATTCTCCCTCACATCCCCGAGGGTTTTCATCATTTGCCAATCTGTGTGTGTGTGTGTGTGTGTGTGTGTGTGTGTGTGTGTAAGTTTGCGATGCTCACATCATTGTGGTCTGCGTCCTAGCCGCTCAAAGCTAGGTGGTGCCCCCTGTTCGCTTTATCGTGACCGGCTCGAGGCGTGCCATTGGTCCCCGGCGTTTTAGAGGCCGTCGGGGTTCGGGTGTCGCTTTGCTCCCGTCATTTGGTGCCCGCACGGAGGAGGCCTTCTAAGAAACCTTCAGTTTACAATGCTGGAAGTGACGCACGCCGTCAATCATGGACGAATGGCTGAATAAATTTTCTAACTTGAGGACGAAAGAAGAGGAGACTAAGGAGGCACTAGCCGCCTTCATTGAAGTACTACTGCCAGGCTACAGTGTCGGCAGTATTCAAGAGGTAAATTCTCCATCTTGTGTTGCTCGTTCTAACCACAAGTTGAGAGCATCAGGTGGGAGGCCTATGAAGTGCCATCATTGTTTTCAACCAATGCATTCTGTCAATGAGTGCCGACAGAGGAAGTGAAGAAAGAATGGTGAGTTTTACTTTTGAAAACTGCGGCTCTCTTACGACAGTCAGATTTTTTGTAGCACCAAGTGTTTTCTCTCTAATGCTTCGATAGGAGTCATCAACTACATCAACCACAAAGTCTACGTCCGGAGGCCTAAAGCATTTGGTGGACACAAGTGGGCCTACACTCTCTCTAGGCCTGGAGAGTTCAAATGAAGTTCGACCACACAAGCGCCGTCCCCGCATGTAGAATGGAAAGCCGATTGAGGTAGACTCTTCTCGCCCAGTCTATCTTTAACCTAACGTGGAGGATTGTGCGGACTACTACAAGAGGTAGGAGCATGTGGTGAAGGTGTCACCTTGTCAACACCTGAGGTACGCAACCCTAGTGGTCAAGATCCTTGCCCTACACCCGGCATGGATAATAACAATAGGCCAGTATTTCCTTTCCGTTTCTTGCAACACATGCATGTAAACGTGTATATTGATAGGAAGATATTCTACCAGCAAAATATTGTTTTCTTATTCAAAGTCGAGATGCTTGATGAAATCCTGAAATATCCATGCCCCCATCATCTTGTCCCTTCTGACTACTACCACTCTTTTGATGTAAGCATCTTTATTCTGCTCTAGCTTTGTGATCCATTCTCTATCCTGTTTTAATCTATCCACCCAATCTGTAAAAAGCCGTTATGAGCCGCTACTGAAAAAAAAGTTTATAATTTCCTGAGTCACTACCATGGCAAGTATTTCTTTCTCCACGTTCAGTGGAAATAAGGGAGAAGATCTCACCACCGACTTTTTGGATGATTTTGACATTGCTTGTGTCGTTTCCAACAAAGATGACGATGCTTCACGACTTCGAATTTTTCCTCTACTGATGAAAGTAGAGGCCAAGTCCTGGTATAATACATTGCACCAGGCTACCAAGAATGAATGGATGTGTTAAGAGCTGCCTTTGTAAAGAGGTTTGGTGGAGGCACAACCTCGGAGAAGCTATGGCAGCTACTGACGGAATTGAAGCAGAGAGGTCTGCTAGAGTATGCTACCTACGAGTCTAAATTTGTGGACTTATGGGAGAGATGGGTTGCCTCACTGGAGGAAGGTGAAGGAGCGCTTAATTTCCTAAATAAGGACCGTTTCATTGCTGGTCTATGGTCGCCGCTTAGAGAGAAGGTGAAGGGAAGGTTTCCTGCAACATATGAGTTGGTAGTAGAAGTAGCCCGTTGGAGAGGGGGAATAAGGAACACACCCAGCACACAAACTACTTGCCTCTCTATAGACTAGGGATTCCACAGTACCCCTAACCTCTCAAAAAACACCTTCAAATTGGCTTATTTGCACTAACAACTCCGCTTTAGCATACAAAACAACTACCTCACACCTTGCAAAAAACACCCACAACACAAAAAACACCCACAATGCCCAACTCACCCTTCCGAATCACAAGACACTCCTAATCTGCCCTCTCGGTAGCACCTCTCGAGCTGCAGGCAAACCCTTTGCAAGCTATGACTAATACACAAAGAGCGAGAGAAGAGGAGGGGGATGGGGAGAAGCAACACACAAGATTGGGGCAGGTGAGTGGTATTATTGCATAGAGAGTAGTACAACCGATGTATGCAGCTTCAATGGCAAGCTTGGAATCACACAAGCTTTAAGCTTTCACTTACTCACAAAGGAAAAAAAGCCCCCAAATTGTCACCTTTACAACCTTTTATAGGGGTACCTCTAAGAGGCCCAAAAAAAGAAAAAAGGGTGAGTTTCTCTTGCCGTGGCCTTCACTTGGATCTTCTTTTAGTATTTTATTGCATTGCCAACACTTGGCCTAGTTTATTTTTGGAAACATTTACATGGTGTGCACATTGGGCTTTGGTCCTTCCACCTTGGCCAACCGGATCTCCCTCCCTTTGGCCTTACATTTGGCTTTGTTCACTTTGCCCTCACCTTGGCTTTGCATCCTTTGATTTTCCCGGACATCCTTTTGCCCTTGCCATCTTCCTTGGTTTGCCCCTTTGGTGCTTTGCATAGGGCTTTTTCCACCTGACTGCTCTCGGACTCTCCTTCTTGCTCTCCTTGCATGCGGCTGTGGGACCTCTCCCTTACACGAGGGGGGGAGGCAATAGCGATGTCGCTATTGCCCCCTCCTTCCTCCTTTAAACTTTCAGGGCCCCCTGGGCCGCGGGAACCGCCTCCAAGTCGGGCGCGACATGTCATCAGAGTCAACTATCCACCAGCGGGCGGGCGCCACCGCGTCGACCCCCTGCTTCGCCAACCGCCACCTAAACAAGCCTAATATCCGCCTGCGCAGCGCCCACGGGCATCCACCATAGCTCGTGCAACGGGAGCTCCTCCCACTCCTTCTCATGCTCAATAGAGGGCACACGGCCCTGCCCAAATAGCCCAATATGCCGGCTCCCTTCTGCGCATGTGGGTTTAGTGGGCGTGCCACGTGGCATCCCCATATGTCATAAGCCTCAAGGGCTTCAAAAAAGTCCCATCACTTTTTTAACAAAAAAAGCTTGTTTGCAGACTACCTTTGCTTGGCTCCCATTCTTTGCTCCTACCTCTTGTTGCCAAGCTGCAAAGCCCGAGTGAAATCGTGCACTGCCGCCCTGCTTCTCCATGATCCGCACCGCTATTCGACTTCTCCAGGCCCAAGATCCGAGGCCACCAAAACACGAACAATTCATCTGCCAACAACTTCGGGCAAAGACACCCAATTTTCCGACTGCCATATCTTCTTGCTTCGCACTCCGTTTGGCATGCACTCACTTCCTGCTAGCTCCGTATGGTGTTCACTCTGCTCTAGAACTTTGTCGGTACTCAAAAGACGCGAGATGGCACGTACTCCAATGGGGCCAAGTGGGCTCAGACCCGGCCCCCGGAAAAACTTCAGCTGACCATATCTTGCAAACCGTGGCTCCGATCCGCAATCCGAAAAGACGGGTAGGCTCCATGAATTGAGCTCTACATCTCTATACCTCAAGCTCCACTTGGACCACCTGTCTTCAGCTGCCCTGTCCGGCAAGAATCTGCAACCCACTAAAGCTTCAACCTTCAATAACTTGGGCTCCGTAGCTCGGTTTGATGAACCGTCTAGACTTGTCCCTTCAGCACTTCAAAATATTCATTTCTGGACCCAAAACTGCACTTTGCATCTCCTTCACCTGCTACCCCAATTAGCCTCTTGTGGAGCATTCCTTGGCCTATAAGCTGCATCATGCATACACTTCCGCTGCTACCTACCATCCCATGACCTTCTTAGCTGCTCCATCCCTTTGTCATGCTTCTGCTTGCCTGTACACATCTGCCCATGTCACCTTCTAGAGTCGACACCCTTTGGCTGCACCACCGTCTTAAAGACAAGAAGCTGCACATGCAAGCAAGAGTAAACGAGTCAGAGGAAACAAGCTCGGCCCGACCAACCCCAGTGACTACAACAGCCAGTCATAGAGCCCAACCGCAAGAGGCATCAGAGGAGCAGCAAGACCTGCTGAGTCGCATCACAACCCAACTAGAGAGTTTATCCGTGCATCTGGTTCAGCAAGGGCATGCACCTATCAAAAATCCAGAACAAGGGAGAGGACAACGAAGGCACAACCAAGAGTACCACTGCTACAATTGCGGGGAAGACGGGCATGGTATGTACTACTGCCCACATCCAAGGAGGTAGAATTTCAATAGAGGGGGGAGGCAGAACAGGTCTCTCCGCCAAGAGCAAGACCGCCACCACCTAGGCAACCACGGACGATCCCACCGGTCCAGATCCTTCAACCACCCGTACAACAACAACCACCACCACAACCTCTCATTCCACCACTATCCCCACCACCTGTTGTGAACCAAGCGGTGAGTGTTATTAGCTTGGAGGCTAAAGGGAAGGCAAAGGTAGAAGAATCAGTTCAAGAGAAGCACAAAGGGAAAGCAAAGGTAGAAGAAGTGGATGCTATGGGAGTGAAGCGTGCCAGGCACGAGGAAGCCTCTCAAAGAGAAGAGAAAATGAAAGGGAAGGCCGTGTCTAGCAAGCAAGCATCTAAACCGCGACGGAAGATAGACATCGTGGACTTCTCACTAGGTGTGTATGCAAAACCCTATGACTTAGTTCAGGATGTATTGATGCAGGGCCCAAAGATAACTTGGCCCCAATTACTCCACCTTGCACCAAGAACGAGGAGGCAATGGACAAAAATGGTGAGTACCAGGAAATCAAGGCCCAGGATAGTTGGGGCTATCTCTAGAAGGGATCTCGACGACATCTTGCCAACCATGGATGCCATCATCAAGGGGCAAAGAATCTCAAACGTCTACATAGATGGTGGCGCGCAAATATGCGTCATGAGTGAAAAGATGATGCACCATCTAGGTCTAGAGGTGAGCAGGCCGACACCTTGTTGAGCCAAAATGGCAAACAATGTAAGGGTGAAATGCGTGGGCATTTTGAATGCGGTCAAAGTAAAAGCATTCAATACAGAAGTGGAGGTAGACATCTTTGTCATGCCACACAAAGGGGAGGGCTACCCAATCATTCTTGGGAGGACTTGGCTTATGTCTATGGAAGCTAAACAAGACTGGAGCACCGAAATGATTCAGATGAAGGACGCTACAGGGAAGTCCATATTCTACGACATGAGGACTGGGAAGCAACGCAACATGATTTTGGAGGCTTCAGAAGATGAGTCCACCAACGACTATTCGTCTACCTCAGGAGAAGAGACAACCACCACTGACGGAAGTGATAGTAGCATCGAAGTGATGGGGGTCATTCCTAAAGACCCAAAAAGATTGACACAATCTGAAACACCCCTGACAAACCAAGAGGAATCATCAGGTACGCAGTCCTTAGAGGATGCAGGTAAGTTACAAAAAATTCTCTCAAATGAGTTAACCGATGAAGAAAGGAAGGAATATGTCTCCATTCTAGGTAACTTTACTACTTTGTTCATTGATGGCTATGATAAGATCAAAGGAATTACAGTAGTGCAACACCACATAAAACTCAAGGAAGGCAGTAAACCCGTAGTGCAGAAGCTCAGAAGACTTGGAGTAATTCAACAAGAGACACTACTTAAAGAGGTGAGAAATTTGCTACAATCCGGTTTCATCTACCCTGTCGAAGACTCAGAATGGGTCTCCCCAGTAGTAGTCACACCAAAAAAGAATGGTAAGTGGAGAGTCTGTGTGGACTATAAACCTCTCAATGCATTCACGAAGAGGGATCACTTTCCCCTCCCATTCTAGGATGAAATTCTCAATGAAGCGGCGGGTCACAAACGATACAGAGTGTGCGATGGCTACTCAAGATACTTCCAAATTAGCATTGCGGAAGAAGATCAGAAGAAGACAACCTTCATCACACCTTGGGGATGCTTTGCTTACAGGGTGATGCCTTTTGGCCTCACCGACACCCCGGCCACATTTCAGCGCTATGTGATCTTTGTTTTCCAGCCCTACTTTGGAACATCAATACGGGTTTTCATAGATGATTTTTGCATCTATAGTTCACGATCCCTTCATTTAAGCAAATTGTATGATGGCTTCACCAGGCTGCAAACCTTGGGTGGCCAGCTCAACGTGGATAAGTGTCACATTGGTGAAAGCAAAGTCACTCTCCTTGGCCATGTAATTTCAACAAAATGGATTGAGGCTGCCCCTAGCAAGATTCAAGCCCTGTTATCTTTGCCGTCACCCATCACCGCTAGCAGTTGGTTTCTTTCCTTCAGAAGGTAAGATACTTAAGTAGGTTCATTCACTTGCTATCTCAAGTGGTCCCCCCCCTACAACAAATCACCCAGAGGGATGTCTTCTCATGGAGTGAATAAAATGAGTAGCAATTTACCGAGGTAAAGCAAATCCTAGCTATGCTTCCCACCATTTCACCCCCTAAGTGGCACGAGCCAGTTTATGTGAACCCTAGTGTAGGAAGTGATACACTCAAAAACCGTGCTAATGCAAAAGGACCCCTAAACTTCTTTCATGCGTCCCATTTACTTCTCTAGTCGTGTCATGACCCCGTCGGAAAAGGGATTTACCGAAGTAGAACACATGGTTCTGGCACTAATGTTTGCTACCACAAAGTTTTACTCCTATCTCTTGCCTAGACCCTTTGTAATCCTGACAATGGAAGAGGTTTTCCCATATGTAATGCGACACATGGATGTCTCATCTAGGATCTCTAAATGGTTGATTAGATTACAAGAGTTTGACTACACTATGAAAGTAGAAAACTCCACCAGGGCTAGTTTAGCGGGAATTCTCACTCATCGCCACTATGAGAAGAAGCTGAAGTTCAACACGGAAGCAAAGGAAGAAACACCAATGGTAGAGAGTCCTAGGTTAGAAAGAGCTCACTCTCTATTCTTTGACGGAGCATACAAAAGAACAATGGACCAGTCTGCAACTGGCATAGTCATTTTCAATGAGCAACAAGAAAGAGTATTCTCCATCGGGCAGTTATTACACTCCCACTCCAACAATGAAGCAGGATATGCAGCCCTAATTCTTGGGTTGGAACAATGTATTTCACAAGGAATTCAATACCTAAATGTATTTGGTGATGCTTTGCTTTTGATAAGGCAGATAAATGGCACTTGGGTTTGTAAAAATTAGGTTTTACTTGGTCAACTACGCCAAGTTAAGGATCTTCTAAGGAGATTTGAAGCAGTGAAATTATTTCATATCCCAGAGAAGAAAATCAAGAGGCAGGTGCTCTAGCCAAAGAAAGAATACAAGACGTTCCCGTAGGAGCAATCAAACTGAAGCTACCCCTCTTTCAAGGTAGTGATGCTATGCCTAATATTGGCGGCTTTCTAGATACAGGAGAATATCCAGAAGGATACACCAAAGGCCAGAAATAGTGGCTAGTAAGGAAGGCTACCAGATATCGCCTTGTAAACGACCACTTGTATTGTAAGGGAAAGGACCAGATTCTCAGGCGGGTGCCAACCTCCAGTGAGATCACAGAGGTAATTTCAAGTTGCCATAATGGCGTCTACGGCGGTCATTTTGCTCTAGATATCACTAGTAGGAAGATTCTACAAGCAGGATATTCTTGGCATAGCTTGAACAGGGATGTAGACCATTGGTGTAAAACATGCAAGGCTTGTCAAGTGGCCAGTGATCGCACATTAACCTACGAGCCACAAACTCCTATCATCTCATATGGTCCATTTGAGAAATGGGGAATAGATGCAATCGGTCCTTTACCAACGGCCCAATCAGGTAAAGTGTACGTCATAGTGGGTGTAGACTACATGACTCGATGGGCAGAAGCAACAACCACCACCTGCATTACGGCCGAAGAGGTAGAAAAGTTCATTTTTGAGCATATATGTTGCCGTTTTGGCACTCCTCTAGAGGTAATATCAGATAGAGGACCAGGTTTCAGAGGCGATCTGGTGGGAGAACTGATGAAAAAGTTAGGTATTACACGCCGACACTCCACACCATACTATCCACAATGCAATAGTCTGGTAGAGAACGTAAATGGAATGATCTGCAAAATCATCACAAAGCAGGTGAACAATCACAGAGGAGACTCGGATAAATATCTCATGGCAGCTCTATGGGCCTACCGAACGACGTTCCGAACATCACTAGGTTTCACCCGTTTCCATCTAGTTTATGGGAAGGAGGCAATTCTACCCATTGAGGTACAGATAGACAGCTTACGAGTCTTGGCTAGCCAGATACAACGCCCAATTATAAATCTCTGAAACCACATCCTGGATCTGAAAAGGCTCCAACTAGATAGGGAAAAAGCAATCAATCACTATGCAGTGCAGGCAGAACGATGCCGGCTCACTTTCAATCAAGGGCTTAAAGAGAAGGGCCTAGAAAAAGGTATGTTAGTGTTGAGATACAACAACAGATTTGACACTAGGAAGGACAAGAAATTTCAACCCAGATGGGAAGGACCATTCATCATCAAGAAACGCTATGACAACGGCAGCTATAAGCTGATGGAAGCAGATGGGAGAATTCACAAGACTAGAGTCAATGGATGGAGGCTCAAAAGGTATTTTCTTAGGTTTGATCCAGAGTTCATGCTAGACATTCGAGAAGAGCGGGAACCCTCTAACTCCACAACTAAAGATGCAGAGGAAGGGCTAAAAGCATGAATGCCTCTAGCCAGATGGGAGGGCTAATGATGGTCGGCTTTCGAAACCGTGACCGTGAGAACTACACCCTAAGGAAGGGAAGGTTTGTTACCAAAATAAAGAAAAAAAAAAAAAAAGAAGCCCTTACCATTCACCATACCCCACCAAGGTTAACCACTAGTGGGGCGCTGCCAGTTTGGCGACACCCCTCCATTATTGCCAAAAGACGACCCCTCTCTCTCTTACTGCGTGACTCCGCTAATATTCTCTCTCTCTCCTACTCTGCCGCTACACCACCCGGCCTGATAGGTGCATTGGTGCCTGTATCACACCCTCTTGCAGGCCGCCACATATATTATTCTCTCTCTCTCTCTCTTCCAAAAATTCTCCCTCCCCCTCTCTGCTTGTCCACACTCCAGCCCCCGGCGGGCTACTATACCCCCCCCCCCCCCCCCCCTTGTTTTCTCCCCCCCAACCCTGACGGACCACTCCTAACCCGCCCTCCCCTACTCACCTAGCTCTCCTCTCTCTCTCCTCTCTCTCCTCCCCCCTCTTCTCTCTCTCTCTCTCTCTCTCTCTCTCTCTCCTCTCTCTCTCTCTCTCTCTCTCTCTCTCTCTCTCTCTCTCTCTCTCTCTCTCTCCTCTCTCTCTCTCTCTCTCTCTCTCTCCCTCTCTCTCTCTCTCCTCTCTCTCTCTCTCTCTCTCTTACTATCTCCCCCCCCCCCCCCTCTCTTTTGACTAAGCCCCCCCCCCCCCCCCAATTTCCGCCCGTTGTTGAATTACCTGTACCCAGCCCTCGCGCTCCCCGCGCTTGAAGCCAGACACACAACCCTATCACCCACCCCCCCGCCCCCCCCCCCCCCCCCCCCCCCCCCCCCCCCACCACCACCTCACTCTCCCTATCTTCTCGCCCTCGCTCTCATGCGCACAGCAGGCTACGCACACCCGGCTCCCGGCGCTCGTGCTCTCTCTCTCTAGTAGCCCGTGCAGGCGCCGCCTTGACACACCCGCTTCCCCACACCCTCACACACACGCACACACACACACACACACGCTTGCGCGCACCCCCTCTCTCATTCACCATCTCCCCCCCTCCGCCTCTGCGTCGCCAGGTCCGAAAATCAAATTGAATAAAAAACGTATATATGTATATATTAATACCCAGCCCCCCCGTTCCCACGCACGCATACACACACACACACACACACACACACACACACACACACACACACACACATATATATATATATATATATATATATATATACACACACACACACACACGCTCATGCACACACACCCATACATAGACACACGTATATACGTATGCACCACACATAAAATTCAACAAAAACGGAGGATCCTACGACTACGACACATCAACAAAGAAAAGAGAAGTTCGAAGCACGCGCCGCCGACAACAAAAGGAACAAAGGCGTCAAAGGCATGTCCTGGCCAACCCCGAAAAGACGAACGTGCTACACCGACGCACCGAAAACACACCATTTGTCGGCATCACGCAACAACGACACCATTTTCAGTAAACCGTAGGTTATCATCATTTTTTCAGTTTTCACCCAAGCCTTGTAAAATTCCCAATTTGTAAATTCCCTCTCTCTAGGTGATGGTCACAAAGACCTACCTAGAGGTTTTCATTTTTAATGACTCCCAAGACAAAGCAAGGGTCAACGACACTAGGCCCACCGCCTTGCTTTGTCTCCCCGATTAGCTTACCCTAATCAAACCGAGATTACCCTAATCCAAGCAGCCAACACCTGTAAAAGGATACTAAGAGGTCACTATCGGGGGGGGGGGACAGTTCATGAGAGATCAGCATTTGGTAGAGTTTTAGTGGGAAGAGTTGACACTATTGGCATCACGGGGAGGGGGCTTGTGTGATGGTTTTCTTTGGGAATTGCACCATGTGAAGGGAGCCACGTGCACCTCTCGACTCCAATGGTCGATGAACACACACATACACGTTCTTGGTAGCAAGTTTCACAATCATCGAGTCGTCTTTAGAGAACGCACCAAGTAGTTTCACCATCTTTTCTCCCCACGTATCTATCACCACAGTGTGCCGCCTTGCTGAAAGGAAGGTCATTGTAAATACTGCAGAAATAATTCTCCCTCACACCCCCGAGGGTTTTCATCATTTGTCAATCTCTCTCTATATGTGTGTGTGTGTGTAAGTTTGCGGTGTTTACATAATCATGGTCTACGTCCTAGCCGCTCAAAGCTAGGTGGTGCCCCCTGTTCGCTTTACCGTGACCGGCTTGAGTCGTGCCATCGGCCCCCGACGTTTTAGAGGCCGTCGGGGTTCGGGTGTCTCTTTGCTTCTATCAACGTCCTCCCCGAGGAAATAATAGATCTTTCTCCAACCCGAGGGTTAGTACATGATATTACCTTAGTTCCAGGTGCACAACCTATTGCCAAGTCATCATACAAGATGTCTCTTTCAGAAGCTTTAAAACTGAAAGACCAATCAACTCAATGGTGACCTTGCATATTAGGGTAAATCTTTAATGGTGACCTTGCATATTAGGGTAAAGCTTTAATGGTAACCTTGCACATTAGGGTTTAGCTTTAATGGTGACCTTTTATATTAGGGTAAAGCTTTAATGGTAACATTGCACATTAGGGTTAAGCTTTAATGGTGATCTTGCATATTAGGGTAAATCTTTAATGGTGACCTTGCATACTTAGGAATGATTATGTGTATGTGTGCATGGGAATCTTGCACTCATGGAAAGTTTCAATGGTGACCTTGCACACCTAGAAATGATTAGGGAATTATGTGCTTGATTAGTGGTAATCTCGCATTAATTAAGATCTTTAATGGAAACCTTGCACACATAGAGATGATTAGGGTATTATGTGCTTGATTAGTGGTAATCTCGTATTCATTAAGAGCTTTAATGGAAACCTTGCACACCTAGAAGGGATTAGTGATTAGGTGCTTGCTTAAAGGTAACCTTACACCCATGGAAAGATTTAGGATAACATTATGTGATTAGGACGTAATCATCAATAGAGATGTCTCTTTTTAGCAAGTAAATTTATGGTTATGATTCTCTCTTCCAAGCTTTAATGGAAAGCTTGAGTTTGTGTACCAACCCTCTTTAACCGAGCTTAAATGAGAAGCTTGAGATCTTGCCTGAAGTTCAAAAATGGATCTTGAAGTATGTACAAGCTAGTTCTGGCAAAGCCTTGATAGAAAACTTTAGAGTCTCATCTCATCCCCAAAGTAAGCTTTAATGGAGAGCTTGAAGACCCATAGAAAATTTAGGGTTTTTGTCTAAGTTTTCTTTTTGTTAGAAATGGTAGGAAGACCGTTTCTTGGACCTTGGGCTAGCTTCCAAATGGAAGGCTAGATACCATAAGTAAAAGCATCAGGCCAAGCTTCAATAGAAGATAGTTAGAATTTGGTATTGAAAAGTAGTTTTAAGTTGTCTAATATCAAGTTCGCTTGTAATTATGGAGCTAGGGGAGGAAGGGGATAAATTCACGGAATTCATCCATGTGTTGTTTTGAACCAAAAACTCTACAAGCTTCCACAGGGATGGCCCATGGATGGCAAAGGACTGCAAAAACCAGGGACTTGTACAAAATGGGGATTAAACTTAAAAAGTTTAATTGTTCCGAAGAGACTCAACCATTCAAATGCTCATGGCAGAAATCCGCTTGTATTCTCTAAATAAATTGGTTGATACTTTATTAAAGAAAATAGGAAATGAGACTGATAAGTTCATTCATGCCCGAGGGATAAGGGATAAATGGGTTCTTTTATTTGGTTCCCGGCCGGGTGGATGTGACCGCGGATGTGGATTGGAAATCGGCCATAATCCGGGTATGGTCAGATGCCAATAGTTGGATGAGGAATTATGGGTCAAGGTGGATGATGTGAATTTAATTAAGGAATTTTGGTTCAGTATGATTGCTTGAAAAGGAACTGGAAAGGCTAGGAACATAGGGGCTATCCCGTACAGCTATCACCAGATGGAGTTATACCTCTCAAAGTAAATGTTTAAGAAGGAATGATTAAATTAATCAGAAGAGCCTTTCCCAAATACTTGAATCTGGAAAATAATGTGAAGGTGCAGTCATTTTGATGGCTGGAAACCGAACTATCTCGACTTGGTTCAAGTGAGATGATTTTGGTTGAAATTACATGTGTTGCATGTTTAGTCAAGCAAACTAGCTACCTAAAATATATCTTAGCAGTTGAAGGTAAAGAACGAATATCTAATTAAGAAACGGTGGGAACAACCAGATGAATCTCCCTTAACGAGGGTATACAAGAGATTGTAAGCTGCTTGTTGGTCTGACAATGTCTGACAAAGTATCTTCCCTGATTTGATTGAAACTAGTATTTTAGTACTACCTCGGGAAGGGATTCTCATCAAATGGTTTGTGAAGGGGATCGGGGAGCACCACAGACGGAGAGTGAGAGAGAGAGAAGGAGACACACACACGATGTGGGTGGGGAGACTGTGAAGTGGCAGCTCCCCCTATACAGTATACTCACTATAAGTATAGGGTAATAGTGGGCGGGCGCCCATGACCTGGGCGACCGATCAAGGCACATAGGCCTTAACCCCAACAACCTCCCAGTTAAAGGCCAATGTGCCTTTAAGCAAGATCTACTAGTGTACAACTAATAGAAGGTGAGATATTCTCTCAACCTATGCCCACTGACTCTCGATGAGCTAGTGGATCCGGCTCTACTGATAGACAAACATCCCGCTGCGGAAGCCACACAGAGCTAGCTCCAAGCTCTACAAAGAGTCTACAAGAGCTCATGCACTCCTGCAAGTATCGGTCCAATACCTGCAAACCTCCCCTATGCTCTATGCCGAGATCAGTCATCGAACAACTAATCAACCCTACTGCAAATGCTCCCACTGCAGCTGCTATGTCGGGCCTTGAGATCAGCATCTCGTACATGAGGACACCGAACGTTGATGCAACCTTGGCAACCTCTGCCACCTCCAACTCAGAACTCAACTCATGGCAATCCTGTCCCCTATCATAGAGACCATGGCACTCTGACTCCGAGCTCTGGAGTGACTCCTTGTGCCCACCACATGTCACATGTGTACCAAGAGTATCCATCTGTCCTGAATCTCTATCAAGCAAATCAAGAAATGACTCCACAATAGTCGACATCTCAACATCCATGTGAGTCATCTCTGTCATCACCTCTGATGACTCATCCTGCTATGACTCACTAGAGCTATCCCGCTCTACCTGTGCATCCATAGAAGCAACCTGCACAACAAGGTCACTGCTCTGCACTCCATGCAAAGCATCCTACAACCCACAAGCAAAAGAGACTCACCTGCTCTCTCGCTCTCTACCTGGCTGCATGATCACAGAGACAGCACCGTCTCTCGCGTGATCCACATGCAATGGGTAACCTGTACCACTCCTGGCACCTCTCGCAATCACTAGCAAACCCAAATGCATCACAAAATCTCGCTCTCGTAGCGAAATCTGACATCCATAATCTGTAAGCTGACCAATCGAGATCAAACTCACTGTCAAATCTGGTACATAGCGCACATGTCGTAACAAGTAAGATGCACCACTCGGTAATGACAGTCTCACATCTCCTACACCTGCTATCGCATGCACCGATCCATCGGTCAAACGTACACTGCCAAGCATCCCGCTAGAATAGCTACAAAACCATGCACGATGCGGCGTGACATGAAACATAGCATCTGCGTCTAGCAACCATTGCGAAGGGAGTGCACTATCCACATGTATAGCATCTCGTGCATAGCTCGAGGTAAAAGTGACATCCCTGTCACTAGTATACTCCGACACTACATGTGCCTCAACTGTCAAAGCAACTGAGTCCATGGCATCACTACATACATCTCTGAGACTGCCATGTCTCCTACGATGTCGCATACGATGAAAACAACGCCGTCTAACATGTCCAGAATGACCACAATACCAACATGTCACATGTCGGCGTGCTTGTGAATGTACATGTCTCACACAAGTCCGTCATGACTCAGATCTATCATACATATCATGTAATCTGCGCCAAAGTGCTCTCGAAGTAGTCTCATACATAACAAGAGAATATACAGATTCCGCAAGGTGCAAAGAGAGCGTAGATAGTGCCATCTCCTCTAGCTCCTGCCACTGATCGTCAGACATGTTTGAAGGTCTACCTACATCACCACTCAATGGTCGATGCAACCCTCGCTGTGTCAATGCATCAAGCATACACTCTCTCCATCCCGCAAAGTCTGACCCATCAAACATGCACATTTCGGAGAGATCATAATCTGAGCGATCACCTGTCTCTGCCATGAGCACAATGTAGCAAACTAGAAAGCAAAACCACCTCACCAACAACACCTGGAAACTGTCTACAAATATGGCCAGAAACACAATGTAAAACCTGTGAGACACACTCCAAAATAGAGCTCCCGCAATGTCAATACAAGCCTCGCATGCTCTAGTATCACACTGCAATCTATGAGCTAATCACCAAGCCCATACTATGCGGTATCAATGCATACACACGCACAAGAGCTCCCGCAATGTCAATACAAGCCTCACATGCTTTAGTATCACACTGCAAGAGAACACCGCACACAAATGCTGAGTGCAACCCGCAATCTCTACCTAGATCACATAAATGATACGCATAAAACTCCTGGGAAAATTTCGCCAAAGTTTCGACGCACAATGGCTATCAACACAAAATAACCATTGTCCTGCAAGCTCAATACAATGAGCAATCAATGTGCATCAAACTACACTCAACATACATGCATAAGCTCTGCAAAACTATGGAAAACAATGCTCGAGATCACAAGACTCTCCCACCCGAGAGCAAACCACTATCTCAAGCAAAGAAAGATACACAACTCCTCACTCTTGCGAGAGTGGATACGAAAACACAAAACTGTGTCCAAACTGACAAAACCTGTCAAAGTGAGAGTAAACACTCGATCACAAACTATGGCGAGAATCTGTGAAAAATCTGATAGAATTTCCCCTGAAAACTGAGCAAAAAACTCAAGTACAATCTCTATCATAAACCATAACACTACTCAATGCCAATGAGTAGAAATGCCAAAATGGCTCCACATTTTCACATACAATGGCAATCCGCACTCAACGTACATCAACGGAGTGACTGTGCATAAGCAAACGCCAAAAGATTTGCAATCCAGAAACTTGATCAATGCGAAAACAATGCTCTCAAGAGAGCTCACCGGCACTTGAAAGTGCTCGTCAAAATGCATGTATAATGGGCATCAACCATGCGCCATAACCATATGCAAACCATCCACAAGGATCACGAATCCAAGCACAAAATCACTGCCAAAGTATCCTGTGAAAACCAGTGAAAGAAGCTCCACCTGTGTGCTCCAAAAACCTGCGTCTCTCAAGAGACCGCTTTGGTGGTGTGTAAACGCCTCCGTACTTCGTTGCCCAAGTCTACCAAAAAACCCTCAAACCACAAGCTTAACACAAGCTGCAATTGCATCTTCAGCTCAGAATTTATGCACTCAACTTCAAGCATCTCCCGTGCTTCCAAAAGTGCATCAAACTCACACACAATGCGACAACAGAAAATCTGGAATTTCTGTATACAGTCAGTCTGAGCTGAATATCAGCAAAACGGTGAGGAATTTGCAAAAAGTTTCTTCTGCAATGTTGTAGACCACGTCAAAACGGATGGGAGGCATGGACAAAATTCTCAGATCTGCATTCTACAAGGAGAAAAACGAAACTGAAAATTGTGCTGCTGCGCACACAGTTTTAGGGCAGCACCTTCACTTACACACAATCTTCCACACTCCTTTCTGAACTTCCACAAGAGCATACATCACTCTCAACTGAGCTCACAAGCTCCCATTTCATTCTCACAAAGCTTCCAAGCTTTCTTAATCTCTCTACCGTCGAGAGCGAGCGAGCTATCGCCTCGAAGCTCTCAAAGCCGTCGTGCTCTCCGCGGTCACCATAGCTCTGATACCAATTGAAGGGGATCGGGGAGCACCACAGATGAAGAGTGAGAGAGAGAGAGAAGGAGACACGCACACGATGTGGGTGGGGAGACTGTGAAGTGGCAGCTCCCCCTATACAGTATACTCAATATAAGTATAGGGTAACAGTGGGCGGGCGCCCATGACCTGGGCGACCGGTCAAGGCACATAGGCCTTAACCCCAACAGTTTGGTGGGTGGGCGGAATTCAGAGGGTCAGATGGCCGGATGTCGATTTAAACCTTTACGCTAAATGTTAAGTTTATGCGGACAAAAATGGGTAAGCGAGGACGACGAAGACTGAGTAGGACTTTTAACAATCACTCTTCTTAAGGGAAAGGGTAACTCCCGTGCCTACTAAACAGGAAAGAACGGATTTATCACTATGAACCAAGGGAGAACAAGAAGTCAACACTAGACCCTCAAGTTTAAGATCAAGAGAATCAAGATGGATGACCACGATTTGGGTGAGAACGACTGGAAGGTGAAGGCTGAGAGTTGACGAAGTCAGATCATAACAAGGATAAAGAAAGGAGTTTTTCTTGGAAAGAATTACCCCCTTGAGTTGGCGTCTGAGATAGGCAGGGGTCCTGTCTGGATGTCGGTCTCAAGTGGGAGGGATACCCACTGATAGACGTAGCCCCATTCCGGGAACGGTCTGAAGGATTGGGGAAGTTGGGTACGGTCAAGTCCGGGGTATGGCCCTCACAAATACCCTCGAGGTGGGCGACCAATGGATACCTTACCAAAATAGTTCCTTGCCGCCAAGCACCATGGTGACATTATAAAAGAGGCGGCAAGCATCCTAAGGGGGGGTTGGCAACTTGTATACTCAAAGAAGTCCATAGCTTAGAGGGTGGAGTGTGTCGGTGCATGCTTAGCCAATCTGGCTATCCTGCTGTAACTAATGTCCTATCTCAGCGTTGTATGGGTAACTAGTATGAACAATATGAAGCCTCAGCTTTGCCCATTTCTCATGTCTGTGTGTTAAGGCATTTTAGCCATGTCTGTGTATGACAGAGCGGTCTGCGAGGAGGGGCACAGTTTGTACACTGTAGCCTCCGGTTGGCTAACCCTGACTCTGTGTTAATAGCCAGTCGTAGCTAGCACAGGTTAACAGATTGCAATCTGTGTGTGTGTGTGTGTGTGTGTGAGTGAGTGAGTGAGAGAGAGAGAGAGAGAGAGAGAGAGAGAGAGAGAGAGAGAGAGAGGATAAGGATAATTACATGTTGTGTGATTCGATAAGAAGTGACTCTCGATGTGTGTAGGATGGTGGTCATGGAAGTTACAATGAAAAGAACACGATTTGGTTGGGGGAGGAAGCTATGTCTAAAGTGGCTCCCAATGAAGGGGGGGGCGGGGGGGCTGGCTTGCACTCGTACTCCGCGCTAAGACACAATGAAACCAATGTCAAAGTTGCTACTAAGGTGAAAGGTTCGATCATTTACGAGTGTGTGAAACCTTCGCTTAAACAAGAGAATGGCTCCGTAATTCGGAGCAATATGGGACGATTTAGTGGGTTAATCATGATCCTCCAAGTGTCTTCTGAAGTGTCTTCCACAAGGAGAGACATATATAGATATAGACATGCATCACACGTGACACAAAGAGTACATGTGAGAAGGGACTCCTGACTTGCACTCGAGCTTCTCGTCGAGACAAAATTAAGCCACTGTTAGAGTTGCTACTAAGGGGATAGGTTCGAGCAAGTATGTGTGACTGCGAGACCCTCGCTTAAAGAAGAGGATGGCTCCATAATTTGGAGCAATATGGGTGCTGTAGTGGGTTAACCCTGATCCTCCAAGTGTTTTCTGCAAGGTGAGACATATATAGATTACACATTTTTTCTATCTATTTATCTATCTATCTACCTATATCGATTCATATATATATATGCATGTATGTATGTGTGTGTGTGTGTATATATATATGTATTTATTTAGTAGATTTATATATATATATATATAATAGGTATTTATATATTTTTATATATATCTATCTACTATATTCATTTATTTATTTGGTATATGTATATATTTATTTATTTATTATATATATATAGATCCACACACACACACACATACACGGAAAACTCACAAATGAAATCGCAACAAGTAATAAATTACACACATAGCATTGCCATTGAGAGAGAGAGAGGAGAGAGAGAGAGAGAGAGAGAGAGAGAGAGAGAGAGAGAGAGAGAGAGAGAGGGAGAGAGAGAGAGAGAGAGAGAGAGAGAGAGAGATGTGGAGAGAGAGAGAGAGAGAGAGAGAGAGAGAGAGAGAGAGAGGGAGAGAGAGAGAGAGAGAGAGGAGAGAGAGGAGAGAGAGAAGTATACAGGTTTCAACCATACAGTTCCTATGAAGGTCATCAGAGACAGGATGCTAGAAGACACCATGGTGTTGAAAGATAAAGACCTCAGAGATAGAGTGTTGCATATCCTCAACAAACTCCGAGTTTGATGAGGAAGTATACTAAATTGTAAAATGCTCTTGTAAATATAATATAGAATCTTTCCCAGAGAGAGAGAGAGAGAGAGAGAGAGAGAGAGAGAGAGAGAGAGAGAGAGAGAGAGAGAGAGAGAGAGAGAGATTAAGCGACATTTAGCTAGAACAAATTCAATCGCAAATGTATTGTTCTTGAAGAGAGTTGAGAGGGGGAGAGAGAGAAGGAGACAAAAGGAATTTAATTAACAATGCTTAACACTCCATACCTAAGGGGGCTTACTTAGTTGGTTAGAGGGTTGAACTTGCATCACCAAGGTGGTGGGTTCAACCCCCACTAAGCGCCCTTGGTGGTATCTAAGGCAAAAAATGGTATGGGTGCCCCGGCTTGATGCACGGTGTTGGTGTAATAAACAAACCTGACTTGTCAGCACTTAATTTTTTTTAAAAAAAAGAATGCTTAACACTCCATAACCCTGATGAATTTATTGCACGGCACAATATAATGCAAGAAGTAGACTAACTGAAGTCAATTTACAAAATGCAATAAGGGACTTTAATCAGAGAGTACCAAACACAAAACATAGTAACCCAGATCATGAGTGTTGGATATAATGCCCAGGTGCTTAATATTGCCAATAAAACACAGTAAACCAAATCCTAGGCATCAAATTCACACGACGGCTACACAACTTGGGGACATAATTTGGAAATGTTGATATAAAATTATATGCAAAACACAGATTTAGTATAGTTGTTCGCAACAAACTGCAAGATTAATGACTTGTGCAAATATAACTAATTGAAATTACAACGCAATTATAAGCTGTTCAAAATGCAAATAATAGTCGATGAAACAAAGGCTATAGTCGCTTGTCCTCCTTGGAACCCTAGCCATGGACATGAGCGGCCACCCAACTTCCAATGAGCGGACGGCTACATCACGCACGCAACATTGCTGCCCGTGCCTCTCTCTCTTCCTTTCCCTTTTTGCCACCGCGACGTCTTTCGAGTTGCCATGAACGCCAGCCAACCTCCCAGTGGATGAGTAAACTCTTCCAAGCAGCACTGGCACTTGAAGCAAGTATGAAGCTTTCCTGAGTCCTCGTGTCGTTGAAATTTCAGAGCTTGACATTGTACAGCCACCCACCTTGTGTGGTGCAGTTAGGAAAGAAGCCCTAAAAGGCCTTGGGGGGGGGGGGGGGGGGGGGGGGGAGAGAGAGAGAGAGAGAGAGAGAGAGCGAGAGCAGGGAGAGAAACATCTCTCTCTCTCTCTCTCTCTGTGCCTACTTGCACAAGAAGGAGAGAGTGAGAAATGAGAGAATGTATCATGGCGGATGATGTGCCAGTGTCCGGCCTGACGCAAGGTGATGTATGTGGCAAAAATTTGACAACGTTAGCACTTTAAAAAAATAAATTAATAGGTGCTTGATTAGGTTTTAAAACCTCTTTCTATATAGAGGCTCCTCCTCTAGAAAAATAACATTTCAAAAAAAGTTCAAAACAGACAAAAAAAACATTTGAAAGAAAAAGCTAGAACCTGCACTCTGCAGGATGCATTCAAATTACACGAGAAGGGGGCGGCGTTTTTATGAGCCCCTTACCTCCCTCACTCTCCCGATCACTGCATAGAGAGAGAGAGAGAGAGAGAGAGAGAGAGAGAGAGAGAGAGAGAGAGAGAGAGAGAGAGAGAGAGAGAGAGAGAGAGAGAGAGAGAGAGAGAGAGAGAGAGAGAGACTCTGCCTTCCTGCACACAGGGAGGCAAAGAGTATATGAGAGAGAGAAGTTGTCTTCTCTCTCTCTCTCTCTCACATTTACTCTATGCCTTCCTGTGTGCAGGAAGGCGGTGTCGCTCCCTCTCTCTTTCTCTCTCTCTCTCTCTCTCTCTCTCTCTACATTCCTGCGTACAGAAAGACAGAGAGGGAGGGTGATTAGAGAGAGTGAGAGAACTCTCTCATTCTCTCATTTCTCACTCTCTCCTTCTTGCGCAGGTAGGCACAAAGAGAGACAGATGTTTCTCTCTCTGCTCTCTCTCTCTCTCTCAAAACTCACCTCTCCGTCCCTCTCTCTCCCTCTCTCTGTCTCTCTCTCTCTCTCCCCCCCAAGGCTTCTTTCTAACTGCACCACCCAAGGCAAGTGGTAGTACAATGTCACGCTTTGAAACTTCAATTACACGAGGACTCAGGAAATCTTCATACTTGCTTCAAGTGCCAGTGCTGCTTGGAAGAGTTTACTTGTCCGCTGGGAGGTTGGATGGCGTTCATGGCAGCTCAAAAGACCTCGCGGTGGCAAAGGGAAAGGAAGAGAGAGAGGCAGGGGCAGCAATGTTGCGTGCGTGATGTACTCGTCTGCTCATTGGAAGTTGGGTGGCCGCTCGCGTCCATGGCTAGGGTTCCAAGGAGGACAAGCGACTATAGCCTTTGTTTCATCGACTATTATTTGCATTTTGAACAGCTTATAATTGCGTTGTAATTTCAATTAGTTATATTTGCACAAGTCATTAATCTTGCAGTTTGTTGCGAACAACTATACCAAATCTATGTTTTGCATATAATTATATATCAGCATTTCCAAATTATGTCACCAAGTTGTGTAGCCATCGTGTGAATTTCGATGCCTAGGATTTGGTTTACTGTGTTTTATTCGCAATATTAAGCAGTTGGGCATTATATCCAACACTCATGATCTGGGTTACTATGTTTTGTGTTTGGTACTCTCTGATTAATGTCCCTTATTGCATTTTGTAAATTGACTTCAGTTAGTCTACTTCTTGCATTATATTGTGCGGTGCAATAAATTCATCAGGGTTATGGAGTGTTAAGCATTCTTTTTTTTGAAAAAAAATTAAGTGCCGACAAGTCAGGTTTGTTTATTACACCAACACCGTGCATCAAGCCAGGGCACCCAGACCATCCTTTGCCTTAGATACCACAAAGGGTGCTTAGTGGGGGTTGAACCCACCACCTTGGTGATGCAAGTTCAACCCTCTAACCAACTAAGTAAGCCCCCTTAGGTATGGAGTGTTAAGCATTCTTAATTAAATTCCTTCTGTCTCCTTCTCTCTCTCCCCCCCTCTCGACTCTCTTTAAGAACAATACATTTGCGATTGAATTTGTTCTAGCTAAATGTCGCTTAATCTGTGTGTGTGTGTGTGTTGTGTGTGTGTGTGTGTGTGTGTGTGTGTGTGTGTGTGGTGTGTGTGTGTGTGTGTGTGTGTGTCTCTCTCTCTCTCTCTCTCTCCTCTCTCTCTCTCTCTCTCTTACATGTTCAAACTATTTTATTTCCAATGTTTAAAAGTGTCACCCTGTAAGAGAGAGGAACATGTAGATCTCTCTCTCTCTTCTCTCTCTCTCTCTCCTCTCTCTCTCTCTCTCCTCTCTCTCTCTCTCTCTCTCTCTCTCTCTCTCTCTCTCTCTCTTCTCTCTCTCTCTCTCAATGGCAATGCTATGTGTGTAATTTATTACTGTGTTGCGATTGCATTTGTGAGTTTTTGTGTATGTGTGTGTGTGTGTGTGTCTAATATCCATATATAAATAAATAAATAATAAATATATACATATACCAAATAAATAAATGAATATAGATAAAAGACATATATAAAAAAATATATAAATACCTATTATTATATATAATATACTAAATAAATAAATAAAATTAATAATTATAAAAATATACATATATATGTTTACACACACATACATACATACTACATGCATATATATATATATATATATATATTATTTGTGTGTGTGTGTGTGTGTGTGTATATATATATATATATATTATATATATGAATAGATATAGGTAGATAGATAGCTAGATAGATAGATAAATAGATAGAAAAAATGTGTAATCTATATATGTCTCACCTTGCAGAAGACACTTGGAGGATCAGGGTTAACCCCCTACACCACCCATATTGCTCCAAATTATGGAGCCATCCTCTTCTTTAAGCGAGGGTCTCGCAGTCACATATACTTGCTCGAACCTATCCCCTTAGTAGCAACTCTAACAGTGGCTTAATTTTGTCTCGATGAGAAGCTCAAGTGCAAGTCAGGAGTCCCTTCTCACATGTACTCTTTGTGTCACGTGTGATGCATGTCTATATCTATATATGTGTAATATCTATATATGTCTCTCCTTGTGGAAGACACTTCGGAAGACACTTGGAGGATCATGATTAACCCACTAAACCGTCCCATATTGCTCTGAATTACGGAGCCATTATCTTGTTTAAGCGAAGGTTTCACACACTCGTAAATGCTCGAAACTTTCACCTTAGTAGCAACTTTGACATTGGTTTCATTGTGTCTTAGCGCGGAGTCTGAGTGCAAGCCAGCCCCCCCCCCCCCCCCCCTTCATTGGGAGCCACTTCAGACACAGCTTCCTTCCCCAACCAAATCGTGTTCTTTTCATTGTAACTTCCATGACCACCATCCTACACACATCGAGAGTCACTTCTTATCGAACCACACATAAAAATGTATTTTATCTTAGTCTCTCCTCTCTCTCTCTCTCTCTCTCTCTCTCTCCTCTCTCTCCCTCCTCTCTCTCTCTCTCTCTCTCACTCCTCCACACACACACACACACACACACACACACACACACACACACACACACACACACACACACACACACATTGCAATCTGTTAACCTGTGTCAGCTACGACTGGCTATTAACACAGAGTCGGGGTTAGCCAACGGGAGGTTACAGTGTAAAAACTGTGCCCCTCCCCGCAGACCCCTCTTTCATACACAGACATGGCTAAAATTCCTTAACACAGAGACAAGAGAAATGGGCAAAGCTGAGGCTTCATATTGTTCATACTAGTTACCCATACAGCCTTGAGATAGGAGCTTAGTTACAGCAGGATAGCCAGATTGGCTTAGCCGGCACCCACACACGCCACCCTCTAAGCTATGGACTTCTCTGAGTACACAGGTTGTCAACCCCCCCTTAGGATGCTTGCCGCCTCTTTTACAATGCCGCCATGGTGCTTGGCGGCGGAGAACTATTTTCGTAAGGTATTCGTTGGTCGCCCGTCTCGAGGGTATTTGTGAGGGCCATACCACGGACTCGACCGTGCCAAACTTCCCCAGTCCTTCAGACCGTTCCCGGAATTGGGCTACGTCTATCAGCGGGTATCCCTCCCACTTGAGACCAACATCTAGACAGGACCCCTCCCTATCTCGGACGTCAACTCAAGGGGATAATTCTTTCCAAGAAAAATCTCTTTCTTTATCCTTGTTATGATTTGACTTTGTCAGCTCTCAGCCTTCACCTTCCAGTCGTTCTCACCCAAATCGTGGTCATCCATCTTGATTCTCTTGATCTTAAAACTTGAGGGTTTGGTATTGACTTCTTGTTCTTCCTTGGTTCATAGTGATAACTCCGTTCTTTCCTGTCTAGCAGGCACGAGAGTTACCCTTCCCCCTAAGAAGAGTGATTGTTAAAAGTCCTACTCAGTCTTCGTTGTCCCCGCTTACCCATTTTTGTCCCACGTAAAAACTTAATATTATAGTGTAAAGGTTTTAATCGAAATGTCCGGCCATTGACCCTCCGAAATTCCGCCCAACCACCGAACTATTTGATGAGAATCAGACATTGTCAGACCAACAAGCAGCATACAATATCTTGTATACCCTCGTTAAGGGAGATTCATTTGGTTGTTCCCACCATCTCTTAATTAGAAATCTTTTAATTCGTTCTTTACCTTCATCTGCTAAGATATATTTTGGGTAGCTAGTTTGCCTGACTAAACATGCAACACATTTTATTTCAACCAAAATCATCTCAGTTGAACCAAGTCGAGATAGTTCGGTTTCCAGCCATCAAAATGACTGCACCTTCACATTATTTTCCAGATTCAAGTATTTGGGAAAGGCTCTTCTGATTAATTTAATCAATCCTTCTTAAACATTTACTTTGAGAGGTATAACTCCATCTAGTGATAGCTGTACGGGATAGCCCCTATGTTCCTAGCCTTTCCAGTTCCTTTTCAAGTAATCATACCGAACCAAAATTCCTTCATTAAATTCACATCGTCCACTTTGACCCAGAATTCCTCATCCAACTATTGGCATCAGACCATACCCGGATTATGGCCGATTTCCAATCCACATCCGCGGGCACATCCACCCGGTCGGGAACCAAATAAAAGAACTCATTCATCCCTTATCTCTCGGGCATGAATGACCTAGGTATATCCCTTGTCGGTACACCGGCCCTAGCCGAGAGAACCACCTACCGACAAGTGTCCCAAGAGAGACCCTCTCACTGGTTCGGCCTTTCAATCAAACTGACCCCAAGAAGTACCATCTTGGTTTCCGATCATTTCCAAACAATCTTCAAAACTCCTAGTTAAATTCTATGTTCTGAAATGGGCTATCCCTACACCTCTCAAGATTCCTTTTGACTCCTAGTTGGTAATTTCCAGATTCCTTGAACTTATCAATCTTATTTCCTATTTTCTTTAATTAAGTATCAACCAATTTATTTGGAGAATACAAGCGGATTTCTGCCATGAGCATTTGAATGGTTTAGTCTCTTCGGAAAAGTTAACCTTTTAAGTTTAATCCCCGTTTTGTACGAGTCCCTAGTTTTTGCAATCCTTTGCCATGCATGGGCCATCTCCATGGAACCTTGCATAGTTTTTGGTTCAAAACAACACGGGGATGAATTCCGTGAAGTTATCCCCTTGCTCCCCTAGCCCCGTAATTACAAGCGAACTTGAAATTAGACAACTTAAAATTGCTTTTCAATACCAAATTCTAACTATCTTCTATTGAAGCTTGGCCTGATGCTTTTACTTATGGTATCTAGCCTTCCATTTGGAAGCTAGCCCAAGGTCCAAGAAACGGTCTTCCTACCATTTCTAACAAAAAGGAAACATAGACAAAAACCCTAAATTTTTTATAGTTCTTCAAGCTTTCCATTAAAGCTTACTTTGGGGATGAAAAGAGACTCTAAAGTTTTCCATTAAGGCTTGGCCATAACTAGCTTGTGCATACTTCAAGATCCATTTTTGAACTTAAGGCAAGATCTCAAGCTTCTCATTTACGCTCGGTTAAAAAGAGGGTTGGTACACAAACTCAAGCTTTCCATTAAAGCTTGGAAGAGAGAATCATAACCATAAATTTACTTGCTAAAAAGAGACATCTCTATTGATGATTACGTCCTAATCACATAATGTTATCCTAAATCTTTCCGTGGGTGTAAGGTTACCTTTAAGCAAGCACCTAATCACTAATCCCTTCTAGATGTGCAAGGTTTCCATTAAAGCTCTTAATGAATACGAGATTACCACTAATCAAGCACATAATACCCTAATCATCTCTATGTGTACAAGATTTTCATTAAAGCTCTTAATGAATGCGAGATTACCACTAATCAAGCACATAATTCCCTAATCATTTCTAGGTGTGCAAGGTCACCATTGAAACTTTCCATGAGTGCAAGGTTCCCATGCACACATCCACATAATCATTCCTAAGTATGCAAGGTCACCATTAAAGCTTTACCCTAATATGCAAGATCACCATTAAAGCTTAACCCTAATGTGCAAGGTTACCATTAAAGCTTGACCCTAATATAAAAGGTCACCATTAAAGATAAACCCTAATCAGCAAGGTTACCATTAAAGCTTTACCCTAATATGCAAGGTTATCATTAAGCATACACGTAAGAGTCCTTTACCTTCTCTTAAGCAAGAGGGAAGATAGGATGATTGTCCTTCTTGAAGAGATGTGAAGTCACGGGGAAGGAGGATGGAGGTGTCTTGAAGAGGATGGAGAGGAGTCTTCTTCACAAAACCTCAAGGGTTTTGGCCTTCAAGAGAGATGGAGAGAAGGGGCAAGGTTTCATGGAAACCTTGGTTTCTTAATTAGCATAAAATGAGCAGGGCAATGGCATTAGCTTAGCAATGTATATGTGTGTAAATACAAAGGGGAAGGCCTCTTTATATAGGCTTTGGCTAAGCAAGTAGGGGGTGTGAGTGCTTGAGATAATATCTAAGGAGGGTTGCTCTAGGTTTGACACATGTCCTATAACACGTCAATTTCTTCCTTTCTAACTCTTTCCCTATATCTCTCTCTCTATCTCTATCCCTTTTCCTTTATCTCTTCCTCTTTCTCTCTCTTTCTCTTTCTCTTCTTCTCTCTCTAACACCTTCTCTCTCTACTAGCGCTAGATTTTTGTCCATTAAGAGGGGGAGTTTAGGTGGTATGACCCCCTAGTACCCCTTTCTTACATATGTCAACATCTGGCCCCTTTTGTTGGAGTGATCATGTTGGATTTTTCTTCCTCTCTCACACAAGAGTTATCATTGCTTTCTTGGAATTAGACTGTTGTCATAGTTGACTGTCCCAGGCCCAATGATGTCAGTTCTTTCTCTTACACATATATGACAGATGTCCCATAAGGGTACAAGCATGACCAGGCATTCACTCACTTTAGTTAATTCTCAGTTACCTTTAGACTAAACCAAACTGACTTTCAGAAACTAGATTCTCATTCTAAAAATCCATAGGATGACGTAAAATCCTAGCATATCCCAAGTGGCACCTGCCTATTTTACCTGACCGGGCCTCTGATCCCTAAAATTTAGATAATCTGGGATAGTGAGCGTTAGAACAAGGCGATCACAACCAACTTAGTAGTTGGTCCAAAATATTATTATTTAATGGAAAATTTCCACAAAACTAGGAAATGACTCTAATGGAAAGTTCTACAAGGTTATGATACTTGTGCACTGACAGTATCTCAAAATTACGCTAAAATATTATTTTATTGCAAAAAGAATTTTTGGAGTCGTGGAAAATTTTTCTACCGCAGGTGGAGACCTTGTACCGCTTTCTTCCTTTCATACTTGGTCTTTTCTCCAATTCCTTCCTAGGTAGGGAGAGGTGTTGAAGGCGGTTTTCACGATGTGTTCTTCTTGAATTCGCACTTGATAGTAGCTTGATCTGAGATCTATTTTTGAAAAGCATTGGGCTCCCCCAAGGCGATCAAAAGGCTCTTCTATTCACGGCAAGGGGTACTTATTCTTGATAGTACACTGATCTAACCCTCTGTAATCTATACAGAGTCTGAAGGTTCCATCCTTCTTCTTCTGAAATATAATTGGTGCTCCCCAGGGAGAGACACTCGATTTAATAAAGCCTTGCTCGAGGAGTAGAGTTAATTGGTCTTTCAGTTCCAAAGCTTTTGAAAGAGACATCTTGAAAATATCAAGACTTCTTCTGTAATATATTTTTGGAATTTGGGTGCAGAATAGACTGAGTTCATTTACTTTCATGCATTAATATTAAATCCAACCTTCTTGGTTCTAAGATTCAAAAATTAGGCTCTGATACCACTTGTGAGGGCCATACCCCGGACTCGACCGTACCCAACTTCCCCAGTCCTTCAGACCGTTCCCGGAATTGGGCTACATCTATCAGCGGGTATCCCTCCCACTTGAGACCGACATCCAGAGAGGACCCCTACCTATCTCTGACGCCAACTCAAGGGGGTAATTCTTTCCAAGAAAAATCCCTTTCTTTATCCTTGTTATAATCTGACTTCGTCAGCTCTCAACCTTCACCTTCTAGTCGTTCTCACCCAAATCATGGTCATCCATCTTGATTCTCTTTATCTTAAAACTTGAGGGTCTGGTATTGACTTCTTGTTCTCCATTGGTTCATAGTGATAACTCCGTTTGTTCCTATTTAGGAGGCACGGGAGTTACCCTTTCCCCTAAGAAGAGTGATTGTTAAAAGTCCTACTTAGTCTTCGTCGTCCCCGCTTACCCGTTTTTGTCCCGCGTAAACTTAACATTTAACGTAAAGGTTTAAATCAACATCCGACCATCTGACCCTCTGGATTCCGTCCACCCACCAAACCATTTGATGAGAATCCCTTCCCGAGGTAGTACTAAAATACTACTTTCAATCAAATCAGGGAAGATACTTTGTCAGACATTGTCAGACCAACAAAGAGCATACAATCTCTTGTATACCCTCGTTAAGGGAGATTCATCTGGTTGTTCCCACCATCTCTTAATTAGAAATCTTTTAATTTGTTCTTTACCTTCATCTGCTAAGATATATTTTGAACACATGTAATTTCAACCAAAAAATACTACTTTCAATCAAATCAGGGAAGATACTTTGTCAGACATTGTCAGACCAACAAAGAGCATACAATCTCTTGTATACCCTCGTTAAGGGAGATTCATCTGGTTGTTCCCACCATCTCTTAATTAGAAATCTTTTAATTTGTTCTTTACCTTCATCTGCTAAGATATATTTTGAACACATGTAATTTCAACCAACATTATCTCACTTGAACCAAGTCGAGATAGTTTGGTTTCGAGCCATCAAAATGACTGCACCTTCACATTATTTTCCAGATTCAAGTATTTGGGAAAGGCTCTTCTGATTAATTTAATCATTCCTTCTTAAACACTTACTTTGAGAGGTATAACTCCATCTGGTGATAGCTGTACAGGATAGTTTTATGTTCCTAGCCTTTCCAGTTCCTTTTCAAGCAATCATACCGAACCAAAATTCCTTAATTAAATTCACATCATCCACCTTGACCCAGAAGTCCTCATCCAACTATTGGCATCAGGCCATACCCGGATTATGGCCGATTTCCAATCCACATAGCGGGCACATCCACCCTGCCGGGAACCAAATAAAAGAACCCATTCATCCCTTATCCCTCAGGCATGAATGACCTAGGTATATCCCTTGTCGATTACACCGGCCCTAGCCGATAGAACCACCTACCGACAAGTGCCCCAAGAGAGACCCTCTCACTGGTTCGGCCTTTCAATCAAACTGACCCCAAGAAGTACCACTAGGATTTCGCTCCGTTCATTATGTTGTACATTCCAGACAATCTTCAAAACTCCTCCCTTCCCTAAATAATCCTCGTAAATTATTGTCAATAGCTACCCTCAGTTGATACCAGTGACTTATCGTATGGGAGGATTTTCTCCGCTCTCTTCCAACCTGACTATTGCAATGAGTGTGCAAGAAGTCACAAGCAGTCACACAAAAATTTTAACGTGGCGGGTGCGGCGGTTTGTCAAAGCTTTGCAAGCTTCAACTGAGCAGAGGAATGGTGAGAGAAAGACCAACCCCAGACCAAAAAGAGGTTGCATTTTTGCCTCAGCTTGACCATCAGATCAGTTATCAATGTTTTTAGCTTTTCGGGCTTAGAGAGTTGGAGTTCCCCATTTGTGTCCTACTTACTCAGCTGATCACCAGTGACTGATGGGAGGTTTGTCTGACTGATGCATATGCAAGAAGGCACAAGCAGTCACCACAAATTTAACGTGGCGAGTGCGGTGATTGTCAAAGATTTGCAAGCTTCAGCTGAGCATGAGGAATGGTGGAAGGAAGACAGGTGCTCCACTCCCAAGGCTTCTGAATTGAGAATCCCAAATGATAATTACCTTGTTTGCCCGCCACGGCTAGCAAAAAAATGTCCTGCAATGAAAAACACAACACAAGATGGAAAAACCATAGATCATGCACTGTCTAAAGTGGTTTAGAAATTGGCCTCTGTTAGTTAGGTTGCATACCCTCTACTGCACACATATTTGTATAGGGTGGGTTACAAAGAGTTCTTGCCAGCGTTTTCCCTCTGGTCAACGTTTTCCTGTGCTAGCATTTTCCCATCAGGAAGGGCCAGCCCTTGCATATTTCCCAGACCAAGAAGAGCTTGTGTTTTTGCCTCAGTTTGGGCATCAGATCAGCCACCATTAACATTTTCAGCTTGTCGGGCTTGGAGAGTTTGAGTTCATTGCTATCGTACTACCTCAGTTGATCACTAGTGACTGATCATATGGGAGGTTTGTCCGACACATGTGTATGCGTGTGCAAGAAGGCACAAGCAATCACCACAAATTTAAGATGGCGGATGCGGAGGTTGTCAAAGCTTTGCAAGCTTCAGCTGAGTGTGAGGAATGGTGGGAGGAAGAGAGGAATGGTGGGAGGAAGACAACTGCTCCACTCCCAAGCCTTCTGAATTCAGAATACCAAATAATGCTTGCCTTGTTTTCCCGCCACAGCTAGCAAAAAAACGTCTTGCAATGGAAAATGCAACATAACATGAAAGAAACGCAGATCATGAACCGTCTAAAGTGGTTTAGAACTAGATCTCTATTAGTTAGGTTGCATATACTCTACTAAAGACATCTTTGTACGTGGCCGGCAGGCAGTTCTTGCCAACGTTTTCCCTCTTGTTAGTGTTTTCCCATACTAGCTTTTTCCCATTAGGAAGGGCCAGCCCTTGCATATTTCCCATACCAAGAAGAGGTTGAATTTTTGCCTCACATCAGATCAGTTACCAATGTTTTCAGCTTGTCGGGCTTTGAGAGTTGGAGTTCCCCATTGTTGTCCTACTAACTGAGCTCATCACCAGTAACTGATTGTATGGGAGGTTTGTCTAACTGATGCATATGCATATGCGTATGCAAGAAGGCACAAGCAGTCACCACCAATTTAACGTGGTGGGTGCGGCGGTTGTCAAAGCTTTGCAAGCTTCAGCTGAGCATGCAAAATGGTGGGAGGTAGAGAGGAATGGTGGGAGGAAGACAGCTCCTCCACTCCCAAGGATTTTGAATTCAGAATCCCAAACGATGATTGCCTTGTTTTCCCACCACGGCTAGCAAAAAAACATCCTGCAATGGAAAACGCAACGTAACATGGAAGAAAAACAGATCATGAACCGTCTAAAGTGGTTTAGAACTTGGTCTCTATTAGTTAGGTTGCATATCCTCTACTAAAAACATCTTTGTACATGGCCGATTACAGGGAGTTCTTGCCAACGTTTTCCCTCTTGTCTGTGTTTTCCTCTGCTGGTGTTTTTCCATCAGGAAGGGCCAGCCCTTGCGTATTTCCCAGACCAAGAAGAGGTTGCATTTTTGCCTCAGCTTGAGCATCAGATTAGTTATTAATGTTTTCACCTTGCCAGTCTTGGAGAGTTGAAGTTCTCCATTGTTGTCCTACTACCTCAGCTGATCACCAGTTGACTGGTCGTATGGGAGGTTGGTCTGACTGATGCTTGTGCGTATGCGTATGCAAGAAAGCACAAGCAGTCACCACAAATCTAACGTGGCGGGTGAGGCGGTTGTCAAATCTTTGCAACATTCAGCTGAGCATGAGGAATGGTGAGAGGAAGGCAACTGCTCCACTCCCAAGGCTTCTGCTCCACTCCCAAATGCTGATTGGCTTGTTGCCCACCAACTCCTTGAGAATGCAAAGCCATAGCCCGAGTTGTAGGTACATACACTCTTCGGCTGAGCATGAGGAATGGTGGGAGGAAGACAGTTGCTCCACTCCCAAGGCTTCTAAATTCAGAATCCCAAATGATGATTGCCTTGTTTGCCCACCAAAAACGCAGATCTGTAGAGACAACGCAGGTGGCTGAAAACACATTCTTCGTGATGAATCTATGGTAGAGGTTGCTCCAAGTATAGCGATGGCAGATTAGCACCCTTGGCTTCATTACCATTTCAGAGTGTGGAGAGGAAAGAGAGAGGAAAAAGACAATGGTACACAAGAGAGACAAGAGACAAGAGTGGAGACAGATGGCGAAGGGCTGGCAGTCCAATAACTCCAGATGGCAATCCCTAAAGCTGAAAATGCAATCTGAAAACATGTCATAGAAAGTGCCACACGGGTGCGGATAGAGGGTAGAGACCTATTAAGCAAGAAGGGAATTTGAGGAATCAATGACAAGGCAAAGGGAAAGTGTCCACGCCAAAAAACGCAGCAAAAGGTGGCTGAAAACAGAGAATTTAGAAATCCACGAAGTCTCAGGAGACACATGACGCCGGAAGTCTGGGGAAGAGGACGGGAGGGGCACCAAGAACTGGCTTAAAATCAGCAAAAACAGTCCCAAAAATGAATGTGGAAGGTCAAGATTCGGTACGGGAAGCAATGGAGAACTTCAGAGGAAGCCAAGAAGAGCAAACTCCGACATGTGAGCATGTACAAAATTGAAAAATGGTGGTGTAGGGGCCTCCTTTCTGCAAAAAATGCCGAGCCTACAGAAAAACACAGGGGTTTGGAAAAAAGCAAACAAAAGGAGGGGTTGTGGGGGATTGGCGCTTGGCAAAGAGGAGACTAGTCTGAGGAACAAAATGGAAAACACAGAAACAACATCCAAAAATGCAGATCTGCAAGAAAATGCAAGTGGCTGAAAACACATTCTTTGCTATGAATCTACTCTAGAGGTTGCTCCAAGTATGGCGATGGCAGATTAGCACCCCTGGATTTGATACCTTGTCAACGTGTGCATCAAAACGAGAGAGGACAGAGACAATGGTACACGAGAGAGACAAGAGAGGAGAGTGGAGACAGATGGCAAAAGGCTAATGGCAACCCAATAACTCCAGATGGAAATCCCTAAAGCTGAAAAATGCGATCTGAAAACACGCCGTAGAAAGCACTACATCGATGTTGATAGAGGATAGAGACTTGTGAAGCACGAAGGGAATCCGATGAATCACTAACAAGGCAAAAGGAAGGTGTTGTCCGTGCCAAAAAATGTAGCGAAAGGGGGCTGAAAATAGAGAATTCAGAAATCTGCTAAGTGTTGGGAGACACCGAATGCCGGAGGTTTGTGGAAAAGGACGGGAGGGCCACCAAGAACCGGTTGAAAATCAGCAAAAACAGTCCCAAATCTAAATGTGGAAGGTCAAGACTCGGTACAGGCAGCAATGGGGAACTTCAGGGGAAGCCAAGGAGAGCGAACTCCAAAAGGTGAAGAGGACCAAAGCTAAGCATGTACAAAACTGAAAAACGCTGGTGAATGAGCCTCCTTTCTGCAAAAGAACGTACGTGCTGGGAAAAACGCAAGCAGAAGGAGGGATTGTGGGGGATAGGCAATTGGTAGAGAGGAGACTCGTCCAAGGAACATAATAGAAAACACTGAAGGAGCATCCAAAAACGTAGATCTGTGATTCTGTAGAGAAAAGGAAGGTGGTTAAAAACACATTCTTCGTGATGTATATACTCCAGACGTTGCTCCAAGTATTGCGATGACAGATTAGCACCCCTGGCTCTGATACCATGTCAGAGTGTATAGTGAAAGAAGGGAGGAAAGAGATAATGATACATGAGAGAGACAAGAGACAAGAGTGGAGACAGGTGGCGAAAGGCTGACAACCCAATAACTCCAGATGACAATCCCTAGAGCTGAAAATGCGATCTAAAAACACGTCGTAAAAAGCGCCACACCAGTGCAAATAGAGGATAGAGACCTAGGAAGGAGAAAGTTCTCCGACCAATCATTGACAAGGAAAAGGGAAGCTGTTGTCCATGCTAAAAAAAAGCAACAAAAGGGTGCTGAAAACAGAGAATGCACAAATCCACTAAGTGTCAGGAGACACTGGATGTTGGAGTTTTGGGGAGAGGATGGAAGGGGCACCAAGAACCGGCTGAAAATCTGTAAGAATAGTCCCAAATCTGAATGTGGAAGGTTACGATTGTTTTCAGGTCATATGGATCAGACCTTAGTATATTCCAAACTTGTAAGTGGAGGTTGTGGCATCAACCTTACAGTTAACAACTACAACAGTCTTTTCAGTAGTTCAGGCCACATTGGCAATTCGACAATGCATCATACCATATTGGGTGTTTGCTGAGGACCCAACATGAAGCTTCAAAGATGGGGATCTTCAACATATCATTATACGTTAAATCTTCAACATAGAATGGCTCCTTCCTTGAATAAATCTCAACAAATATGCTCCCAAGTGTCCGAGTTAAAGCCAGACGGGAAGCTTAGGGCATGTACATATTAAGCTTGCGCCTTGTACATATTACCTGAATAGTAAACTCATGCAAAGAGAAAAATCCTGAAATAAAACCACAAAAGTACTCATTAGTAGGGCACTTGGCATTACTGATGGTAAGACCATAGAATGCCAAAAGAATGTAGTCTCAATGCTTTAATCTTCCTTTGCATTAACACTAGGTTGGTAATGGGACACTTTTATGTCCTGGGACACTTTTATGTCCTGTTAACTGACCATTTTCCTTGAATTATGTCAAGAGTTTCAAAGTGGATTTTTGATGTGCGATCTATCTAGAAAGTGTCTCATGAGCTGAAAAAAACTTGACATTTTTTTGAAATATCAATTCCATCTTTAACCTTGTCCTTGCACAACATTTCAGAACCTAAACTGTGTGAAAAAACGGGTCCTGTTTTTGGCTTTTTTCAACTTTTTTGCAACTATACCACTCTAGAATTCATGTTTGTGACGTCTATAATGCTAGAAAACTATCTTTAGTAGTCCTCAACATTTCCTAGTGCTTCTAGGGAGAAATAAATGTTAAAGTTAGAAGTTATGACCAAATTACAAAAATTATCAAATCCTGTTTTTTAGCCAATTTTAGCTCTTCTATGATTTTATTGGTCGCTTTCATGATATCCCAATGCAGTTTTGATTTTGTATGTCGCACATTGTAACATAAAGCTAATATTCCTTGAGTTTTGGGACACCTAATATCCTATTTTGCATAGTACACAACGATGGTTGATTTTTTCAATTAACGAAACATTCTAGTATATCAAGTATAGCTTTTTCAATATTACTAGTTTCTTGTGAGAACTATACGCATTTTGTAGGTAGTAACCATATCTAGTCATAAGCATCAAATTTGGCTAGATATTGAATAATTTCTATGATATTCTACAACTCATAATGTTGAACCCAGTTTTTTAATGTTTGCTGTATTTAGCACTTCATCTTTGTCCCCAAGATTCCCCTTGGTAAGGGATGTATTATTCTTTTGACATGCTCCATGGCTCCTTATGAACCTAAAGGACAATAGGGAACTAAGAAAACATGCATATATTATTTGTATCGAGCGTGGCTATAGAAACTTTAATGATAGGTTTGCAGAATGGAACAAAATCAATTTTTTCGTACCTATTTCTTTTGGCAAAACAAAAATTAGTGAGTGAGAATCAATCATATGTTCTGATCACCAACCACTGAAGTTAACCAGGGAATTTATCTCAAGTCTTACAAAAATCCGCAATCTTATTTTTATGCAACAAAACGTAAGAAATGACTGTTTTGATGAAAATGTACTAGTCCATCTACTTTGGAGGCTTGGGGTGACCAAAATATGAGAAAGTTTACAAGTTTCTTATTTTTTCCATGTGTAGTAGGCCTAGAACTATAACCTCATGAAAGGATTTTACAAAATGAGTGGATCTACTATGGTTTTGGAGGTTTTTTTCAAAACCCTGAAAGGACACTTTTATGTCCTGTTAGGTTACCAACCTAGTGTTAACACATTCTTGGCACCAATGTTTATCCCTCTCCTCCAATGCCATCAGCCTTGGCCCTTCTTAACTATTTTATGGCTGATCGTCCATCTCCATCCCCTCCATCACCATTTATACATTGATCCCATACTTCCAAAGAGTCTGAAATCCAATTAGAGACAAAGAGTTCACGGTTTTCAATTTTCCCGACTCCACTACAGAGAAGTGATAGAGATCACACACCACTACATCAGGAGATGGAGACGAGGATCACCCAACTACGAGGCGACCCCTATCGCTTCTAGATATCGTCTTATACCCCATCACTGATACAGGATGGAGATAGGTGCATATCAAACTTAGTACACACCAGACACATATAGAGGTGCATTACTTCTAGTGATAGAGCTCCATCTTGCCTCCTCCCTAACACATTTTGAGTTATATCCACATCATTGTACATCGGATATTGTATTGTGTCATAGCTATAGCTTCCCCAACTAGTAGTTAGGAGTTCTCATGTTTTTCCAGTTCGGTTTTCATTTTGGGATACCAAAGAACAAATCAATATTGTACATAGATTGTCTCATAGGTCGATTGCAGCTTTCCGTAGGCCTTAATATACTCTCTCTCTCTCTCTCTCTCTCTCTCTCTCTCTCTCTCTCTCTCTCTCTCTCTCTCTCTCTCTCTCTCTCTCTCTCTCTCTCTCTCTCTCTCTCTCTCTCTCTCTCTCCGACCTGTTATCGTACTCTTACCCTTTCCTTTGAATTTTCAGTCAATAATTTTTATCTTAATTCTATCGTACTCTTACCCTTTCCTTTGAATTTTCAGTCAAGAGTTTTTATCTTAATTTTTTCCAAATCTCTCTCTGTCTCTCTCTCTCTCTCTCTCTCTCTCTCTCTCTCTCTCTCTCTCTCTCTCTCTCTCTCTCTCTCTCTCTCTCTCTCTCTCTCCTCTCTCTCTCTCTCATACACACACATACACTTTCAAGTAGATAAAACTCTCTCTCACACACACAGTACATACACACATTCAAGTGGAAATCAATCTCTCTCTCTCTCTCTCTCTCTCTCTCTCTCTCTCTCTCTCTCTCTCTCTCACACACACACACACACACACACACACACACACATGTAAATAATTAAAGAAAGAAATCTCTCTCTCTCTCTCTCTCTCTCTCTCTCTCTCTCTCTCTCTCTCTCTTCTCTCTCTCTCTCTCTCTCTTTACTGCTCTACAAAAGAAAAGTGGCGAGCTCGAGGACTCACCTGTGCAGATCAACGAGCACAGAGGAAGGCAAAAAGCACAGAAGGAGAAGCTGCAGGAGAGCGAACATGCACAGGAGGAGGATCTCGTCTCAGCCCTCGCGGGTCTGGCGTATTTCTAATGCGTGCATAATCGCAGCAATATTTGAGCCTCAGCCAAGAATTAGAACAAGACTCGAGGGTAATTTTCTCTGTGCCGTTAAAGGTAGAGAGAGTGAAAAAGAGGAGAGAAAGAGATAGAGGCTTCCTATGAATCCTATATAGGAAATAACTTTTCCTAGTTAAACCCTTTACGCAAGTCCACTTTTACCTGGGGAAAGGGCACGTGTACCTAGGAAAACCTGTTATTTTCTATATAGAAATATGTTTGAAAGTTCTTGTGCAGGAGAGCGAACATGCACAGGAGGAGGAGCTCGTCTTAGTGCTCGCGGGTCAGGTGTATTTCTAATGCGAGAAAAATTGCGGCAATATTTGAGCCTCAGCCAAGAATTAGAACAAGACTCGAGGGAAATTTGATGTGTGCCATTAAAGGTAGAGAGAGTGAAAAAGAGGAGAGAGAGAGAGAGAGAGAGAGAGAGAGAGAGAGAGAGAGAGAGAGAGAGAGAGAGAGAGAGAGAGGCTTCCTTTGAATCCTATATAGGAAATAACTTTTCCTAGTTAAACCCTTTACGCAAGTCCATTTTTACCTAGGGAAAGGGCACGTGTACCTAGGAAAACCTGTTATTTTCTATATAGAAATATGTTTGAAAGTCCTTGTGCTGTAGCTTCTCCTTCTGTGCTGTTCGCCTTCGTCTGTGCTCGTTGATCTGCACAGATGAGTCCTCAAGCTCGCCACCTTTCTTTTGTAGAGCAGTAAAGAGACAAAGAGAGAGAGAGAGATTTCTTTCTTTAATTATTTACATGTGTGTGTGTGTGTGTGTGTGTGTGTGTGTGTGTGTGTGTGTGTGTGTGTGTGTGAGAGAGAGAGAGAGAGAGAGAGAGAGAGAGAGAGTGTGTGTGTGAGAGAGAGAGATTGATTTCCACTTGAATGTGTGTATGTACTGTGTGTGTGAGAGAGAGTTTTATCTACTTGAAAGTGTATGTGTGTGTATGAGAGAGAGAGAGAGAGAGAGAGAGAGAGAGAGAGAGAGAGAGAGAGAGAGAGAGAATGTGTGCTTGTTTGTTTGTGTGTGTGTGTGTTGTGTGTGTGTGTGTGTGTGTGTGTGTGTGTGTGTGTGTGTGTGTGTGTGTGTGTGAGAGAGAGAGAGAGAGAGAGAGAGATTTGGGAAAAATTCAAAGAAAAGGGTAAGAGTACGATAGAATTAAGATAAAAATACTTGACTGAAAATTCAAAGGAAAGGGTAAGAGTACGACAGCGGGTCGGGGAGAGAGAGAGAGAGAGAGAGAGAGAGAGAGAGAGAGAGAGAGAGAGAGAGAGAGAGAGAGAGAGAGAGAGAGAGAGAGAGAGAGAGAGAGAGAGAGAGAGAGAGAGAGAGAGAGAGAGAGAGAGAGAGAGAGAGTATATTAAGGCCTACGGAAAGCTGCAATCGACCTATGAGACAATCTATGTACAATATTGATCTGTTCTTTGGTATCCCAAAATGAAAACCGAACTAGAAAAACATGAGAACTCCTAACTACTAGTTGGGGAAGCTATAGCTATGACACAATACAATATCCGATGTACAATGATGTGGATATAACTCAAAATGTGTTAGGGAGGAGGCAAGATGGAGCTCTATCACTAGAAGTAATGCACCTCTATATGTGTCTGGTGTGTACTAAGTTTGATATGCACCTATCTCCATCCTGTATCAATGATGGGGTATAAGACGATATCTAGAAGCGGTAGGGGTCGCCTCGTAGTTGGGTGATCCTCGTCTCCATCTCCTGATGTAGTGGTGTGTGATCTCTGTCACTTCTCTGTAGTGGAGTCGGGACAATTGAAAACCGTGAACTCTTTGTCTCTGATTGGCTTTCAGACTCTTTGGAAGTATGGGATCAACGTATAAATAGTGATGGAGGGGATGGAGATGGACGATCAACCATAAAATAGTTAAGAAGGGCCAGGGCTGATGGCGTTGGAGGAGAGGGATAAACATTGGTCTTGAGAATGTGTTAATGCAAAGGAAGATTAAAGAATTGAGACTACATTCTTTTGGCATTCTATGGTCTTACCATCAGTAATGCCAAGTACCCTCCTAATGAGTACCATTGTGGTTTTATTTCAAGATTTTTCTCTTTGCATGAGGTTAGTATTGAGGTAATATGTACAAGGCGCAATCTTAATATGTATATGCCCTAAGCTTCCCGTATGGCTGTAACTCGGGCACTTGGGAGCATATTTGTTGAGATTTATGCAAGGAAGGAGCCATTCTATGTTGTAGATTTAACGTATAATGATATGTTGAAGATCCCCATCTTTGAAGCTTCATGTTGGGTCCTCGGCAAGAACCCAATACGGTATGATGCATTGTTGAATTGCCAAAGTGGCCTGAACTACTGAAAAGACTGTTGTAGTTGTTAACTGTAAGGTTGTTGCCACAACCTCCACTTACAAGTTTGAAATATACCAAGGTATGATCCATATGACCTTAAAACAATCGTAACCTTCCACATTCAGATTTGGGACTATTCTTACTGATTTTCAGCCGGTTCTTGGTGCCCCTTCCGTCCTCTTCCCAAAACTCCAGCATCCAGTGTCTCCTGACACTTAGTGGATTTCTGCATTCTCTGTTTTCAGCAGCAGCACCCTTTTGCTGCTTTTTTTTAGCATGGACAACACCTTCCCTTTGCCTTGTCAATGATTGGTCGGAGACCTTTCTCCTTCATAGGTCTCTATCCTCTATTTGCACTGGTGTGGCGCTTTCTACGACGTGTTTTCAGATCGCATTTTCAGCTCTAGGGATTGTTATATGGAGTTATTGGGCTGTCAGCCTTTCACCATCTGTCTCCACTCTTGTCTCTTGTCTCTCTCGTGTATCATAATTTATCTCTTTCCTCTCTTCTTTCGCTACACACTTTGACATGGTATCAGAGCCAGGGGTGCTAATCTGTCATCCCAATACTTGGAGCAACGTCTGGAGTATTTACATAACGAAGAATGTGTTTTTAACCACCTGCCTTTTCTCTACAAAATCACAGATCTACGTTTTTGGATGCTCCTTCAGTGTTTTCTATCCTCTCTTCCAAGTGCCTATCTCCCACAATCCCTCCTTCTGCTTGCGTTTTTCCCAACACCTGCATTCTTTTGCAGAAAGGAGCCTCATTAACCAGTGTTTTTCAGTTTTGTACATGCTCAGCTTTGGTCCTCTTCACCTTTTGGAGTTCGCTCTCCTTGGTTTCCTCTGAAGGAGAGCGAAAACGGGATCCACCGCAACATTTTGAGCCATCTTTCAGGCCACCAGAGTTCCAAAATATAAACCAATCTAGAAATCAACCTTCCATTCAACCTGTTTGAGTGAACGCCCTTCCAGTGACTCAGGACGGAAGACCAATCCAGTGCTTTGAGTGCAGTGAATTGGGACACAAGAGGGTGGATTGCCCTCAAAGACGAATGAACAGAGACTCTCATTTCCAGAACCGGGGACCTCAAAGACAACCTCCTGTTATCCGAAACCAAATCAGGAATCCTAGGAACCCCAACTCGACTAACCAACGACCCAATCTACCACCCACCAGGACAACTATCAACCCTGTGACAATCACGAACGAGGTGGAAGATGCACAAATCTATGCAGCACTGGATCCGAGTGGTAAGAATAAACAATTCTCTATTCTAGAAGCACAAGGGGATTACCATGGTAAACCCTCAAAGACAACCTCCCGTTATCCGAAACCAAATCAGGAATCCTAGGAACCCCAACTCGACTAACCAACGACCCAATCTACCGCCCACCAGGACAACTATCAACCATGTGACAATCACGGATGAGGTGGAAGATGCAAAAATCTATGCAGCACTGGATCCGAGTGGTAAGAATAAACAATTCTCTATTCTAGAAGCACAAGGGGATTACCATGGTAAACCCTTAAATTTTTTAATTGACTCTGGTAGCTCGCATGAATTCATCTCCCCTGCCACTGTCAAGCATCTGCAGATAGAAGCTCAACCAACAGGTAAGAATTTGCGGGTTTCTTTAGCTAGCGGGACAACCTTATCTTGTGAAGAACAGACTGTAGAACTTCCTTTCCAATTAGATGGTCATTCCACTAGTCAGAAACTTAGAGTCCTTAAGATGGGGAAATTCCAAGGAATCTTAGGGATGGATTGGCTAAGTCAGAATAAAGCTGATATCCACTGTAGTCAAGGGATGGTTTCCTTTCTTTGCTCTAGTAAGGAAGGGGTATTAATTCACGGGAGAAGAGGGAAAGCGCCATTAAGGGTAGTCAAGGCGAAGAGATTAATAAAAGGGTTACGGAAAGGACTACCTCTCTATGTCTTGAAACTAAATAAACCTCAGAAAGAGCCAGAAACCAAGAACCAGAATGGTTGAGTGAGTATCAAGACGTTGATGGTCGGCTTTCAAAACCGTGACCGTGAGAACTACACCCTAAGGAAGGGAAGGTTTGTTACCAAAAGAAGAAAAGAAAAAAACAAAAAAAGAAGCGCTTACCATTCACCATACCCCCCAAGGTTAACCACTAGTGGGGCGCCGCCAGTTTGGCCACACCCCTCCATTATCGCCAAAAGACGACCCCTCTCTCTCTTACTGCCCGGCTCCGCCAATATTCTCTCTCTCTCCTACTTTGTCGCTGCATCACACAGCCCAGTAGGTGCATTGGTGCCTCTCTCACACCCTCCGATGGGCTGCTACAGATATTATTCTCTCTCTCTCTCTCTCTTCCAAATATTCTCCCTCCCCCTCTCTGCTTGTCCACACTCCAGCCCCGGCGGGCTACTATACCCCCCCCCCCTCTCGTCGACACTCTCTTTGGCCTTGTACCCCCCTCCCCCCCTGTTTTCTCCCCCCCAACCCTGGCGAACCACTGGCCCCCGCCCCCCCACCCCCCTCCTCACCTAGCTCTCTCTCTCTCTCTCTCTCTCTCTCTCTCTCTCTCTCTCTCTCTCTCTCTCTCTCTCTCTCTCTCTCTCTCTCTCTCTCTCTCTCTCTCTCTCTCTCTCTCTCTCTCTCTCTCGGGAGAGTGGCCCCACGGACCATGGAAGGAATCTTTCTCTCTCTCAATTCCCTTCTCCACCACTCACCCTATCCCCTCTCACCCTCTCTCAGAACCTCACACCCTCTCTCACTCTTTTTTTCTCTACGGTGGGAACCCGCCTTAGGGGAATCTCTCTCTCTCTCTCTCTCTCTCTCTCTCTCTCTCTCTCTCTCTCTCTCTCTCTCTCTCTCTCTCTCTCTCTCTCTCTCTCTCTCTCTCTCTCTCTCTCGTTGACTAACCCCCCCTCCCATTTTCCGCCCGCTGTCCAATTACCTGCGCCCACGCCTTGCATCCCGGACCCAACCCTCGCGCACTCGCGCTTGAAGCCACACGCACAACCCTATCACCCCCCCCCTCACCACCTCACTCTCCCCATCTTCTCGCCCTCGCACTCGCGCGCACAGTAGGCCACGCACACCCGGCACCCATCTCTTTGCCGCTCACGCTCTCTCTCTCCACTAGCCCGTGCAAGCGTCGCCTTGACACACCCGCTTCCCCACCCCCTCACACACACACACACACACACACACACACACGCTTGCACGCACCCCCTCTCTCATTCACCTATAAAAGGACACTAAGAGGTCACTATCGGGGGGGTAGTTCATGAGAGGTCAGCATTTGGTAGAGTTTTAGTGGGAAGAATTGACGCTATTGGCATCACGGGGAGGGGGCTTGTGTGATGGTTTGCTTTGGGAATTGCACCATGTGAAGGGAGCCACGTCCACCTCTTGACTCCAATGGTCGATGCACACACACATACACGTTCTTGGTAGCAAGTTTCACAATCATCGAGTCGTCTTTAGAGAACGCACCAAGTAGTTTCACCATCTTTTCTCCCCACCTCTCTATCACCATGGTGTGCCGCCTCGCTGGAAGGAAGGTCATTGTAAATACTGCTAAAATAATTCTCCCTCACACCCCCACGGGTTTTCATCATTTGTCAATCTCTGTGTGTGTGTGTGTGTGTGTGTGTGTGTAAGTTTGCGGTGTTCACATCATCATGGTTTGCATCCTAGCCGCTCAAAGCTAGGTGGTGCCCCCTGTTTGCTTTACCGTGACCAGCTCAAGGCATCCCATCGGCCCCCGACGTTTTAGACGCCGTCGTGGTTCAGGTGTCACTTTGCTCCCGTCATTTTGTGCCCCCACGGAGGAGGGCTTCTAAGAAACCTTCAGTTTACAATGCTGGAATTGACGCACGCCTTCAATTATGGACGAATGGCTGAAGGAATTTTCTAACTGGAGGACGGAAGAAGAGGAGACTAAGGAGGCACCAACCGCCTTCATTGATGTACTACTACCAGGCTGCAGTTTCGTCAGTATTCAAGAGGTAAATTCTCCATCTCGTGTTGCTTTTTCTAACCACAAGTTGAGAGCATCAGGTGGGAGGCCTATGAAGTGCCATCACTACTGTCAACCAACGCATTCTGTCAATGAGTGTCGATAGAGGAAGTGAAGAAAGAATGGTGAGTTTTACTTTTAAAAACTGCGGCACTCTCACGACAGTCAGATTTTTTGTAGAACCAAGTGTTTTCTCTCTAATGCTTCAAGAGGAGTCGTCAACTACATCAACCAAAAAGTCTACGTTCGGAGGCCTAAAGCATTTGGTGGACACAAGTGGGCCTACACTCTCTCTAGGATATGAGAGTTCAAATGAAGTTCGACCACCCAAGCGCCGGCTCCGCATGCGGAATGGAAAGCCGATTGAGGTAGACTCCTCTCACCCAGTTTGTTTTGAACCTAATGTGGAGGATTGTGAAGACTACTACAAGAGGTAGGAGCATGTGGTGAAGGTGTCACCTCGTCAACACCTGAGGTACGCAACCCTAGTGGTCAAGATCCTTGCCCTACACCGGGCATGCATAATAACAATAGGCCATAAGTATTTCCTTTCCGTTTCTTGCAACACATGCATGTAAACGTGTATATTGATAGGAAGATATTCTACTAGCAAAAGATTGTTTTCTTATTCGGAGCCGAGATGCTTGATGAAATCCTGAGATCTCCATGCCCCATCATCTTGCCCCTTCTGGACTACTACCACTCTTTTGATGTAAGCATCTTTATTATGTTCTAGCTTTGTGATCCATTCTCTATCCTGCTTTAATCTATCCACCCAATCTGTAAAAAGCTTCTATGAGCCGCTACTGGGGAAAAAAAGTTTGTAATTTTTTGAGTCACTACCATGGCAAGTATTTCTTTCCCCACGTTCAGTGGAAAGAAGGGAGAAGATCTCAGCACCAACTTTTTGGATGATTTCAACATTGCTTGTGTCGTTTCCAACAAAGATGACGACGCTTCACGACTTCGAATTTTTCCTCTACTGATGAAAGTAGAGGCCAAGTCTTGGTATAATGCATTGCCCCAGGTTACCAAGAATGCATGGATGTGTTAAGGGCTGCCTTTGTAAAGAGGTTTGGTGGAGGCACAACCTCGGAGAAGCTATGGCAGCTACTGACGGAATTGAAGCAGGGAAGTCTGCTAGAGTATGCCACCTACGAGTCTAAATTTGTGGACTTATGGAAGAGATGGGTTGCCTCACGGGAGGAAGGAGAAGCAGCGCCTAATTTCCTAAAGAAGGACCGTTTCATTGCTGGTCTATGGTCGCCTCTTAGAGAGAAGGTGAAGGGAAGGTTTCCTGCAACATATGAGTTGGTAGTAGAAGTAGCCCGCCTTAAAGACAAGAAGTTGCGCATGCAAGGAAGAGTAAACGAGTCAGAGGAAACAAGCTCGACCCAACCAACCCTAGTGACTGCAACAGCCAGTCATAGAGCCCAACCGCAAGAGGCATCAGAGGAGCAGCAAGACCTGCTGAGTCGCATCACCACCCAACTAGACAATTTATCGGTGCATCTGGTGCAGCAAGGGCATGCACCTGTCAAGAATTCAGAACAAGGGAGAGGACAACGAAGGCAGAACCAAGAGTACCACTGCTACAATTGCGGGGAAGACGGCCATGGTATGTACTACTGCCCACATCCAAGGAGACAGAATTTCAATAGAGGGGGGAGACAGAATCATCTCTCTCCGCCAAGAGCAAGACCACCACCAACTAGGCAACCAGGGCCGATCCCACCAGTCTAGATCCTTCGACCACCCGTACAACAACAACCACCACCACAACCTCTCATTCCACCACTACCCCCACCACCTGCTGTGAACCAAGCGGTGAGTGTTATTAGCTTGGAGGCTAAAGAGAAGGCAAAGGTAGAAGAATCAGTTCAAGAGAAGCACAAAGGGAAAGAGAAGGTAGAAGAAGTGGATGCTATGGGAGTGAAGGCCAGGAAATGGTGAGTACCAGGAAATCAAGGCCCAGGATAGCTGGGGCTATCTCTGGAAGGGATCTCGACGACATCCTGCCAACCATGGATGCCCACATGAAGGGGCAACGAATTTCAAACATCTACATAGATGGTGGTGCGCAAATATGCGTCATGAGTGAAAAGATGATGCACCATCTAGGTCTAGAGGTGAGCAGGCCGGCACCCTACTGAGCCAAAATGGCAAACAATGTAAGGGTGAAATACGTGGGCATTGTGAATGCGGTCAAAGTAAAAGCATTCAATACAGAAGTGGAGGTATACATCTTTGTCATGCCACACAAAGGGGAGGGCTACCCCATCATTCTTGGGAGGCCTTGGCTTATGGCTATGGAAGATAAACAAGAGTGGAGCATTGGAATGATTTAGATGAAGGGCGCTAAAGGGAAGTCCATATTCTATAACATGAGGACTGGGAAGCAACGCAACATGATCTTGGAGGCTTTAGAAGATGAGTCAACTAGCGACTATTTGTCTACCTCAAGAAAAGAGACAGCCACCACTGACGGAAGTGATAGTAGCATCGAAGTGATGGGGGTCATTCTTAAAGACCCGAAAAGATTGACACAATCTGAAACACCCCTAACAAACCAAGAGGAATCATCAGGTACGCAGTCCTTAGAGGATGCAAGTAAGTTACAAAAAATGCTCTCAAATGAGTTAACCGATGAAGAAAGGAAGGAATATGTCTCCATGCTAGGTAACTTCACTACTTTGTTCATTGATGGCTATGATAAGATCACAGGAATTACAGTAGTGCAACACCACATAAAACTTAAGGAAGGCAGTAAACCCGTAGTGGAGAAGCTCAGAAGACTTGGAGTAATCCAACAAGAGGCACTACTTAAAGAGGTGAGAAGTTTGCTACAATCCGGTTTCATCTACCCTGTTGAAGACTCAGAATGGGTCTCCCTAGTAGTAGTCACACCAAAAAAGAATGGTAAGTGGAGAGTCTGTGTGAACTATAAACCTCTCAATGCAGCCATGAAGAGGTATCACTTTCCCCTCCCATTCTAGGATGAAATTCTCAATGAAGTGGCGGGTCACAAACGATACACAATGTGTGATGGCTACTCAGGATACTTCCAGATTAGCATTGCCAAAGAAGATCAAAAGAAGCCAACCTTCATCACACCTTGGGGATGCTTTGCTTACAGGGTGATGCCTTTTGGTCTCACTGACACCTCGACCACATTTCAGCGCTATGTGACCTTTGTTTTCTAGCCTTACTTTGGAACATCAATACGGGTTTTCATAGATGATTTTTGCATCTATAGTTCACGAGCCCTTCATTTAAGAAAAGTCTATGATGGCTTAACCGGGCTGCAAACCTTGGGTGGCTAGCTCAACGTGGATAAGTGTCACATTGGTGAAAGCAAAGTCACTCCCCTTGGCCATGTAATTTTAGCAAAAGGGATTGAGAGTGACCCTAGCAAGATTCAAGCCCTGCTATCTTTGCTGTCACCCACCACCGCTAAGCAGTTGGTTTCTTTCCTTCAGAAGGTAAGATACTTAAGCAGGCTCATTCACTTGCTATCTCAAGTGGTCCTCCCCCTACAACAAATCACCCAGAGGGATGTCTTCTCATGGAGTGAAGAAAATGAGCAAGAATTTAGGGAGGTAAAGAAAATCCTAGCTACGCTTCCCACCATTTCACCCCCTAAGTGGGACAAGCCATTTTATGTGAACCCTAGTGTACGAAGTGATACACTCGGAGCCATGCTAATGCAAAAGGACCCCCAAACTTCTTTCATGCGTCCTATTTACTTCTCTAGTCATGTCATGACCCCGTCGGAAAAGGGATTTACCGAAGTAGAAGACATGGTTCTGGGACTAATGTTTGCTACCACAAAGTTCTGCTCCTATCTCCTGCCTAGACCCTTTGTAATCCTGACAATGGAAGAGGTTTTCCCATATGTAATGCGACACATGGATGTCTCATCTAGGATCTCTAAATGGTTGATTAGATTACAAGAGTTTGACTACACTATGCAAGTAGAAAACTCCACCAGGGCTAGTTTAGCGGGAATTCTCACTCATTGCCACTATGAGAAGAAGCTGAAGGTCAACACGGAAGCAAAGGAAGAAACACCAATGGTAGAGAGTCCAAAGCTAGAAAGAGCTCACTCTCTATTCTTTGACGGAGCATACAAAAGAACAATGGACCAGTCTGCAGTTGGCACAGTCATTTTCAATGAGCAACAAGAAAGAGTATTCTCCATCGGGCAGTTATTACATTCCCACTCCAACAATGAAGCAGAATATGCTGCCCTAATTCTTGGGTTGGAACAATGTATTTCACAAGGAATTCAGCGCCTAAACGGAACTTGGGTTTGTAAAAATCAGGTTTTACTTGGTCAACTACGCCAAGTTAAGGATCTTCTAAGGAAATTTGAAGCAGTGAAATTATTTCATGTCCCCAGAGCAGAAAATCAGGATGCAGATGCTCTAGCCAAAGAAAGAATACAAGACGTTCCCGTAGGAGCAATCAATCTGAAGCTACCCCTCTTTCAAGGTAGTGATGCTATGCATGATATTGTTGGCTTTCTAGATACAGGAGAATATCCAAAAGGATACACCAAAGGCCAGAAACAATGGCTGGTAAGAAAGGCTACCGGATACCGCTTTGTAAATGACCACTTGTATTGCAAGGGCAAGGATCAGATTCTCAGGCGGGTGCCAACCTCCAGTGAGATCACAGAGGTAGTTTCAAGTTGCCATGATGGCATCTGCGGCGGTCCTTTTGCTCTAGATATCACCAGTCGAAAGATTCTACAAGGAGGATACTCTTGGCCTAGCTCGAACAGGGATGTACACCATTGGTGTAAAACATGCAAGGCTTGTCAAGTGGCCAGTGATCGCACATTAACCTACGAGCCACAAACTCCTATCATCTCATATGGTCCATTTGAGAAATGGGAAATAGATGCAATTGGTCCTTTACGAAGGGCCCAATCAGGTAAACTATACATCATAGTGGGTGTAGACTACATGACCACCACCCACATTACGGCCCAAGAGGTAGCAAAGTTCATTTTGAGCATATCTGTTGCCGTTTTGGCACTCCTCTAGAGGTAATATCAGATAGAGGACCAGGTTTCAGAGGCGATTTGGTGGGAGAATTGATGAAAAAGTTAGGTATTACACGCCGACATTCCACACCATACTATCCACAATGCAATGGTCTGGTAGAGAAGGTAAATGGAATGATCTGCAAAATCATCACAAAGCAGGTGAACAATCACACAGGAGACTGGAATAAACATCTCATGGCAGCTCTGTGGGCCTATCGAACGACGTTCCGAACATCACTAGGTTTCACCCCTTTCCATCTAGTTTATGGGAAGGAGGCAATTCTACCCATTGAGGTACAGATAGATAGCTTACGAGTCTTGGCTAGCCAGATACAACTCCCAATTATAAATCTCCGAAACCACATCCTGGATCTGGAGAGGCTCCAACTCGATAGGGAAGAAGCAATCAACCACTATGTAGTGCAGGCAGAACGACGCCGGCTCACTTTCAATCAAGGGATTAAAGAGAAGGGCCTGGAAAAAGGTATGTTAGTGCTGAGATACGAAAATAGATTTGACACTAGGAAGGACAAGAAATTGCAACCCAGATGGGAAGGACCATCATCATCAAGAAACACTATGACATCGGCAGTTATAAGCTGATGGAAGCAGATGGGAGAATTCACAAGACTAGAGTCAATGGATGGAGGCTGAAAAGGTATTTTCTTAGGTTTGATCCAAAGTTCATGCTAGACATTCCAGAAGAGGGGGAACCCTCTAACTCCACAACTAAAGATGCAGAGGAAGGGCTAGAAGCATGAATGCCTCTAGCCAGATGGGAGGGCTAATGATGGTCGGCTTTCGAAACCGTGACCGTGAGAACTACACCCTAAGGAAGGGAAGGTTTGTTACCAAAAGAAGATGAAAAAAACAAAAAAAGAAGCCCTTACCATTCACCATACCCCCCCAAGGTTAACCACTAGTGGGGCGCCGCCAGTTTGGCCACACCCCTCCATTACCGTGAAAAGAGGACCCCTCTCTCTCTCTCTTACTGCCCGGCTCCGCCAATATTCTCTCTCTCTCCTACTCGGCCGCTGCATCACCCAAACCCGTAGGTGCATTGGTACCTCTGTCACACCCTCTAACGGGCCGCCACATATATTATTCTCTCTCTATCTCTCTTCCAAATATTCTCCCTCCCCCTCTCTGCTTGTCCACACTCCAGCCCCGGCGGGCCACTATACCCCCACCCCCCCTCTTGTCCACACTCCCTTCGGCCTTATACCCCCCCCGGTTTACTTCCCCCCCAACCCTAGTGGACCACTGGCCTAACACCCCCCCCCCCCATCTTCACCTAGCTCTAGCTCTCTCTCTCTCTCTCTCTCTCTCTCTCTCTCTCTCTCTCTCTCTCTCTCTCTCTCTCTCTCTCTCTCTCTCTCTCTCTCTCTCGGGAGAGTGGCTCCGCAGACCATGGAAGGAATCTCTCTCTCTCTCTCAATTCCCTTCTCCACCACGCACCCTTTCCCGTATCCCCTCTCTCAATCTTTTTTCCTCTACGGTGGGAACCCGCCTTAGGGGAATCTCTCTCTCTCTCTCTCTCTCTCTCTCTCTCTCTCTCTCTCTCTCTCTCTCTCTCTCTCTCTCTCTCTCTCTCTCTCTCTCTCTCTCTCTCTCTCTCTCTCTCCCCCCCCCCTCTCTCGTTGACTAAGCCCCCCCTCCCCAATTTCCGCCCGCTGTCGAATTACCTACGCCCACGCCTCGCATCCCGGTCCCAACCCTCCCGCTTGAAGCCACGCACACAACCCTATCCCCCCCCCCCCCCCCCCCCCCACCACCACCACCACCTCACTCTCCCCATCTTCTCCCCCTCGCGCTCGTACGCACACCCGACACCCGGCTCCCGGCGCTCGTGCTCTCTCTCTCCACTAGCCCGTGCAGGCACCGCCTTGACACACCCGACTCCCCACACCCTCACACACGCACACACACACACACACACACGCTTGCGCGCACCCCCTCTCTCATTCACCATCTCCCCCCCTCCGCCTGTGTGTCGCCAGGTCGAAAATCAAATTGAAAAAAAAACATATATATATGTATATATTAATACCCACCCCCCCGTTCCCACGCACGCATACTCAACCACACATATAAATATACATGCACACACATCTATATATATACACACACGCTCACGCACACGCACCCATACATAGACGCACACGCATATACGCACGTACCACACATAAAATTAAAAAAAAACGGAGGATCCTACGACTACGGCACATCAACAAAAGAAGGAGAAGTCCGAAGCACGCACCACCGACAACCAAAGGAACAAAGGCGCCGATGCATGCCCCGGACGACCCCGAAAAGACGAACGCACTACACCGACGCACTTGCAACAGACCATTCGCCGGCATTACGCAACCACGACACCATTTTCAGTAAACCGTAGGTTATCATCATTTTTTCAGTTTTCACCCAAGCCTTGTAAAATTCCCAATTCTTAAATTCCCTCTCTCTAGGTGATGGTCACAAAGGCCCACCTAGAGGTTTTCATTTTTAATAACTCTTAAGACAAAGCAAGGGTCAACCACACCGGGCCCACCACCTTGCTTTGTCTCCCCAATTAGTTACCCTAATCAAACCGGGATAACCCTAATCCAAGCAGCCAACACCTATAAAAGGATACTGAGAGGTCACTATCAAGGGGTGAAGTTCATGAGAGGTCAGCATTTGGTAGAGTTTTAGTGGGAAGAATTGACACTATTGGCATCACGGGAGGGGGCTTGTGTGAAGGTTCTTTTCTCCCCACCTCTCTAGCACAACTGTGTGCCGCCTCGTTGGAAGGAAGGTCATTGTAAATACTACAGAAATAATTCTCCCACACACCCACGACGGTTTTCATCATTTGTCAATCTCTCTCTCTCTCCCCCTGTGTGTGTGTGTGTGTGTGTGTGTGTGTGTGTGTGTGTGTGTGTGTGTGTGTGTGTGTAAGTTTGCGGTGTTCACATCATTGTGGTCTGCGTCCTAGCCGCTCAAAGCTAGGTGGTGCCCCCTGTTCACTTTATCGTGATCGGCTCGAGGCGTGCCATCGGCCCCCGGCGTTTTAGAGCCGTTGAGGTTCGGGTGTCTCTTTGCTCCCGTCAACATCTTACCCGAGGAAATAACAGATCTTCCTACAACCCGACGGTTAGTACATGACATTACCTTAGTTCCAGGTGCACAACCTATTGCCAAGTCACCATACAAGATGTCTCTTTCAGAAGCTTTGGAACTGAAAGACCAATTAACTCAACTCCTCGAGCAAGGCTTTATTATATTTCAGAAGAAGAAGGATGGAACCTTCAAACTCTGTATAGATTACAGAGGGTTAAATCAGTGTACTATCAAGAATAAGTACCCCTTGCCGCGAATAGAAGAGCTTTTTGATCGCCTTGGGGGCGCCCAATGCTTTTAAAAAATAGATCTCAGATCAGGCTACTATCAAGTGCGAATTCAAGAAGAAGACATCCCGAAAACCGCCTTCAACACATTTATCTACCTAGGAAGGAATTGGAGAAAAGACCAAGTATGAAAGGAAGAAAGCGGTACAAGGTCTCCACCTGCGGTAGAAAAATTTTCCATGACTCCAAAATTTCTTTTTGCAATAAAATAATATTTTAGGGTAATTTTGAGATAGTGGCAGTGCACAAGTATCATAACCTTGTAGAACTTTCCATTAGAGTCATTTCCTAGTTTTGTGGAAATTTTCCATTAAATAATAATATCGAAATCGCATGAAACTTGAAGGGAAGCTACAGTGGATTATCAGGAACATATCCTATCACTGTCACAGCATTCTGGAGAGGTACAAAGATCGCGATCGTTCGTCCCAAAGTCATCAAAAACAGCGAAGAGGTGATCCTAATGGATCGTTTTAGGGTCCCTAAAGCCCCTCCTAGGGTCAAAACAACATAAAACATGCATATAGACACTCAAAACAACGATTTAAGGCCTCAAACTTGTAGTTGAAAACCTACACCGAATCTTGAATGATTACACTTGAATGGAAGAGCAAGGTAAGAGGAACACAATGCAATAAACAAATCTGAATTTGGATTACCGTAGCCACAATGGCAAAGATTACAAGTTGGAACAAGAAAGAGCTTTCAAACGTACGCTGTCTTCTCAGTTTTCCATCAAAAAGATCATGTTCAAACTTACAAAAAATGACCTTTATAGATTAGGTCTTTACAAATGGCTTGTCCGGCCAAAATCTCCTAAATTTCTAACTGGCTCTCTAATATGAAATTGCTCCAAGAAGAATAATCATTAATCCTTTGACAAGTTCTCGGCCTGGAGATGCTTCCTTCCAAAAGAATTTTACAAAGGTTTCTCATAAAAATATGATCCTTCTCTAGAAACGGTCGCTTGTCGCTTCGTTCGCCAAACGCTCCCCCCTTCCTTATCCTTGCACGCCCTTGTGCATGTTCAGTGCTTTGGCCGTTGATGTGGCTCCAATGAAGCAAGTGTTGATGAAAAACTTCTTGTTCGAAGGACAGCTGCCAGTGCTTCTTGATGCTGTCTGAATGGATTTTCAGATAACGTGTGTTGGTATGCTACGTACCGTGCCTTGAGGTCCTTCGCCATAGGATGGAAAATCCGTGAGTCAATTTCGAAGAATCCTATGACGAAGGCCTCTTCGAATGTCTGCAAGTAGTGTGAGGGCAGGTACATTATCCTGGAGTACATTGCCATCAAAATGTGTCGTGGCGGTGACTCCTGGAGATTCCAGCAGATCCCTCTGTGTCCTTCCAAGAACAGATTCCACGGATGATCGTTGCCTCCAGTGTCTTTAAACACCTGGATGCAGGTGACGATCATCCGGGCTATCTTTACTAGCATTTGACACGCCATGTCGGGGACATCCCGCAGCAATGTGACTGTCGAATTTAGTGTGTTGATCATGTAGGCTACTGTAGGGGGCTGCTGAGCTGTCAAGACCGGGTAATTCAGTTTTTGCGGCCTCGAGCCTTTCCATGTGGCCAAATCCTTCCATGTGCATCTTCTAGGGACTGGGCAGAAAGTAGGATCTATTTGTATATGCTGAGGAGCGTTGTGGTAGTTAGTTAGATCCTGTGGCCGTTTCTCCAACCACTTCTGCCTCCACTTTGGGTGGTCGTCGACAAGCATCTGGGCTTCTTCCAATGTTAGTGCAATGCCTTCGTAACCCCCTTCTTTGTTTCGTGGCAGGGCTGGCCGCATCTTTTCTTTCCACAGAATTGCTTCATGGCATAGCAGAGGAAGTGAGAGGTACTCATGGCCAAACCCTTCCACCTGCTCTTCTGGCTGTAAGTAGGCCAAGGCCGCTGACTCCATTATCTTCTTTTCATAGAGCATGTACTCCTTTGATGGCCCCTCTGACATGTCCTTAATGCTCTCATTGAGATCATCTCTAATATCCAGATCTGGCCCTTCAAATTCATGCTTCTGTTGCCCTTGGTGTGATGTTTTAGGCAAATCAGGCACTTGTTGTCCGAGCAGCAGTTGCGGTTGGCTCAGGGCTTTGTCTGCTTTGATTTGTTGTTGAAAAATCAGATCTTCTTTTTCCTTTAGCAGTGTGTCACCGATCGTCTTCTGAGTTTGTAATTCGGCGCTTGCTTGAGCTAGTCGTTGCTCCAGTTCCTTTAGCTTTCGCTCATTTGCCGCCGTCTGGGCCTCCATTCCTAATACGAGAAGTTGTCTTTGAAGCTTTTCTTGCTCTAGCTCCGATTTCAGTGCCGCTATAGTGTTCACTGTTGTGTCATTGTCAGATGTGGAGACCAATGCTCCAGCAGGTTCCTGATTCGCCATCAAGGTTGTCAGAGTGCTTTTGACAGTGTTGTATGAACTGTTAAGTCTCTGAAATCTTGCGCTCTCATAGGAAAGCTGCTCCGTTGCTTTCTGTACTCTTGCCATCAACTCTTGGCATTCCTTTTCTTTGGCGGTCAAATCTTTGATCAGAGACTGAGCCTGCTGTCGCTCAAGGTCTCTTTCCTCCGTTGTGAGTTCTAGTCGTGCTCTCAGGCTCTCTAACTCCTCTTGCCCAGATGCTTGCTTTTGTTGGGCCTCCTGTACCTGCTTTTCCTTTTCACTCAGCACCACGTGCAGGCACTGGAACTGTCTTTCTAATTCCTTTAAAGTTTGCTTGTAGTCAAAATCAGCAACTGCCTGGCAGCCTTCGTGGTATCCGATTGCTTCTGTAGGAGGTATAAACTCCTTTTGTGATGTTGAAGGAGGAGGAGGTGTCTGTTTTTTGTTCGATGGAGAAGGGGGAGGAGGAGGAGATTTCGGCGAGGGAGGAAGTGGTGATTTGGGCGAGGGAGGAGGTGATGTTTTAGGCAAGGGAGGAGGTGCGCTTGCTTCTTCTCGTACATGCCTCTTTTTGGAAGTGTCTTCCCCTCGTTGCGAAGCAGATGCATCTGCTTTTCTTTTCTTTAAAATCTTGATGATTCTTTGGCGGGTCAGATCCGCCGCCCGTCGCGCTTCCACATTCCTCTCTCTTTGGATCTTCTTTAGCTGCTCTACTTGGTTTGTTTCATCAGCTGCATCTTTCTCCATCGTTCCTTCAGTGGACTGCAAAGAAATGTCCACTTCTGCAGCCTTTTTCTCTGCTTCTAACCTTTGCTTCTCAGCCCGTATGCGAGCTGCATTTTCTATTCTTTCTTTCCTTTCCTTCTCGAATCTTCTTTTTTGTGTTTGTTGTGTTGCAGCGGCTCTTGCCTGTCTGTCAGCCCGTAACTTGGTTCTCCTTTCCTCGACTCTTTGTTGGGCTTCTGCATATGCTTTCTGAAGGTCCGACTGCGGTACTGCACTTCTCTCCCTTCTTTTTCTCTCGAGCGGCTTTGTGGAGTCTTCCTCCTTGCTTTCTTCAACCTCTGATGGCCCTTTGTCTTTTGATTCTTGAGATTTTCCTTCTTCATCAGTCTCTGTTTTTTCTTCATCACTCGAGCTTTTGTTGGAGGTCTTTGCTGAGCGCGATGATGTCGTTCCAAGGGTCGTCCTTACTGAATGAGCAACCAGATTTGCTTTCTAGATCAGGGCAGGGCCGTTTGAGAGCTAGCAGCTGGCAGATCTTCAATCATTCCCAAGGCTTGATATGCTATTCTTGTTAGCATCGGCCTTGCGTTCATGTAGCTTTTGTTTTTTGCCGAGTTTTTCAAATTTACTTCAACCAAGTTTTCCAAAATGTAAGAACCGTAGTCACAGCGAATGGTTCTATTTTGGATGTCGCTAGAGCCATGACCACGGCAATGTGCAGGATTGGCTCGGTGTAGCGAGGAGGTTTTTGTACTCTGAAATGCTGAGAGATCAATCTCATCGGCAATTCCAACTCTCCGTATATCATGTCACTGTATATGTATTTGTTTCCTTTTGCTTTGACGAATGCCTTCTCATTATCCAGTGACTTTGTCTTCGCCAGCAAATCATGTTGCCCTGGGAGGAAATGCAAAGCTGCCTTGATGATTTCTTTCGTGATTTTTACTTTCACCTTTGATCCATCCTTGTCCGTGAGCATTGCCTGCCCATCATATTGTATCGAGCACATGAGCTCGTGGGCCCTCATGTAATCTATTCCCCATGGCTGTAATCTGAAAAATTGCTCCAAGTGCACAGCTCGCATTGCCTCTATTACCTCCGGCCTTCGGTGGAGGTTCCATATCTCTTATGGCATGATAGTTGTCTTTACCATGTCACCATTAGCATCCTTAAACTTTGGGATGAATATGTGGGCAAGGATTTGAGCTAGTATTTCATCCGAGATGTAAGCCTTTTCATTTGTAGCGAGCTCCTCCACTTCATATGGTGCTGCTGTCCACTGCCTTTCTTTCTTTTAGCGAGGCATTCTGTGTCAAGAGAACCACAAGCTGTTAGGATTTTTCCTTCGCAATCAATCGCATTTAGACTTTTAGTAAAAAACAGTTCAAAAGTTAAAACTGATCATAACTTGAACAAATTTCATCCATTCTTGTCCATATTTCACCAGTGGGACTAGGAAGACTAGAGCTATGACTGATTAAAATCTGAGCCAATTCTGGACCTGAGGTACACCGATCGCGATCGTAGTACAAGGCCAAAATTAGATTTGATCACATGAGTGGGTTGCTGATAGTTGGAGGGCCATTTTGGTCCACTCTGTGTTTCATTTGAACCACTTTTGAGTTTACAGGTCCCAATTTTGGGTTACAAGGGAGTTTTAGACTAGACTTTGTCTTTTTATGAGTTTTGGACGTCCAAATGGCTTGAAACTTGGTTGGTGACTTGAACAAGATGTACACAAGGGATCTGTAAGGTTTTGGTTAAAATATGATGCTGAAGTACACTGATCGCGATCGTAGTACCTGAGCCTTTTTTGGTGAAAACTAGGTGGTCATGGACCCCTATGCCTGCCTAGCCCACTGATGATTTATTTCCAAGTTTGGACTTAAAATGAACAAATTAGAGCAATTTTCCACTGTTTGACCTTATGTTACTAAGTCTAACCATATTGGGTTTTCCTGATGAAATTTGGTTGGATCCTGGAGTTAGTTGAAGTTAGTTTTAGATCTCCCACTGCTTCCATGAGGTGCTACTACCATCAACCTACTCCATTGTCTGATTTTGACTTGATCAGGCACTTTATACCCTGTCTTAGGAGGTTTTTCCAGATTTGTGCATTTTTCAGGCATTCCTTGGATATCCATGTGATACTTGAGCATCCCTAAGTCATCGTTTGGTCTTTGGCATTGGTTCGGCTCCAATTCTATCTTTGTGTGATCATTCAAAACTGAAATGACTATATATGTACTTGTAGGAGATTCTGAGATCCATTCGAGGTTTTCTACAACTGTTCTGACTCTTAGTCCGACAAGTGTGCCTTTCAAACTATCCATCATTATTTTTAACCAGATTTTGGTAGTTGTAGGTCAAATTTTCCCTTTTTGGTTGTGCTTGACAAATTAGGCCCATTCCATGATCAAAATTTGTGCATTTTTCTTGAAAATTCAAGAGAGTGTACTTTTAATTGAGTTCCAAGCCTGGGCCAAATCAAAAGTTGCAAAACCTGCATCTGGGGGCACCGATCGCGATCATACCACAGAGGCCAAAATTAATTTTGACACCAACAGATTGTAGGCGAGGCTGAGGGGAGGTTTTTTGCATATTCTGTCCCAAATTTTGTCAGTGAGGTACACCGATCGGGATCGGTGTACCACCACCAAACTGTGATTTGATCATATGGCTTGTTCCTGACCTTGTGGGGAGCACATTGGTGTATTCTGTGCCTAGAAAATTTTTTGTTTGGATGCCTCTAAGGGCCCTTGACCTATTTGACCCGATCCGACTTTGATTTGATCCCTTCGTCCGTTTGTGCAACGATTCGCGCTTGCATGCGTAATAGACTTGATCTTTACTTGATAAGAAACATACCTGTGAAATCTGGTATGCAATGCTGGCTCCGACCGTCCATACGGGGTAGAAATGTGGCACTCGCTCTAAGTCAAGAAGCTCTCTTCTTCTCTCTCAAAATGTGAAAATGAACAATGAGCTAGAATTTGGCCTACCTGGCCTATATCTTCCCGAGATTTTCATGACATAGGGCTGATTTTCCTCACCTTTGATCCCGATATAATTTGCATACGACCTGTGCGTCGAACCTCTTGTCATTCCGGCGTCGTATGACCATTTGATGTGATTTTGGCAAAATGTAGTCATGATCATTAAGGCCGAAATTCGACATCTTCAGATTAGCTTCATATCTTCCATGCTTGATAACCTTATCATGATACTTGGGCGTTTGCTTCCAGAACTTGATTCCGACACTTGTGAGCGATATTTTTTAATTTTTGATGTTTTATTAACGAAAATCAAACAAAATAAATTGAAAATACTTATTAACTGACAAAAATTAGCCAAAATTATTATACTCACCCCTAAGCATATATTTTCTCTAGAAGCATCCCAATGGTCCGGATTTTGTCATTACAGCTCATTATTATGCTGGTCGGATGATACAAAAATGCTAAAAATGCCAGGTTTTGATCAAATATGTTCGAAATTGAACTCTAAATAATGAAAAACCACACACGTTATGTACATATATACACATTGGACCCCTTAATGGACCTGACTGCTAGATTCATCAATTACTCCCCCCTTCCTTGTGTGAGTCGTCCCGGACGAAGGTTGGGTGCATGTGCATGGGTTTTGGAATCTGTGTCTATGCATGGCCGTGTGATGTGTCCCTATTCTCATGTTTGAGACAATGCGTTGGGTAACAAGGTGCTGTGCAAGATCCGGGGACTGAATGTAGTTTTCAGTGGCTTTTGATGGCGAGGGTAGTTGTGTATGGAACAGAAGAGCTTGCAGTCGAATTGCTCTTTCCCTGATTGTGGGTGTTGTGATGGCAACTATTTTTGGAACTCATTTGTATGCGGTTTGTTGCATGTTTAGAGATTTGACTTTAGTTTTCACTGGTTTTCAGTGCCATTTTGGAGGTTCAGGCTTCTTGTTTTGAGTTTTGGGTTTCTTTTCGAGCTCTGTCGCCGAGTCTTTAGTTTTCTCCAGTGTTGGTTGCCATTTCCACTTTGGAGTAACTCCTGAAGGTCTTTGAGATGGTGCTGCTTCCGTCTGGAGTTTGTCTTTAGGTAGCCATATCTTGCTCGATTTGTTGGGCATCAATATTTTCTTTATCCATACTCTCCGAATAACCTTTTGTGGTGTTTTTGGCTGTTGAGTCATTTTCTTTTTGTCGATGGGGATACTCAGCCACAAGTGATCTATTTTGGCGAATGGAGTCATGTACGTGTTAGAGTCGTATGTGTACATTAATGCATGTTCTGACCATTCAATGACTGCATTGTACGTTCTCATCCATGGAACTCCCAAGCATAGTGATTCTTTGATTTCTCCGTTTTTCATTACGAAAAATTGATGAGGACAACTATTTCCATCAATATTGATTGGTAAGTTTACTATCCCCAATGTTGGCATTGTTGCACCGTTTGCATCTTGTAGATCACGTGTGGATTGCACTAGGGGTTCATCTGTAAGCATCCTGTAAGTGGAGAAGTTGACCACATTGACTCTTGCTCCTGTGTCAATCAATGCTCGTTGATATCTGCCATGCGAAAGTCTGACATTGATGCGAACATCGATTCCTGTTTCCCATTGCTCATTAGTTTGAATTACAGAAAAAGGAATTTGAGCCGTATCTGCTGGTTGACGAAGTCTTTGTTGTTGTAAGTTTTGTTTTCGTTTTAAAATCCTGACTTTGGCCTCCTCCTGCGCTTGAGCTTTTGTCTCCTTTGCTTTGTTCTTGCGCTCCTTCGCAGCGTGTATTTTGGCAAGCATCTCTGAGGTTAGTGGTAGGTTGTATTTCTTTAGTTTGCAACCACTAATCCAATTAGGCATTTCCTCTCCCTCTAATGTCGCAAGTTTAATGGCACCGCTAGATGATATGTCATGAATCACATAGGGTCCATTGTCTCGCTTTTTGAGTTTTCAGGAATGTTGTTTCAGGGTATACATTAAGATGTAATCTCCAGTAGCAAATTCCTTGCTGATAACATGTTGATCAAAGAATGATTTCATGTTTCGTTTTTGCGCGTAGATTGATGCAACGGCTCTCAATCTAGTTTCATCCAGTTTTTCCAGGACATCACCTGATTGGATAATTCATGGCCCGTCCATTCTAATTGTTTAGCGACCCGAAGCGTGGGGATAAGAAGCTTGAATTCCATAAACCATGTTGAACGGAGTCGTTCCGATTGATGTTTTGTAAGCTACTCTATATGCCCATAAAGCTGAATGCAGCTTTTGATGCCAGTCAGCTCTCGATTCGCCAACAATTTTGGTGAGAATTGTCACCAAAATCTTATTCGTACTTTCTGCTTGGCTGTTCGCTTGTGGGTGATAGGGAGCAGACTTCCTGTGAATTACCATGAATTCATCCAATAGGAATTCAAGCACTTCATTTATGAAGTGAGTTCCTCTATCGCTCACTAACTCTATTGGTAAGCCATATCTGGTGAAAATGTTCTCATACAAAAACCGTGCTGTCGTTTTTGCATCATTCTGGTTGTTGCTTTTGCTTCCACCCATTTTGTTAGATAATCTTTTGCCACACTAATGTATTGAGCATGCGTTTTATATCCCGGAGGCGCTATCAGTCCTACAAAATCTATTCCCCATTTCGCAAACGCTCTTGCCCCCATCATTGGCCTCAAGGGAATATCATATCGTGCTCTAGGAATTTTTGTTTTCTGGCAATCGTCACATCGTTTCACAAACTCCTCAGCGTCCATGAATAGTGTAGGCCACCATATGCCTGCAATAAGAATTGCTTGGCCGTTTTGTCAGCTGACAAATGTCCACCAGCTTGTCCTCCATGTGCTTGCTCTAAGATAGGAATGTATTCCTCTTCATTCGCGCACATTCTCAATTGATTGTCTTTTCCCCTCTTGTAAAGATTGTCGTCAATCAGTACATAGTTTTCTGTCTCTTTCGTGATCGTTTTGATACGTGATCTACTCATCCTTCAGGCAGTATCCTGGTGGTGAGGTATTCAACAATGTAGTTACTCCATCGGGGTGCTACAGATAATTTGAATAGAGTCGTGTGCTCTATTTGCTTTTGAAGCGTGCATCTAACATATGATTTGATATGCATATGAACAGTATGTTGCATTTTCGGCCAATACACACCCATTCTCATCAATCTTTGATACATCTGTGCATGCCCATTGTGAATCCCCGTTGTTTGTACATGAGCTTGATTTAGGTACAATTCCCGTTCACTCGCTTCAACACAAAGCCTAAGGATTTGATCCGATCCTTGTTTGTATAGCCTGCCCGCCAACATTACCAATGATCTGGATGCTGCAATGGTAGATGGTTGTCTTGTCACATTCAATGACCCGATAGTCAGCAAAGGAATCACATCCTCGCTCCATCTTGGAACCATTTCTATGTTGAAAAGATATGCATCTGGCAAATCATCATCAACCCCTACTGGGTTTTCTCCATGCATCATTCTAGATAAATGATCCGCTCTTTCATGTGTAGTTCCTTTTTTTACTACTACGGTGAAGTCAAACTCAAGCAGTATGATGAACCATCGAACAATCCTTCCCGTACTGCAAGGTTTGTTTACTAAGTACAGCAGTGCTTGGTGATCAACAAAGAATACAAATTTATTGGAAAGTAAGTAGTGTCTAAACTTTTTCACTGCATAGACCATACCCAAACTCTCCCTCTCAGTTGTTGTGTAATTATTCTCTGCATTGTTCAGCTGTCTACTGGAGTAACTTATTGGAAAATCCATGTTGTTCTCTCCAGGTTGTGCAAGTATGCATCCTATTGCAAACGCTGATGCATCTACGTGGATGTGAAATATCTTTTCCCAATCCGGAACCTTCAAAATTGGAGAGGAAATTAACCTTTGCTTCAAAGTTTGAAAAGATTATTCGCACTCATCCGTCCACTCAAATTTAGTTATTAGCGCGTAAAGTGGTTTTGCAATTATAGCGTATGAGTAGATAAATCTGCGATAATATCCACAATGGCCCATAAATGCCTGTACCTCCTTTACCTTTACTGGTCGTGGTAGATCAACAATAACGCTGATCTTCTCCATGTCTGTCGAAATACCGTTTTTGGACACTATATGTCCCAATATTTTGCCATGTCTTACCATGAAGACACATTTCTTTGGATTCAGGCAAAGCCGATACAGTCTACATTTTTTGAACACCTTGGTCAAGTGCTCTATGTGCTCCAATCTTACAAGAGAGTGAACGCACAAGTCATCCATGTAAATTTCTAAGAACTGTCTTAGATATTCTTTAAAAGCATGACCCATCAGCCTCTGAAATGTGGCTGGTGCATTTGTTAAGCCAAAAGCCATTACCCGGAATGCAAAAATACCCCATTTAATTGCGAAAGCCGTTTTGTGTTGATCCTCTGGCTTTATTGCGAGTTGGTTGTAACCCGAAAAGCCATCTAAGAAACTATAAGCCTCTTTTCTTGACACCCTTTCTATTACATGATCAGTAATGGGTAGGGGATAGTTGTCCCGAATTGTAGCAACGTTTACTTTCTTGAGATTGATGCACACTCTTAACTTTCCATTTGTTGTCCTACCCTATTAGGATACCCTCTTGGTTTGTAATTCTAGTTCGTAATGAACATTAGCGTTCTTTCGTCTACCAAATATTGATCTCTCGAAGGTTGTTCTATATATGTTGGTGGTGCCATACCCTCGCTATTTCCCCACGGTTGATAGGCTTCATCTGCGTACATTTGTGATTCAGGTTCTGTTGCGTAAGGCTCATTCGGTTCCTCATAATAAGAAACTTGAAGTGTACTATTTGTTCCTAGTGATGCTTCACAAGGTTGAGCATACCTAATCATGGCTCTATTTTCCTGTGGTAATGGAGGTTGTTGACCCAACACAGGTTGAGGTCTGTCTGCTCCTGCTACTAGATTCATATTTGGTCCAACTTGATATCTTGGAGGAGGTGGTTGGGATGGTCCTGTTGGAGGTCCATGAGGTCTTTCTCTCATGTAGTTTTTGTTATAAAAACATTCTTCTGTGCTATGATTTGTCCATTTTTGCTCTATGGCGCACCATTTCAGTACTCGTCCATTCACAATTGGTGCTTTTGGCTGTTGTGTGCACCACGACGTCGGGTGATCCCCCCCACATATGTCACACTTCCTCGTCTGAGACTGTCTCATCACCGGATTTGATCTCATATGTTGCTGCATTCTCTTTGTTACCTCCTGTATCATTTGATCAGCTGTCGACATCAAGGACGCCTGAGCATCTTTCTTGGTAGAGGGTTCGCTTTTAATCGATGAATAGCCACTGGTTATTGAATCAGTATCCTCTGACACTTCCCCATATGCTTTGCAGTTATCAACAAGATATAACGCTTCCCTTGTAACCTGTTGAAATGTGCTACAGGCCTTCAAGTGAAGGTCCTTTTTCAAGAATTCATTCCTAAGTCCTTCAACGAAGAGCACAGACAATCTCTCATCCTACGGTAATTCCCTCCTCGGGCACCTCTCAATGTATTGCTTGAACCCCTTCACTTTTTCATTCTCCCTTTGTTTAAAAGCATATATTTGCGATACAGTATTATGCTTTATACCCCGTTTTGAGAATTCTTCCGTGAACTCGCACAATACATGTTCAATATTCGGACAAGTTTCAGGGTTTAAAGGTTGACACCATGTTAAGGCCGTCCCTTCCAAGGTCATCCCGAATCCCTCGTATTGAGTATGGAAATCAGTGATCTATTCTGCTCTTAAGACTTGCTTGAAGAGCGATACATGGGCATATGGATCCCCTGATCTGCTATACTTCTTCGGCATGCACTTCGCTACTTGGGATGGCCTAATCCTTCTATGATCTGTGAGAAATATCATTGCTCCCGTGTCTCAACTTAATCGTTCTCGGGCATCATGGAGGTCGTGGGTTGCTCTCGTTGGCTCCCCTGCTCCAAATCTACTACTAGGATGCAAATGTGATGGGGTGGCTGCAAATGTCGGACCTACTGCTGTATGTGTAGAGATAGGAACCGCACTACCTTGATTTGTAGCCATTTATTCTCTGGAATGTAATGTTTCCATGGGGCTTGGCATCGAATAATGAGGTCGACTGAAAGAATCAGCTACATGAGTCCTCCCTCCACCTGTGGTCACCGATTCTGGCACGACAGTTGTAGGTGCTGGTCTTAGTGGGCTTGGAGTGACATAATACTGGTGAAGTGGTCCCCCAAAGTATGTATATCCTTCCAACTCTTTTTTATTGATTGCTGCATATTGTCTTCCATACTTGTCGTATGCAGCAATTTTCGTTTCCGCTCCCTCTGGGTAGGTGAAGACATAAAGTCTTTTCCGCTCAATTATCTCTCCGACGTAGGGTTCCTCGCATCTATAATAGAGATGTTGCTCTCCATTATTATACTTGTATAACCCCAAGTAGACATTATCCGTGTTGACTCTCAACGTTTCGTTTTCTCGCCTTAATCTCGCATTAGGTAAGCTCATTGTTGGTGCCTTTTCCTCATGTTCCTCGTCTATTTTGGCTTTTGTGCCCATTAATCCCCACTTGTCTACAATGTTAGGATTCAGGACTACCAAGTACATGATACCCTCGTCATCTAGGTACCTATCTCCACTATAGCTCATAGGCACTAAGTCCCTGAACTCACTTGGTCTATCTTCTATTTTCACACAGTAGCGGTCCATACCATCTTTGTATATCTTGGCACCTTGCTTGTTGTCATATTGATACTTGATGAACAATAGCTTTAATGTGGCCGAGGGGTCTGATGGTCCTACTGCCATGTTTTCTCTTCCGTTTAGTTTTAATTGTCCCAAGTGTTCTGTGAAATACTCGTAAGATCTCTCTGAAGAAGTATCGGAGATGCCTTCTTCAAGGATCGGCTCTAACGGTCGTACTATCCCTTGGTTTACACTCTCCTCCGTTGATACAACACTTGTTTGATCCGCTAAATTTAGGTGTCTGGTGTTGATTTGTTTTTCCGATCTCAAAAACATGAAGAAAGTGGGATTTACTGACTGAATCCAAACCTCTTACCTGGAGATGGAATGATCTTCCAATTCCTGCGACTGCATGGATTGTTACTTGATCGGTCTCTGCTAATGAATACACTGGATGGCTATGAGATCACTGTATCATTCCAACTGTCAGCAGATTCAACACTTTCACAATGATCTCAACACAATTTTGCTTGCAGATTATTGACAGTATGTCCAATTTGAGTTTTGACAACTCTTGATATCTTAAATAGTCTAGGTCTATGAACAGGTTAAAAATGAGTTAGATCTAGGCCAGAGGTACACCGATCGCGATCATACTTCTGGGCCCAAATTTGACCAAACTTCATCAGCTTGTTTACCAGTCTATTTTAAGGCTACCTCTCTGATACTTTTGTAACCAGACTCTAAAAAGTCAAGCTTTTAACAGTTCTTGGTTGGAAGTGTCTGCTTCCTAGAATCTGTCAGTTTGATCTGATTTTAGTGCTTGATTAGGGATTTGGAAGCTATCTGGGGTTGTCCTGTGTACAGGCTATCCCTCTGTATGGTTCCTTCCCAGTTTAGATGTGTTTTGGTCTACTGAAAGTCAATTTGTAAGCCAGTTTAGCAGTTTTTGACTTGGATCTGTATTCAGATGGTTTGAAAGGTATTTTGAGGTTTTTGGCTCTAGGTCCTTTAGACTTTTATGTTTGTATACACCTAAGGATCCCACAGATGAAATCTGGTCAAATTTTGGCACTTAGGTACACCGATCGCGATCGTACTCTGGGCCCAAATTAGACCAAATTTGACATACTCTGGACACTGATGTTTTAAGGCTATCCCCCAAGTCTTTTTGCATTTGGATCACCAAAAGCCAAGATTTGCACTTTCTGGGTCTGTCAGGCTAGTTTTACCCAAGTGGCCTGATTTCCTTGATTTTTGATGTTTTTGGGTGTGGTTGCTTTAGACAAACTTGTTTAGAATCTTATCAGGAAGGCACATGTCAAATCTTATACAATTCTGACACTGAGGTACACTGATCGCGATCGTAGTACCTGGGCCACATCTGATGAAATTTGGTCTGCTCCCTCTGACAAGTATTTCCTAGTGTTTTGTGCTACCACTTTGTGATTTGAATCAATATCAACCCTGTTTGGTCAGATTTTCAAAATTTCAGAGTCTTATGGAATTTTTGCTAAAGTTATGGTTCCTTGGTTTCTCGACTCTAACTTTTACCCCAAATCTGATTGGAATGTGATTTGCTTATCCTACTCCTAAGTACAGAACTGAAAAAACATAAGGAAATGAATCAAACAAAACAAACACGATGGATTTCGGGTGAGATTTCAGTACTCAATCGAATTAGAGAAATTGAAGAGCAAAAATGCTTTAACACTCTCACTCACAGCTCCCTAAATCTCCTAAGAGAGGATCTAGCCGGTCCACTGGCTCTAGAATCCACTAAGCTCTAAACCCTTGTCTAGAAACCTAATTGAGGTGTAAAATGGATTTGTGGATTGATCTTTTTTAATGAATCTAACTGCGCACTCGGTCACTCATCACCTAAGGTGCATTCCCTGGCAATGGCGCCAATGTTTGCGGGTCGCCGCAACGGACGTCCATAGCATAGCTCTCAAGCATCAACATATTTATCAATACAAGGGAAGCGACTCGGATGAGGCATGGAAACTCACTAGGGTGTTAATCCTAATGAAGTGAACTCGAAGAGATGCAACTACTAACTCTACAAGCAAATCAAATGCATTACCGCCAAGTAATCTGCCTATGTCCTTCTACACAGCTCTCCAGTCATCACGCCCGTTTACCATGCAAATCATACCGGAATCGCACGAAACTTAAAGGGAAGCTACAGGGGATTATCAGGAACATATCCTATCACTCTCACAACATTTTGGAGAGGTACAAAGATTGCGATCGTTCGTCCCAAAGTAAACAAAAATAGCAAACAGGTGATACTAATGGGTCGTTTTAGGGTCCCTAAAGCCCCTCCTAGGGTCAAAACAACATAAAACACGCATATAGACACTCAAAATAGAGATTCAAGGCCTCAAACTCGTAGTTGAAAACCTACACTGAATCTTGAATGATTACACTTGAATGGAAGAGCAAGGTAAGAGGAACACAATGCAATAAACAAATCTGAATTTGGATTACCGTAGCCACAATGGTGAAGATTACAAGTTGGAACAAGAAGGAGCTCTCAAACGTGCGCTGTCTTCTCAATTTTCCATCAAAAAGATCATGTTCAAACTTACAAAAAATGACATTTATAGATTAGGTCTTTACAAATGGCTTGTCCAGCCAAAAGCTCCTAAATTTCTAACTGGCTCTCTAATATACAATTGCTCCCAGAAGAATAATCATAAATCCTTTGACAAATTCTCGGTTTAGAGATGCTTCCTTACAAAAGAATTTTACAAAGGTTTCTCATAAAAATATGATCCTTCTCTAGAAACGGCCGCTTGCCGCTTCGTCCGCCAAACAGTGTTCCATTATGTATACGCTTTTTTCTAGTCACTATGTGCTGGCACAGCCGTAGTATCGTGGATGACATCAGTGCTTGTGTCACTAGGAGATAGTTGAGGAAATATTGGAAGCTTTTTGGAATTATCAAAAAGGTGATTGGTAGTCCCTAGAAGATCTAAAGCTGGGCAACAAATTCTCCCTCCAGGAGGAGATCCTACTCAGAAGATTACTGGGAAAAGTTTTTGAACTAACTCGTCCCCCCTTCTCCACTCCAATGGATTGGAAAGCTTGGCATCATGATGGGATGCATCCTACGTACCCACCTGCCATGCATTATAAATGGGTAGTGTTTGGGAATATGGCAAATGCGGTACATAGTGCTTTCAAGAAAGGACTTGAAAAATCAAGTGGAAAGTCGTGCTCTCAAGACTAAGAGTACCAAAGCAATATGCAAATTTCTCTTGGAAGATGTAAATTGTCACTATGGATGCATTGGAAAAGTAAGTGGTGATAGGGCTGAACTGGATGCTAAAGAAGCAAGAGAATTATTTTCTAGGATAGGCATCAAATTGGCCTTAACATGTGCTTATAACCCTGAAGGCAATCGTAAAAGTGAACATGGAAATCCTCCAATTATCAAAGCTTTGGCTAAGGCATGTAGGGTGAGAGTGGGCAAGGTCATTACCATATGCTTTATGGGTTGATTGTACGACTCATAGCTTAGTGATTGATAGGCTAATGCCTGCAAAATTGATGTATGTTCAAAAGCCAGCGATGACAATTGAAGAGGTAGTTCTTGCCTGGAATATATTATTTGGGGAAGATGGTTTAAGTAGGGAGGACCTTCTTGCACTCTAAATAAGACAGCTTGAAAGAAGGCCTGAAGATATTGAGCTTGCAAACCCGATTGAAGGATGCAAGGCTAAAGAGCAAGGACAAGTTTGACAAAAAGCATAGACTTTGACAAAAGCCTATTGAAGAGGATGATTGGCTCCTTGACTTCTTTGCCCTGCACCTCTAGTGGCAAGCCTTTGGCATCCAACCTAGACAAATAATCTGCTATTGTGTGCAGTTTCCTTGGTGTACACACAATTGGAGCTCAAATCTTGTTAGGATGATCATCCACTAGGCAAACTTGTTATGGAGTGTCTGCTTGCCTACTAGGTAAAACAGTGATGAATGGAACGTGAAAAATATGTTTTTTCCCCAAAAGATAGTGCCAAAATTTGTTGGAATAGATGATACCTAGGGGCTCCCTTTTTGTAAATAAATTATTTCGATTGATTGAAATGGGCTGACGACTAGCATAGTACACTAGCCTACACCATTTTTCCACTTTGGCTTGCATAACCATGGCATTGAGGCAGATGCACAATTGGTGCCTTAGACAAGATTACCTTACAACTTTGGAATGATTTGTGTTGGGGTAAAGGCGGTATGTGCCTTTTTTGGATGGACACGCCATGTCCAGTTGCCCACTGACCATTGACGTATTGACCTACTGATCCCTATTCTTTCTATTAAAAAAAATAAGGAATCACTCTTGAGAGGTTGGACTCCACCCACACACAATCTCCTTCTTCTTTCCGCTCACATGTATGATAGAAGCCTTGACAACTAGCACACCACGCAAAAAAGTTTGCAAAAAGGTGTTTTCAAGCATATGCACGGTAATGCTACATATACCTATTAGCGGATACCAAGAGAGCACCTTGATGTTAAAGATCTTCGTATCATTTCAAAATTTCCTGATTGTTGGAACCCTATTTTTGTAAAACACTTATTATTTTCAATGCCGATTAAGGGGATAATTGCTTCCAACTTGTACATTATTGACCGTTATCAGTAGATTGAGGTAGCAGTAGATGGAAGGAAGTATAACCCAATGTACATTTTGAGAAATTTTCTCTAAGTATAAAAGGGAAGATTTTGTAAAGTTAGAGGAACTGCAATTTTAATTAATACGATCGCATTATTCAAGAAATAGCAGTCGTGTGTTTCCCTCTTTCTCTTTGTGTGTTATCTTGCATGCATTGCACTGCACACTCAGTGTATGTAGGAATAAGGAGCATCATTGGCTTAGCCTCGACGAGCTCTACGCGTCGATGCCAACCATGCACACCGAAACGTTGTCACTGGACATTTCTCCTACAAGCTTCAAGGTGAGGTATCTAGAGTTTGGGATGTTGGAATGAGAAATCAAGAGTAGCTATAGAATCCCCTCAGATAGGTGCACCTTTAGAGTCCAAGAAACCCAAAAAATGACCACTTGTATCAGGTGGCGATCGTGTTTTTTCCAGAGTGCATAATCAAGCTCTGACTGGCCAAGAGTGTTCCCTATTAGTAGAGGACCACTTGGGTTGAGTCTCATGAGGTTTTTGTGAGTTTTTTCATTGGTACACTGAGCGAGCATGTCTACAAGTAGACTTAGGTTTTTCATAGAGAGTTGACTGAGATTGGAATAGAAACTAGGTGTGAGCATTTGATATAAGGACTTTACAACCCTTAGCATGACTCCATGCCTTGGTCGGGTCGACTACATCCCTAGATGAAAATTTGTTGTTGAGGTTCTCGCTTTGCTACAATGGATGATAGGGGGAATCTGTAAACATTGGCACCTTTGCTGGGGATGAGCAACCTAGACTAGTGTAGACAATCATAGTATCCGGTTTCTAAAACGTTGACTAGGATTAGGTTTTGTTTTTTAGGTTAGGTTGAGGATTCCTTGACTTAGATCGTTAGGAGTAAAAGAGCAAGTTTCTTGCCGATGTAGGTACTTTTGTTGATTAGTTAGTTTTGAATAGATGTTAGATGTTTGGTATGGTGATTGTGAGGTCAAAGTGATTACAAAAACCATATTGAGCAAATAAACACAAATTAGTTGTTGTAGGACACCCCCAATTGGTATTTTCATTTTGTTTCAGGAGTAGAGTAAGTAGGACCAGTTCTTGAGTTGTGGTTCATTTGTTGGTTCTGGAAAATGTCTTGGTCTAAGAGTAATACTTTAGAGCTTGAGAAACAAGGAAATAATCACCAAAAGTGTATAGATAAAGGGGTTTCTGTGATTTACATTGTATTGCTTGCATAAGGATGGGGGGATTATAGGCATACCAACTGGAAATTGACTTGATTTTAAAAAAATGCAATTAAGGATAAAAATTGCGATTATTTACTTAGTCCACAGATTGGAAATCTTATGAATATTCTGACATCGTACACTTGTTTATGCATGTTTGAATATACAGTTTGCATATTGAAATGTTGAGAAATTCATGTGTAAATGACTGAAAGAGCTTGAAAGAAGGAGCCAGAAGGTAAAAACAATAGCTGGTGTTCAAAGAAGAAGCCAATATATGCGGTGAGCATACCATAGGGTTAAACAACGTAAGACAAGAGTTTTCAAACAAGCTGGAGTTAAATTGGGGCTCTGGAACAGTTGTAATCATGTTTTTAGCCAACCAAGGAAAAATCATGATTTTTGCTGTTTAGGACCACATGCTGACTCAACTTATGATTCTTTGAAGTCCATTATGTCACCAAAGTGGATGTGAAGCCTTGTATCAAGGAAAATCAAATTTGAGGCAAAACACATGTAAGTGACACATCAAAAATTGACTGACTTTGAGACCAAACAGGCTACAAAAGTCCAACAGTGCCAAAAATTGTGGGTAGACTCTATCAAAAGAGGGGAATCCCTAGGAATTGGAAGAAGTTTGATCATAGTCCAAAATCAAGTAGTCACTACTATTATCGCGATTATAGTTAGTGCTTTGGAAAATACAAGTTGGATTTGGATCATCTTTGCCCTAGGCGCATATATCAAGATTAGAGAAGCACACCCATCAAGTCAAAATTGAAATTGGAAATTTGGGGTGAGAGTAAACCAAACCCTAATTAGAAACCCTTTGAGAAAACACCAGAAAAGTGTTTCAAACTTGTGTAACCATCCAAAGCTAATCAAAGCATTGCCAAACATAGCAAATAAGTGTGTATTACCATTGTATAAAGGCCAGAGTTGATAATCAAGCTGAAATAGCTGTTGCAACAATAAAAGTGTTTATTGTCTGATAGCTATAATCACAATTAGTTTGTAAAAGTCAAAATTCTTTGCCCAGAGCCTAGTACAATGGTTTATACTCATCTAATATACATAATTTTGGTCACAAAAATTGGGGATAGACACAGAGCTAACTTCTAAAAGTGCATGACAATCACAAAAAGTGTATAAATTCACAGAACTTACTAAGAATTGATCATTTTTACACGACTAGCATTGTGGATTTTGTACAAAAGGGGTACTTGCCTATCGAGTAATACCGAAGCAGATTGGAATCTAATAGAGACATGACCAGCAAAACAGGTAACAGGTTAAGTTTTGCCTTACAGTATCTTTGGATTTCATCTTTTTGAGGTTAGGATCATTTTACAGATCAGGGGATACGATAGGTAGAGACCAAGCAATACATTCATGCTATGAAAAGCAATTTCATGTAGATTGAGGATAGACCCTTTTCAAGAGAGAGTGTTTCCTACCACAATGGCCAACAATATTTCAACAAGAAAGGGGTCACATACATTGTGTTATTGGAACATGCTAGGGTTGATAAACTAGAAATGAACGGAACCAAGGCAAGACTGAATGATGAGATGGTACTGCAGGTTATCTTAAATGTATAAAGCTCTGTTTTAACATAAACTGGTATGGCGTTACCAGCTGGAGGTTTATCTCATGGTTAGAGTTGTAAAGTAAAATCCCTTATAGGCAATTTTGTGTTGTGATTACACTAGTCTAATAGCACAATCAAACAGTAGTTATTTTTAGGATAAACAATAATAATTTTGTTTACAAATGAAAAAAGTGGTTGTTCCGGGAATGCCAAAAAAATTGTCATATTATGGAAATGGGAATGCCAAGTACGAGATTGGATGCTATTGGAGAACTACAATGAGCAACAATGATAACAGGTCAAGCCAAATGTCCCATTAGACAATATTACCAAGTGTAGTTTTTGCACTACGGTGCTATTATAAGTGGTAATCGTGCTAGGTGAGAGTTCTAATTTGTACGTCACATCGGGCTGGGTGAGAGTTCTAATTTGTATGTCACATTGCCACGGTGACTAATGAGCCCGTAGTTTATGCCTAAGTATGTATTTTAGAGCAATGGCCCTTGTTGTGAATGGGCAAGGCCATTAACCCTTGGTATTTTTGTGAGAGATGCCGAAACATGTACGCATAATCCTCCCTATGGAATTTTGAATATGGTTTCATCCTCCCTAACCATGTATGCTTAATCTATGTCTTGAAACCATGCTGATGCCACTTTTAATTAATTATTAATAACTTGAAAAGTATGAACTCACTATTTTGGCAAGCACTCTTTTGAGCTCACCCTTGAGAGAGTAGATGGCTATGGAGTCCCTGAGTTTTACGACACATGTAACTATGTTAATCTATTGCAAGGCTTATTTTTCTTCTCTTCTTACTTTCCCTATCACTAGTTTCTTTGTCTTAGCACATTGCTTCGATTGGGAATGCTTAAGCACACTTAATTCTCTCCTATACATGCATGTGTCATTCCATTTCCAAATTGCATGTGTGTTGAGTAGATTAGAGTTGTGTGTGCATTGATTGCCCTGGCTAAATTAATGCATACTAATCTTTTTTATTCCATGTGTGTGTGCTTATAGAGAGGCGTGTGTGTAGTTAGTGAAACATGACATTGCACATATTGCTCTTAGCTATCTGTGGCAAAGAGTTATAGATTGAGGAGAGGTAAGGAAAGTTGTTGATCTATGGATTCACTCATGTTAGCCAATCTCTTGACCATCTATGCAAGGGAATATTTATGGGAAGTAGGCTAAATTTCTTTGTGCCTCACAATCACCCCCTTATGCACGAAAGTTATGTTGAGTAGAGAGTATGTCATAGTAGGGAGCTTGTAAACTATCCATGGTTGTGTATGCAAACGTCACGCAAACCACACACACACACACACACACACACACACAAAACAAGAGGTTGCTCTTGAACAAAAAGAGAGAGATGAGGTGTGTCACTCACATCATTTCCTACACTCGTAGCCGGATAAGTTGAGAAGATCCATGTGCATAGATGAAGGCCTTCAAAGACAAGACACACATAACCCTTGCAAGCTTCCCACATTCCCTTCTTTCTCTCTCTCTCTCTCTCACACACACAAAGAAACCCTTGCAAGCTTCCCACATTCCCTCTTTCTCTCTCTCTCTCTCTCTCTCTCTCTCTCTCTCTCTCTCTCTCTCTCTCTCTCTCTCTCTCTCTCTCTCTCTCTCTCTCACACACACACACACACACACACACACACACACACACACAAAGAAACCGAGAAGTAATAGAGAACTAAAAACACAGGCAACCAATCTTGTTTCTGCCTTCATCTCACATTATATGGTTTAAATTACAAATTCTTGTTTTTTTAATAATTTAGAAACTTGTCTAGCTACCATACCATGATCCTGAGAAATTTTCAGCACTAAATAGCTCGCATAGCTGACTATATTGGCACTCAAATGCATTCAACATCAAGATCGCCTCATCGACCGGCACCCTACACAAATCTATCGGGGTTGGAAGAGAGATTCAATCTTGTCATCGGGGTATCAATATCTCTATATCTATGCAAGCAAGGTCAAGGACATTGACGTTGGATGTGATAATTTGGCGAGCAGTTTCTTGCGAGCGCTTTTTGGGAATCTGGCAAGCAGATTCCAAAATAATACACAAAGAGAGAGAGAGAGAGAGAGAGAGAGAGAGAGAGAGAGAAGGGGAGGGAGACGGCATGTGTAACAAAATTGGACAATTCTTTGAATGTAGCAGAATTAGATTGTTTAAAGAGAGCTTTTCTTTAAGCAAATCCCTAGTAAAGATAGAGAGAGTTCTTGGTTGGAGATAGCAACATTAGCAACACATTACACTAGCATGGCATGAACAATAACTTGTAAAAGAGAGAGTGACAATAGTTGGGGACCGGATTTACATGGAGCCGGCCCCCCCTCCAATAGGCATTTGTATTATAATTTCCCCCATAAAGAGAGACTTTGCTAGGATATTACAAGCTTTGTGTTCCTTAAGACCTTTTGGGTGTCATGAAGATGGAAACTTCATACACCATTCACATACTTCTTACAACTTGAAAAAACATATCCCAAGCCTCAACCCAAGGCCTCAAACACCTTCGAAGGTGGAGAGAGCTAGCGGGGTATGAGGAAGATTGAGGGAAGAAGAAGTATCATACGAGAAAGAAATTCCCCTCTCACCATAATCACTCTTAGAGAATAGCTTAGCTTACTAATGAAGATGATGAAGAGATGAGCATGCTTTAGCTTGCCTCTTGCTTGGATTTGCATCCATGATCAAGAGTTTTCCATGAAAGCACTCACTTCCCATGACTTGGAGAAGGAGCTCAAGCTTTCCATTGAAGCTTCACCATAGAGACCTGTGTGTGATTGTGTGTATGCTTTTTCAACAAAGAGAGAGAGAGAGAGAGAGAGAGAGAGAGATAATTCAAAATTCTTCCTTTACTGATGCTTACTTTCCGTTGGTCCTTTTCCGGCCTAGCCAATGGGAGCTCTCCTTTCATTGTTGAGGCAATGTGTGTAGCATTGAGACAAGTGTCCCTCTTTCCCCCTTTCAACAAATAGCTTAAGCTTTGAAGATTAATTCTCATTGGTCCACCCCATTAGCTATCCAATAGGATTGAAGCTCATTTGGGGGCAACCTAGCTAGGGGCATGACATGTGTCCTTTATGCCTCTTGGGAAAGGCTTTGATCTTTTATGCCTAGAGTGTGAGCGATCTCTCTCATCTTTCCTCTCTTCCTACGAGTGTGGATTCATGGACCCTTTATAGGCCTAGTGGATGACTTGATTTTTTTGACTCTTCAAGGTCCCTAGACCATGGTTCTTAAGGCTGCAAACAGCCTTACATTGTCTAAGGACTTTTACACTATCTTTGGGAGGCCTATTAATGGAGTAAACCCTAAGGTCTTTTAATACTCCATTAAACATGCATTGTGCTTAGGCCGACTCTCTCCTTTTAGGATCCCTATAAAAGTGGAATCACCTCTTTTGGGCTCCCGTGTTGACACCTTTGGCTCTTTGACAGACTCTCTCCTTCGTCGTGGATCCCTATAGAAGTGGAATTCCCTATAATTATGGAATCACTTATTTTGGGTTCCCATGTTGAGAACAAGTCCGTTAGAGCATCTAGCTCTTTGTCAAACCCTCTCTTTCTTGGATCCCTATAAAGGTGGAATTCCCTAAAAAAGTGGAATCACCTCTTCTGGGCTCCCGTGGTGAGATAAGTCTGGTAGCACATCTCTAATCTAGTATCTCTTGTTTCCCTTGTATCTTCCCATATTGAATGATCAATTTAATAGGATAAAACCATTGTGGAAGTTCTAACTCTCTGTGTAGGAGCACAGATTGTTGTTTTACTTTGTAGGCCTATCACACATCTATTGTTGTCATATACTACTCTTGCTCTCTGTAGGCATATCACCTCGCTCAATCTCTCCCTCTCTAGCATGGAGCAATAATCTCACACTGTATGTGACTGCTCTCAGCCTCACTGTGAACTGTGTGCTAGGTATGTTGTTGATGCGGTCAAGGAATATCAAGCTCGGAGAAAGAGGGAGCAATGTGCTAAGAACAAGCTTGAGCAGGTAGCACATGAGGAAGATAATGATCAAAATGGTGTTGATGATGCAAAGCGTCAAAGACTTTGCAATGACCTTGTTATGCTCTTCAATCGGCGTACAAAGGCCCTTGATGTTGCATCACACTCAGATATTTTGTGCAAGTTTGTCAATCATACTTTTCTTGGAGACCTTGAAATGCCCAGGGCACAAACAACCTTCATTGAAGCCATACGCAACACAATAGATGCAATCAAATTACCCAAGAGCGGATGGGAGCTCTTTCTTGAAACGTGCATCACCACAATGCTTATGAATGTTGAGTGTACATCTACCTCAAAAGTGAATGTTTCAGCTGCATCTAAATTGCTAAATTTGCACAAGAGGAACTTCATAGCTGCAAAGAATCGATTGAGGGCAGCAGGTGATGGCAATTTGCCAATCTCTTTGTGTGCTCGACAGCCCATGGATCGTGGTTTCATAACACCTGATGAGAAAGAGTTGATCTTCTCTTTTTGGATGTCTAACACTCGTGTTTCACCCAATAAGAAGGATGTGTGCCGAAAGCGTATTGGAAGATATGTCAAACATCCTGTGCATCTTCTTGAACAATCTCAGGTAATAACTTGCTTCACTATATCCATTTTTGTTTTCTAATATTTGCATTCATGACCTATATTCACTATTATTGGGTTGATAAGAGTAGATATGAAATCGGATTTGAAGGAAGTTATAAATGGAAATAAGGGGAATCTGTATTTGGTCCTAGATTAAGAGTAGATAAATATTGGATGTGAAGGAGAGTATAAATGGAAACATAGTTTTTATCATACGCATATGTTTGCTGAAACATACATTTGCAGACGCATACTTTCACACGCGTATGATATGTATAAACAAACGAGACTAAAATTAAAAACCCCAAATTTCCTAGTGATTGTACTCTGCGAGTCTACTCCTGCCTGCATAGCATTCATAGTATGCCCTTCCTTGCTTTGCACCTTGCCTCATCTCTTCCACATGGTAGTTGCTCCCCAATATTGACAGCTCCGAGTTAGCACTAGTAGCGAATTCAGTTTGCAGGTTTTTGCTAGGTTCTCTGTACGCAACTGGTTGAACGAATACAGTTTGCAGGTTTGCACTAGGTTCTCTGTATGCAATGGGTCATGAACATCTACAATGTGGAAATCGATGCAACAGATCGGAAGGGCTGAGCGAATGCAGTTTGCATTTACTAATACACAAGTGGTTGAGGTCAAGTATGAAGGTATGGTTGCAATTTTACCATACTTAAACATACTTTCATACTCGTATGCGTATGCAGTATGGTTGCCGCATGAAAAAACTATGAATGGAAATATTGAATATGTATTCGGTCCTAGTTAAAAGTAGATAAATATCGGATATGGGTTTCCATGACCAGTATAAGCATCTTAAACAACTCTTGATATGGTATGTGAAAGATGTATTGGTTAACCTAACCAGTTATGTACTAACTAATACCAATTTTAAATGAAAAAACTGGTTTACATAGCCAGTAGATTAATTTTTGCTGGTTAACACTTTTTCCCCACTAGTATAGAACTTGGTCAAGTGTATATATGTAGTATGTGAAAGATGTACTAGTTAACCCAACCAATTATGCACTTACTAACACCGGTTTGAAATGAAAAGACCGGTTATATAACGAGTAAATTAATTTCAATTGGTTAACACATTTTCACAGTAGTTTACAGCTCGGTCAAGTGTATATGTGGTATGTAGTAGACATACTACTTAACATAACCAGTTATATAAAAACTAATAGCGGTTTGATATTACAATACTGGTTTACATAACCAGTAAATAGATTTAAAACTGTTTACACATTTTATGCCAGTAAACATCTTGGTCGAGTGTTCACATGTATTGTTTGTCATACCAATTAGGTAAAAAAAACTGGTTCACATAACCAGTGACTAACTTTTAACACTTATTTCTCATTGGTATACATCGTGGTTAAGTGTTCACATGTACTGGTCGAGTGTTCACATGTATTGTTTGTCATGTCAGATAGGTAAAAAACATATCGGTTTGAAAGGAAAATATTGGTTTACATATTTAATATAAAAAAATTAACACTTATTTCTCACTGGTATACATCGTGGTTAAGTGCTCACATGTACTGGTTAGGTAAATAACATACCGGTTTTAAATGAAAAGACTGGTTTACATCAGCAGTAAGAACATTTGAACTGGTTGACCACTGGTACGTACCAAGGACATGTGTTCATTTTTTTAACACTTATTTCTCATTGGTATACATCGTGGTTAAGTGCTCACATGTACTGGTTAGGTAAATAACATACCGGTTTTAAATGAAAAGACTGGTTTACATCAACAGTAAGAACATTTGAACTGGTTGACCACTGGTACGTACCAAGGACATGTATTCATTTTTTTAACACTTATTTCTCACTGGTATACATCGTGGTTAAGTGCTCACATGTACTGATTAGGTAAATAACATACCGGTTTTAAATGAAAAGACTGGTTTACATCAGCAGTAAGAACATTTGAACTGGTTGACACTTATATACCACTGGTACGTACCAAGGACATGTGTTCATATGTACTGGTTTGCCTAACCAATTAAGTGAGAAAACATAGTGGTTTGAAATAAAAATACTCGTTTATAATGTGTAATAGTTTTCTTCAAAGATAATAAAAACCTGCAGTTTTCTTCAATGTTCTTTAACCATATATGTTTTTCATTGTAGGTGGAGCTCTTTCTCAACTTCAAAGAACAATACCCTGAAATTGTAGTAAGGCAGCGTGCGTTTGAGTACATGAAGCCATATTTTGTGCGGAAATTGAGAGACCGATATACTTGCTGCTGCATTTCACATGTTCATATGTCCTTCCTAAAGGATGCCGTAAATCACATGCGAAGTTCTGTATTCGGTCTGCATGGAAAATCTTGCCAATGTCAATGCAGCATATGCAAAGACAATGGTGGATGCAAGGCACCAAAAAACCCTATCAAGAGTGTAACAGCCTTATTGGACTCTATACTGTGTCCAAAATCAGATACGTCCACCTTCCATGCCCTTGCTTGCTTGAGTGGTCAATGTAAAAGGTGTGGCCCAGATAAGTTATATTTTTGTGCTGCAGAGGCTGTATTTATTGCTAAAAAGATTGTGGTGAATATTTTTGAGGACCTAGAAGTAGGAACTGCGCGTGACGGTCAGAAGAAGAAAAGGAAAGTCTTGTCGGAAATATCATGCCAGGATCTCTCAGTCATGTTCAAAGACCATCTTAAGAAATACATAATGCATAATTTTGTGTATAGATGGCAAGAAGAACAATATAAGGAATGTATACAAAGCTTTCCAGAAGATTTTGTTGTGTCAGTTGTTGACTTTGCTGAAAATTATAGTTTCAAAGAACAAAATGAGATTCAGTCCATGCACTGGTATTCAAATCAAGTAACTATTTTTGTGCACATAACATATTTTCGAATTGCAGGTAACGACATCACCCTAGATCAATATTATTTCTTTTGTATTAAGCCTTCAATATTTTATGATTTTTATATTATGCAGGTGACATCCACAAGACAATTCACTTCTTCATTTCAGATGACAAGCAACATGACACACATTTTGTTCGACACTGTTTTCTGAAACATGCAGAATGGCTAAAGCAATTTGGTCTAAACATAAGGCGTCATTGGGTATGGTCTGATGAAGCAGCTTCACAATTAAAAGCAAGAAGACCATTCTATTTCCTTGCCAGGTATACCATGTTCTAACAAACATTACCTGAAGGTGGTTTTAATATAGAGGCCTATAATATTGGCATTAAAGTTGTAATAAAATGCTTGTCTAAATCAGTAATATTATAATACGTGTTTTTTTTGGTAATTTTATCGTGCCAAGAGTATATTAATCTTCTTCTATCCATTGAATAAAATGCAGATACAGTGTTTTAACGGGATGGAAAATGTCTTCAAACTTTTTTTGGATCCGACCATGGTAAGGGAGAACACGACGGTGCGGGAGCAGTGATAAAAAGGTCTTTAACTCAATACCAATTGCAGCCAAACTGCCCAAAGATAGACTGTGTTGCATATGTTGTGGCATTATTGAGACAGACCTTGCCAGATGTTGCTACAGCCACCTATGCATCCCACGCCCGTTATGTAAGCAGGATTTTTTGGGTGATTGAATTGGGGGATGTCGAAAGGGGAAGAAAAGGGATGTGAAGGCTGTAAAAAATACCCGCTCAATGCACTCTGTTTCTTCATATTCAGAGCATGATATAACTGCTTTGAGAACACTTTCACTATCTTGTTTATGTAGTGCATGTAAACAGGAAAAGTGGAGGAGATGTGTGAGCAAGTCACACGTTCCTTTCTGGACATACCTTATTTTGGAGCCTACAGAAGAAGGGGAAGACGATGATGACGAAATAAATGAGGATGCAGCGTATGAAGGACACTATGACACCCTCAGTCAAGCTCTTATTGTTGGTGATAAATTTTTGTTGTTCCCGCACCAAATGACAATGAAGAAAGAGTGGATTTCTATATAGTGAAATGCATTGCAGCTATTGAGGAGTTTCATTCAAACGATGAAGATGACTGGGGCAATATCATTGGGCGAGGATCCTATGCTATCAAAGGGTTTTACTATCGTGTGATAAATGAGCAGACCTACGAGCTTTTGGACAAAAAGCCAGAGGTGTTCATATATTCACATCTTGTTCGGGCAATCAAAATCCCCACGATACCGGTCACTTCTCAGTATCATGCCAGTATCATACCAGTCACTTCTCAATATCATACAGGTATCATACCAGCCACTTCTCAGTATCAGAATCTCTCTCTCTCTCTCTCTCTCTCTCTCTCTCTCTCTCTCTCTCTCTCTCTCTCTCTCTCTCTCTCTCTCTCTCTCTCTCTCTCTCTCTCTCTCTCTCTCTCTCACACACACACACACACACACACACACACACACACTTCTCAGTATCATACCGGTCACTTCTCAGTATCATACCGGTATCATACCAGTCACTTCTCAGTATCAGACTCTCTCTCTCTCTCTCTCTCTCTCTCTCTCTCTCTCTCTCTCTCTCTCTCTCTCTCTTTGTCCCTCTCCCTCTCTCCTTTTATTTGCAAGATACTTCAAATATAGAATACAACGTATTTCCGTGCAACTTGCTTGTAAATGTATTATACATGAATTTTGTTACATTGATTGACAAGAAGGCTAAGTAATTCTCCATTTACATCCATCGACAAAAGTCGCCCACTTCACAGACTTTATGAAGCTTTTTTTTAATTGAAAAAATCTATTCCTTTCTTTTGGAAAAGTCAATCTGCCATTTCCAATAAAAACGACGCACATAGGTGTTGTCAGGTTGTCCGTCTTCACAAATTACAGTCCTCTTTGTATACTCAATTCTGTCCTTAGAGATCAACCAGTGTGCAGTATCCCCTTCAACAACATACCGCATTTCTGGACATTAGGGAAATTCTTCACCATATTTTTCATCAAATTTCTTGAGCAGTAATCCATCAAGGTCCAAAATGATAATCCTACGTTGGATGCTCAACGGAGGTGGTGGCCTTGGCCATATCAGTGGGATTCTTTTAATTAGTCTATACCATAGAGGAAACACGAGCACTGCAGGAGACAATACTCAATTCCATATTGCACGAATGTCAGCCCTGCCATTCTGCTTGTCAGCCCTGAACCTATCTGCAAGGCGCCATTCTTCAACTGAAAACATATCTGCAGATGCAAAATTACACAAGACTCAAATATAAATATGCAATTAGGACATATCTACATATTGAAATCATACAATAAAAATACACAATGTTCAAAAATTAGGCACAAGATGAAAGAGACGTCGAATGGGAAAGAAAGTTATATTAATTTCAGAAGTGGTTACATAAAAAGAAACATAGGGGGGGCAAACTATAATCTTTTGTAGGCTATGGGTTTAGGGTCAGAACTTGTGCCGGTATTCTACATCTCCTTAGTGTCTTCTATGTCCATCTCCTCTTCTGGCTGCCCCTGGGTCTCTTCCTCTTCCTTGCTTTTTTGCTCCATTTCAGGCTTCTCATCTGCAGTCTTCTCGATTTTTATTTTTTTTGCCTTTCTTATATGCTGAGAAAGGGTCTCCTCGGGACTTCCCTCCAACCTGACATCTACACGACCATCAGCTTTAGAAAGCTGTGCAGCAAAAGATCACTTATTAGAGCCTTAATCAATGAAAAAACTTACTCTTGCCACGTTGGCCTCATTTTCTCGGCGTCTTTGACCCACACGCCAGTGTCTAGCAACACATTGTCTTCCTCATTTTGGGTTTTCCCTTCAGCACCAGTCGTACTCTACTCCTTTACCTCAAAGTTTTGTTCTTCTTCTGTTGTTACCGAAACATATTTCTCAGCATTACCAGGGACACTTTCATCAAGCAAAACCTCCACAGGTGTCTTGTATGCAGGCATCACTGCATCGTTCCCTGTGTCTTTATCGGCAGTAGTTCTGAAGCAGCTTGACTCTGAAAAAACATCAGAGAAGACAAAAATCAACCACCTGATTAAAACAATGGTGTGTTTCTTACCCATTGAAACAATTTTCTCACTTGTTTTTGGGCATGGTTCAACTAGCTTCTTCTTTAGAAGGGATTGGTCTTCTACAGAAATAACTCCGGGGCAATCCTTATGCAGGCACTTTCCTTTCTCAGCCAAGTGAGCATAGCAGAATGCATGGCATGCATGTGAACAAGGCAATAGAACAACAAAGCTTGAGTGATTGTGATCATGAATTTTTACACCACAAGCATTGCACACATCAATGAGAACAACACTATGTCCAGGAGCTGAAACTCGTGCAGGCAAGACTATGGTTTCAGGTAGCATTGGTTGACTAATCATGTCTGTCACAAACGTGACACAGAGACCAAAGGTTTCCTCACGCTCCAAGCATTTTGCTAATTCTTCCTGTAGGCAATGTCAAACAGGTATAAAATTGGTATGAATGCTTGAAGATCGGTATAATGATGTTATCATACCAGTATGATTACATCCTGCCGGTATGATGTTATCCCACCATTATGATGCTTTTATACTGGATAGTATAACATCATACCGGTAGGATAACATACGGTAACATCATACCGGTAGGATAACATTATACTGGAATCATAACATCAAACCGGTTGGATTTTATCATACCGTTAGGGTGTAATCATACCGGTCAGATCTAACCATACCGGTCGGATGTAACCATACCGATAGGATATAATCATACCGGTAGGATATAACCATACCGGTAAGATGTAATCATACCGGTAGGATGTAATCATACCGGTAGGATATAATCCTACCGGTATGATAACATCCTATCGGTATTGTCATCTACCCTTATCGAATTGATGTTATTGTCATACAATTATGTTTTTTTATTATTCGGTTTTGTGGTACCACATTCTACCCATCCCGGTATGATAGAGCCATAATACCGGTATTGTAAAACTTATAATACCATTTTCACTATTAGAGTTTCAGTACAGTATGGTTATTATAATCATACCTTATGGTACTTTGTAGGTATTATACTACAATCAGATGGAGTTATAAGCATACATGTGCCTGCTGTAGGGTGGATTTTTCTTAGTCAAATTTTTCTTTGAGGCTGTCAAGCAAGCCTGTTGGTACATTGGCATCGTCAAGGAAGTGCATTCGGATGGTGTCAAGGGCACCCTTGCAACAGTGCACATCAGCAACAGATTTGACCAGAGAATCCTTAGCCTTCTGACACTCGGCTGATACATTGTCATGAGATTTTCTAACCTCAACAAGTAGTTCTTGAAAGGAAGTGGATACTTCAACACTAAACGCAGACTGAGTAGTCGTAAAAAGCCCACTTCCGGCTGGTGTACTTCCGGATGGGGTATTTACTAACAAGATGGCAGAACCACTTGGGGTTCCTGTGGATACTTGGGAAGTCTCTAACTTCCATTGTTCTCTTTTCCTATCTTAGTGACCTTCATTGGTCACATTCTTCACCACCTCAGATGCAAACTCAAGATGCAAAATCAGCCCACTTTACCGGACCTGTGCATACGAAATAAACATATCCGCGTGCAAACTTGACTCCCAGCAGATAGTTTGGTGGTTTAGATTGATACACCTACTTGTAGAGCTAGTAGAGTGCCTTGTAGTGATCCGGACTTGCTATTTTTATCGGCACTTTTTTCTCCTTCACTGGAAGATACGTGAAAACTTTCATCCAGTCGGATATGGGCACATCTACATTTGTCAACTTCCTAACATCTTTCCTCTCAAGACTTAACCTATATTCCTTGTGAAAATCCTCCTTTGTCGTACAGAATGCCTTTAATGGCACCTCCACATCCTTGGGGTGAACAAAGCGGTTGATTTTTTTTGGGAGGAGGCTGTAACTTCTGTCTCTGAAAAGAATAAATCCATATTCATTACTCAATATATCCACACCTCGATACTCTACTAACATACAGGTCCGCTGTACACAACACACAGAGAGGTGACATACCTTCGTGGGAGAATGTCGGGTCTTTGTGGGGGAGACCTGTCGGGCTGCATTCCTTGGGCTCTTTCTTAGGTTGCTATCCATAGCGAAGGATAAGAATCGTGCACAGGGGGGCTGTAGAGTGAGCTGAGAAAGGTGCAGAAGGAGAAAGACACGAAGATATGGAGAAGTATAGTCATGAAAACATTTGACTGAACATTCGTCTAACGTGGGCTCCGCACGTGTTTTTACTTGATTTCAAGTTTTTTGTTGTCATGAACCGATCTTCCTTTTTATCTTTTTCAGCTCCTTTTCCAAGTTCTTCTCTCCCTTGGAAGATTTCATGGGTCTCTTTTCTAGGTTGTCTTCTTCATCTGAATTGCTCGAATCATCCTCGTCGGAATCCTCCCAGTCTCTTTCTCTTTTTCCTTTTATTTCCAACTTCGTCGCCCTTTCCACCAACTCCTCAAAACTCTTGGTGGGGTTTGTTATTTTTGCTCTAGCCAAACTTTTGAGTGATGTTCCATTCAGGAACCAGGCCCTTAACACTAGTTTGGTACCAAAACAGGACACTTTAAGTGTCCTTTTTTAACAAATTTACATTAAATGCTACTTGCATTAGACGGTTTATTTAAAAAAACTCTCTTGATATGCTTAAATATGTTAGCTAGAGGGTCTTTTAAAAATATAACCTTGCATTTTAGAATCTATCATGATCAAGAACTATACTCATCAAGTTGACCCTTGTAAGACTGCAATTGACGCTCTGAAGAAATTGCCTTTATAAGCTCAAGAAAAAATGAAGCGACCTTGTAGAAAATTTGAAGTGACTCTTCCACAATTTTGTTATAGATAATTGAAAGTTTGTGCAAAAAAAATGACTTTGGAGTATATAAAATAATGGAAATTTCCATGTGTTTGATATGGTCATTTCAAGCATATCGTTGTATTCAAAGAAAAATATATTTTTGATGCATTTGTGAGTTTTAAAAAGTGATACATTGCTTGCCCTTTCCATTGAGCACTCAAGGTGGCAAGTAGAAGGGCTTTGGTATGCAATAATTATTGGATCATTTTAAATATTCAAAACTGCTTAAGAGAAAACTTTCATATTTTCATTCTTGCGACATAAGCATTCAAAACCTCAAATAATATCAAACTTTCCATGTAAATCAACTAAATGTATCAAATTACATGGTACATACACAATTGGGGTGCCTAAAACCTTGGTTTCAATGTTATTATGGAGAACTCAAGATTTTCAAGAGTTTTTGCACGATAAAAAATTCAAGATAAAGTTCAAGCAACGAGATTTAATTGAGTTAGGGAGTCCAAAAAATACATAGTTTATTGGTTTAAACATATAAAGTCATTTGTAGTTGTCAAATTGCACTAGAATAGTACCAATTTTATGAGGGGACCTTTGGAACACCAAAATTATTCTCTTATTTAGCACGTGCTCAAGTATGAAATTATATCTATAGCTTGCTTGTGACTTGAAAACTTATCTTTGAAGTGCATTCCATTGTTTTGTAACTTAAGTGCTAACACTTGGCTTTTATAAACATAAAAAAGGCCATCTCTACAAAAAGATATAATAATTATATGATTTTTTTGGCAAAACAGCTTGAAATTTTACTAAAATTAATGTCTTAGAACTTACCAAAATTCTCTCTATAAAGATTGCATTTTGATATGGAGAAAAATCCAGTGTTTTCTTTCCCTCATAACCAATCTATGGTAGAAGCAAGGTGTAAAAAACTTCTTTCTAGCTTGACAAATAAATTGGCAAAACTTGGTAAAAAAACAGGACACTTTAGTGTCTCAGGACACTTAAGTGTCCAATTACAGAACTAGTGTTAAGCTCTTGTCCTTTGCTCGTGACTCTAGGTACCTTGCCGAGTTTTTAATTTCCTCCACAAACTCCTTCACTGAAGTTTTCTTTTGCTTAATCTTCCCCAGCTTACTAAGCAACTCTTCCTCGGTCTACTCATCCGTGAACCTCTTCACTAGGGCTTTTGATAATATTTTGTATGAAGGTAGCTTTGCTCGTGGGTAATTAAAATACCACCTTTGTGCTATACTCTTTAAGGTTTGTGGAAAACATGCCCTCCAATCCGCTCTGGGTAAGTCTCTCAACTTAGCCCAGCTTTCAAAGCACTGACATGTACCTGAGGGTCTCTACCCTTCTTTCCTTTGAACTCTGGCATGTTCATCTTTAGGCTCTTAGCTATTGTCCTTGCCTGTTCCTCATTTGAACTCTCTGCTCCTGCTTCCTTGTCTACGTCCATCAGAATCTCATTTGCCATTGGTGTTATCCTATCTTGTTCTGGTGCTACTCTGACCAATTCAGCTATTCCCTCCATTATTCGTCTTTTGGATCTCCCTTGCCTTTTCTTCATGGCTGCGTCCACTTCGTTGGTGCTTGCTCCACTTGCTGTGAGGTCTGCCATAGTGGTTGGTATTTTGAACTTATTTCAGAATTTCCCCAGCAGGATCGCCAATGTTAACTTGTGCCAGCTACTACGATTGGCTGTTAACACAGAGTCGAGGTTAGCCAACTAGAGGCTACAGTGTATAAATTGTGCCCCTCCCCGTAGACCCCTCTTTCATACACAGACATGGCTAAAATGCCTTAAAGTACTTAACACAGAGAGAAGACAAATGGGCAAATATGAGGCTTCATATGGTTCATACTAGTTACCCATACAACCCTGAGATAGGACATTAGTTACAGCAGGACAACCAGATTGGCTAAGCCTGCACCCACACACGCCACCCTCTAAGCTATGGAGTTCTCTCAGTACATAGGTTGCCAACCCCCCCTTAGGATTGCTACCTCTTTTATGATGCCGCCATCGTGCTTGGCAGGGAGCTATTTTCGTAAGGTATCCATTGGTCGCCCGCCTGGAGGGTATTGATTGCCTCATCGATGGCGCCACCCACCCACCCATCCTAACACAATCTAATACAAAGTTTTGTTTTCATGATTGTGTACTATAAGAGCTACCTTAGCTTCCAAATCACTTATTTGAGCAATGGCAAGAACTAAGGGAATTTTCATGCAATGTGCTCAAATTTTACTCTGTGTGTGTGTGTGTGTGTGTGTGTGTGTGTGAGAGAGAGAGAGAGAGAGAGACAGAGAGAGAGAGAGAGAGAGAGTGTGTGTGTGGGAGAGAGAGAGAGAGAGAGAGAGAGAGAGAGAGAGAGAATAGGCTTACTCTACAAAAGGCCAACAACCCATCCATTTTCCTTGATAAATAAATGCATGTTTAAATTTGTTAAAAAATTACAAGCATACTCTTAAGAAATTGATAGGTCCTCATTCTCAAGATGTAATCTTTTAAATTTGTTAAACTATTACAAACATATTCTTTTTTTTTTTAAGTGCTCTGTTGAGCTTGATTTGTATTAACCACGGATAGTTACAAAAAGCCTTGACGTATTCTTTGCACAGGGTCCTAAGATAATTACCTCGTGGTCGTAAAGCCCATCCAACTACAGATGCATCTGACTACTTTTTTTTGTTTAGCTTTCTATTAGCACGTGGTCCGCATGAAGAGGCTCATACTTGTTTTGAAAGAGCTGCCCATTTCTGGACTGCCAGAGTACTCTCAAAACCGTTGCTCTAACTATATAGATTTCAGTCAAAAAACCCTCACTTTCAAAGCGTCAGGAACCCATTGCCAGGTCACGTCTAAAGAAAGGAGTGTCTAGTGTAGCGAACACCCACTTGCAGATTTTTTTGGTGAAAGTTTTGAGTTTTGGACAACCCCAGACGAGGTGTGTGAGGTCTTCATCCCGGTGTTTACATCTTGTCCAGCTGCCATCCCCTAGGCAATTTGCTTTTGCCTTTTCTCCGGTAGGCAAGAAGCCAAAAATCAGTTTCCATAGAAACATTTTATCCCTATCCTCGCATTTGGCCTTCCAGATGTTCCCAACAACCTGGGCCACTTGCTCATTGTCTAGTTTTTAGACCAAATCTTGTTGAGGTGATCAACCAGTCCTCAGTATAACAAAGCTTCTCAAAGATAGTTTTCGTCTTGGGTGAAGAAAAGATCTTGTCTCCCGGCCACTTCCAAGCTTTCCATTTCATTGTAGTGGAGCAGGGCGGAAGTGTAATTTCAAAAACTTTATCTAGCAATCGTTCGATTAGGATTTTCTCCTAGAGGGAGATATCGCTCCTCTGTCCAGGGTCTGCCAATCACCTTATTGATAATTCCAAAAAGAGTTCAAGGTGCCAAATCCTTTGTTCTTGAGACGCCTTGCTATTTCAACCCAATGGTTGTTTAGGCCCATGTCCTCCAGTAGGGGCCTCCAGGGTGACCAGCGACCAGCAGTTCCTTTCCAGTATCCAATATCTTCCTTCCACATGAGTATTACTGCTGCTTTACAACATTTGTCGATAAACCTCCCAATTGAGACCTTATACCCTTGGGGGACATAAGCATGTTATGTATGCTTAGGTTCAAGCATATGGTGCCTTAGGAGTTCATGCTTGTTTCCATCACCATTTCCCTAGCCATGATTGCCCAGCTCTCTTCCGAGTTGGCTAGAGTGCAAAAGACTTTTGCACAAAGTGCCACCCCATGAGCTACAGGGTCGAGAATTCCTAACCCACCTTTCCCCTTCGGCTTAGCCACAATCAACCATTTGCCCCATTACCACGGCCTCCCCCCCGTTAGTTTATTTCTCCACAAGAACTCCTTGATTGGTTCCAAGAAGGAATTCCAGTTCTTTCAAGATAGCTGCAGGAACGGAGATGCGAAGGTGATGTAAGGGATCATAAATGTGTTAATTAACCTGGCCCTGCAATGAAAGGGAACTAGGATGAACTCCCAGCGCCTCATTTTCTTTCCAATTTTCTCATAAACCCAGTCAAATGCCTGTTTATATGTAGTTTCTTCTCCGATTGGAGCTCCTAGGTGGGAGAAGATGTTACCTCTCTTAACAATATCACCAGTCCATTTTGAGGAGTCAAAATTGTCTTCATCTGACAAAGAGACCAGTCTTGACTTTTCAATGTTACATTGCGACCCTGAGGTGGTGGAAAATATTTGCACTAACTCCAAGGCTCTTCTGACATTACTCCCTTATGCTTTGAGGAAAAGCACAAAGTCATATGTGAACATCTTAAGCAGCAGCTGCTTAGCGTTCTGGATTTGAAGCCCTATAATCGCACCCCTTGCGGCCACTTCCTCCATCATAGCAATTAGAGGGTGAGTGCAAGCTGTAAACTAGAGCAGTGCCAAGGGTCACCCTTGACGAATTGACCTTTTGACATCAAAGCATCCAACAATTCTTGCATTAAAGAGTAGCTCAGAGGAGCTCCCTTCACCCAGAGTGCTAACTGCTTGATAGATTGGAGGCCCGAATCCCAAGTTCTGCAAGGTTGCTTGCACATAAGACCAAGTTATTCTATCATACACCTTATCCAAGTCCAATTGCAGTAAGATACATTCTTGTTTCTTGAACTTGGCAAACTCCATCCCTATCATCGTTGCTAAAATGTTATCATATTTTGATCTCCCTTTGATGAAACCATGTTGATGGGAACGGATAACATCAACTAACACTGGGGCCATTCTTTTGGCAATAAGTTTAGCTAGTACCTTATACACCACCATCATCATTGTGATAGGTCTCCACTATGCTTGAGCTTCGAGCAGGCTAATTGCTTTGGTATGAGTTTAATGAGCCCTTTCTTGATTCGTGACTCAAGCTTACCTTCTCTAAATGCCTTGTTGACCAAGTGCAGAAAGCAGGCACCTCAGAAGTTCCCAAAAATCTTGGCAAAACTCTGCAGTGATCCCATCCCACTCAATTCTTTCAATGTAATCCAGCACGCATCCAAGGTAAAGGGCCACTCCACGTACTTTGCAC